>NC_091298.1:32289294-32308741 GCF_038502225.1 Cherax quadricarinatus
GTCTGGTGTCACTATGGTTGTTCAATATGTTTATAGATGGAGTTGTATGAGAAGTGAATGCTTGGGTGTTGGCAAGAGGTCTAGGGTTAAAAGACAAAGAATCTATCACAAAGTGGAAGTTGTCAAAGTTGCTCTTTGCTGATGACACTGTGCTTTTGGGAGATTCTGAAGAGAAGTTGTAGAGGTTGATAGATGAATTTGGTAGGGTATGAAAAAGAAGGAATTTAAAAGTGAATATAGGTGATGAGGATAACAAAAAAATTAAGTAACGGAAGGTTGGATATCAGATTGGAGGGAGAGAGTACGGAGAAAGTGAATGTATTCAGATATTTGGAAGTGGATGTGTCAGCAGATGGGTCTATGTAAGATGAGGTGAATTATAGAATTGGCGACGGGAAAATGGTGAGTAGTGCACTGAGGAGTTTGTGCAGACAAAGAACTTTGTCCATGAAAGCAAAGAGGGGAATGTATGAGAGTATAGTTATACCAACGCTCTTGTATGGGTGTGATGCGTGGGTGATGAATGTTGCAACAAGAAGAAGGCTTGAGGCAGTGGAGATGTCATGTCTGAGGGCAGTGTGTGGTGTGAATATAATGCAGAGAATCTGTAGTTTGGAGATTATAAGTGTGGGATTGCCAAAACTATTATCCAGAGGGCTGAGAAGGGGTTACTGAGATGTTTTGGTCATGTAAAGAAGATGAAACAAAATAAAATGACTTCGAGAGTGTATAAATCTTTAGTGGAGGGAAGGCGGGGTAGGGGTCGGCCTAGGAAAGGTTGGAGGGAGTGGGTAAAGGAGATTTTGTGTGCGAGGGGCTTGGACTTCTAGCAAGCGTGCGTGAGCGTGTTAGAGAGCAAATGGAGACAAATGGTTTATAAGAATTGCCGTGCAGTTGGAGTGTAAGCAAGGAAACATTTATGAAGGGATTCAGGGAAACCGGCAGGCCGGATTTGATTCCTGGAGATGGGAAGTACAGTGCCTGCACTCTGAAGGAGGGGTGTTAATGTTGCAGTTTTATGACTTTAGTGAAAGGATGCCTCTGGATGGAGTGAATGATGATGAAAGTTTTTCTTTTACGGGTCACCCTGCCTTGGTGAGAAACGGCCTATGTATTAATAAAAATAATATATATATATATATATATATATATATATATATATATATATATATATATATATATTATATATATATTTATATATATATATATATATATATATATATATATATATATATATATATATATATATATATATATATATATATATATATATATCACGTGTTGTAATAGGCGACTAAAATGCCGGGAGCAAGGGGCTAGTAACCCCTTCTCCTGTATATATTACCAAATGTAAAAGGAGAATCTTTCGATTTTCCTTTTGTGCCACCCCGCCTCGGTGGGATACGGCCGGTGTGTTGAAAGAAATATATATATATATATATATATATATATATATATATATATATATATATATATATATATATATATATATATATATATATATATATATATATATATATATATATATATATATATATATATATATATATATATATATATATATATATATATATATATACAAAACAACCACTGTGAAAGAGTAGTGAAATTCCAAGCGCTTTCGTGACTACTCACATTGACAATGTGAGTAGTCATGAAAGCGCTTGGAATTTCACTACTCTTCCACAGTGGTTGTTTTGCATATTTTAAAATCACCTGTTTACCGTGATCTTATTGCATATATATATATATATATATATATATATATATATATATATATATATATACTATATATATATATATATATATATATATATATATATATATATATATATATATATATATATATATATATATATGCATACAGAACAAGCCACATGGGGCTTGTTCTGTGCTCTATCTGTCAGATTTTGAGGCAGAGCACTTCTCATAGCTGAGGAATTGACTACCTTAAAATTTCTTTGAGGCTGATGTATCATGTGGGAGTTCGATACGTGGATAGGGTAAAGTAATACTCATGTAGGCTGGTAGTACGTATAATTACAGATAATGTGGGGAGCGCCCAACAGCCTGCCTATCTCCTTGCTCACTCTCGTATAACTGACTGGAAGACGTGTAACGATGCACACAGCACGGAGGAGCAGGTGGATGACAGGAGACAGGCTGGATGATAGGCTGACTGGCGTTCACTTCCACAGTCTGGCTTACTGACTGGCTTAATTGCAAAATCCGGGTCAACCCCTCGGAGATTGAAGCAATTAGCACACGAACTAAGCCAGGAAGCTTGAAACGGCTGCAACAGGCTTGCAGGCTGGAGGTGGTGAGTGAGGGGAGCGAGTAGCTGGAGTGGGTGAGACGGTTCACCTTTGACCCGCCGGCTACTCATAAACAGTCTTCTAACGTCCTGAATTACCCGTAAAAACTTAAATCCACGCTCCACACCGGTGCCACCATTTATCATGTGGGAGTTCGATATGTGGATAGGGTAAAGTAATACTCACGTAGGCTGGTAGTACGTATAATTACAGATAATGTGGGGAGTGCCCAGCAGCCTGCCTATCTCCTTGCTCACTCTCGTATAACTGACTGGCCGCCCACAGTACCCATTGTGAGGGGGTCTTTGAATACTGCTGTGGTCAGCACAATATGAATACAGACAGTGACTCAGGCAGAGACGGTTGGTAGTGAGTCAACTACTGGTACACTGGTTACTGGTAACTGGTTACTACTACTGAGAGATGGACTGATGAAACATCTTAATCTTTCCACAACTTTTGCTGTTTGTACATTTAGTCAGTCTGTATTCGAAGATACATTGAATCTTCAGACAGCAATAATGCGTTCAATAACCAACAGTGGCTTGACGAGTACACAAAGAACTCGATGAATGTTAGGGATTTCTGACTTTTCAACGCTTTTCCTTATGCATAATCAGAGTTACCAACAAACCTCTGACTGTTTTTAAGAGGGAACTTCAAAAGTTCCTCAGATAAGTTCCTGACCAGTCGGGCTGTTTATTAAGGCCGTGATCCACTGGGAGGCCTGGTCTGGGAGCGCTGACTGACGATAATGTTAAGTGTCCTCCAGGTCTAAAGAAGCCAACTGTGTGGGTGAAGTGTTGTATAAATATAACTACCTAACTCATACACGTGTGTGTCTTACTCATCTCGTTGCTGTTTGATGCTGCTGGCAAATCATTTGCACTCTTTGAGTTCTTCAGCAGCTGAATTCTCTACTTAGTTTCCTTCAGTTTATTTTCAATATTGTTAAAGACACTTTGAGAGCTGATAGTGTGCTACCAAAGCCTGAAATTCTTGGATCATCAAAACTTTGTAGATGAAATGTTTCAGATATAGTTCTTAAGACAATTTCTGAAACCATGTAGTTTCTTGTACTATAGCATATGGTTTTTTAGCGAAATATTTTCAACAAGGAAGATACCTTAGCAACAAGAATCCACTTATTTTCATCAAATGATGGTAGGTGTGTTTTATCTAAGCAATAAATTGCAATGACATGTTTTTGTTCACAAATGCCTCAATCTACGTGATTGGAAAAGTGCAGAGTGTGGCATAAGTCGATAATGCGGTTAAATATTAATGTTGAAGATATGAGTGGAAACAGAAGAGGCATTCGTATGTTATCATATGGAAATTAATATCCAAATTTCTTCAATAAAAATTGCAAAGTAGGACAGGTGTGCTCCAGTTTTAATTAAAACCTTTCCAAGAGGTCAATATCCTATTCTCAAGCACATTAAGCTTGAAGCCACTCAGATGTTACATTAGTACATTGTGAGCATAAAAAGGTTTGAAGCTAATTAGATGTAACACTTAGATTTAATAGCATAAAAAGCACTATTTCAACTATTCCACTCTCAAAAAACAAATAGATAGCTACGCAGGTCATAATCAATCCAAACTTTTCTCTAAGTATGACTGAACGTTTTTTAATAAAGGAATGTTTTATGTAATCCTAGTGTACATAAGAATAGCCTTGAGGGCACACATATGTTATAGACACATATAAGAATATTACGTAGAGTTAACGTAGGAAAATCAAAGTCAAAATATGACTATAAAATCAAAGTCAAAATATAACTATGAAATCAAAGTCAAAATATGACTATGAAATCAAAGTCAAAATATGACTAATAATTGATCAGCAGAGATATTCTCCAAACAGTGTTGTAATACTTGACAGATGCTGTTCCCACTCATCACTATTAACCATTAAGTCATCCAGGTTTGCCTCAACTCCTTCACAGTTGTAAGTGAGCTCGTGTCTCAGTCGCTGGAACGGAGAGGCTACATTACACAAACCAGAAGGAATGATCGGATAATTGAATAGGCCATTGTGAGTAGTGATGGCAGATATGTCCAGATCGTGCTCAGTAAGCGGGACTTGATATACTCGTAGAAGATCTTATTGGTTGACGTACAACACTCCCGATACACGATCACTGAAGTCATCCATGCTAGTGAGGGGGGGGGGGACGGCTATCCTTCTGGTAAGGCAACTGATGTCAGGTTTGGGTATTAACATTCATGGTGAATGCTGCGGACTTTTACTGCTCCGTGGCTTAGTGGCTAAAGCTCTCGCTTCATACGGCGAGGGTCCGGGTTCGATTCCCTACGAGGATAGAAACAATGGACGTGTTACCTTACACCTTTTGTTTATGTTCCCCATCAGTAAAATAGGTACCTGGGTGTTAGTCGACCTAATTTGGGTCGCATCCTGGGACAAAACTAACATAAATTGCCCGAAATGCTCTACATAACAAGCGGCTTTCTATATAGCAGTATGTCATTGATGTCAGCTAGGACTGTATACCTTGTACTTGTAACAATGAAGATATTATCAGTCCATGTGATAGCAGAAAGTCAATTACCTTCATAAATGCTTTGTGCTTAGTACGACTCATTCTGTAACTGTGATATTCCCGATGATTTTGTTGCTTTTGTTCTGTTCTTTTAAATTTTGTTTAAAATTTTCCGTTGTTGTTGTTACTCTTGTTATTTTTATTCTTGTTTTTCATCTGTTGTGTTGTTATTGTTTTTGTATTATTGCTGTTTTCACTTGTTATTTTTCTGTTTTGGTGCTATTGCCGTTATTATTACTGTTGTTTTTAATGATATTGTTATTAATGCTGTTGTTATTGTTATTAATGATATTATTATTGTTGTTATTATTGCTGTTGTTATTATTAGTGTTATTATAGTTGTTGTCATTATTGCTGTTGGGAATATTGATGTTATTACCGTTGTTGTTATTAATAATGCTGTTATTTACTGTTGTTATTATTGCTGCTATTTCTTTATTTTTGCCGTTATTAATAATGGTTTAACTATTGCTATTGTTGCAGTTATTATTATTGATATTGTTTAATTTCTGTTGTTATTACCGCACTTGTTAATATTGTTAATGCTGTTATTGCTAACATTATGATTTCTTTTGTTACTACTGCTGTTGTTGTTATTTTTGTTATTTTTGCTACTGAAAATTATATCGCTGTCCTCTACTGCACCGGTATTGAAAATCCAGAATTTAGCCTAACAGGGAAGAATCTGAATAGAAGGGTCATAAAGTTATATTTCCTTAATATCCAAAATTTTAATTTGAAATAGGAACTTGCCTAGCTACTTGACGGAGCGTTACGAACATTGATGTTATATGTAGTAGCTTAATCAACGTAACTTATATGAGAATTTCCATTATGTTTTTGTGTTCCTTCGTAAGGGAAATGAAACCTCAAATATCCTTTAATTTCTTTTGAATTCCCAGAAGAATTTGTCATTCTATTCAACAATTTTAGTTTAGTCTAATAACATTTCAAAATATCCAGGGGAGAAATAAGGGACTAATTAAAAACATTTTATATCTGCAGCCTTCAAAGTGATTTGGAATATATAGTAATATTGTGAAAACTATTTCACCCAGTTCATTCACATAATGTATTTGCAATATGAAGAATAATATGTACATAGAAACATTACAAGCTTTATATTCTTGTTCGATACCTGAAGCTTTTTTGAGAATATTTGACAGTTGGACGGGAAATAGCTCTCAGTATGGCACCAGTGTTGGTTGCTATTCAAATACCAACAAAATTAGCCAGTTTCCTGGATCATAAATTAGCGCGGATGCCCAAAATAATTTGGCTCTGGCACGAAAAAACAATTAATGGGGGAATAATTGCAAGAGAAAACAAAAGTTATGGATCAGCGTGCGTGTGTGTGAGTCCATTATGAACGTTGTCATTATCGTTAGACCTGTGGACTGTGTTTCAAAGTATCGATGTTTTAGTGGCTTTGAAAATTTATGTTTCTGGTTTGACGATTTCTTTCTTTTCTATATAATTTGCTTGCGCGTATAATTATCTCTGTTATTTTGTAGATACAAAGACAAAAGAGGTGAGCTTGACCTCTAGGACTTAATCCTTCTTGTGACTGTAATAGATCAGCTCAATCGTATTTACGCTGACTATTCAGTAATGAAAAATAAATAATGATAAATGAATAGTGAATGTTGTCTATCTTGCTCGTTCCACTTCTATAGTACTCTTTCGTTCGAGTTATAATTCCTGATGCATCTGCGGGAAAACATATCTGGTGCATAAATTCTCCTCCGGTGAGTAAAACCTGGCAGCTCACTCACGATGTACAAAACATACCTCTCAACTTTCTCGATATTTTCTTTTTTTTTGGCAAGATAAAAATTTCGCTCATGTGTTGTATTTATAAAACCTTGGTCGTTCGTATGTGGTGATAAGCAACACGAAACAGTTCGTGTTTTAAATTCTGTGAGCAAAATGTATGCTTACCTACCAAAGAAATACAGCTGATACCTTATAGTGATTTTTTTCATGGGCAAATTTGGTGCAGTAATGATCTCCAGTTTTCGTTGATTACAAAAAGTATTCTTCTCCTTTCATAAAAGATCATTAGCATTAAGTTTCACTATCTGTGGGTTATCTTTTGCAGGTTCTTGTTATATTCAATTTGCATTCCTGTTAAGTTTTTTTTTTCATCGACACCATGCCTAACCCTTCTAGGGTAGGGTAGGTGCCTGAGCCCGAGCCTTTAGCTCATAAGACTGTCATTCCCATTTGCCCCCTTGGGGCGGGGATGGCAGACCAGAGAGGCCTAGCTTGTGGCTAGGCCTGGGGACAGTTGGTCCCAAAGATGAGGAGGTACTTGTGCCTCCTCCCATGGGAGACTTAGGTCTCAGACACTCCCTAAAGAGGGAGCCAAGGCCGGGCCACCACTTGGAAAAGGCCCGGGCCGGGAGAATACCGGCTAATCTTTAACTAACATAACTAATGTTAAGTTTGTTATCATTTACATTAGCTACAAAACAGGCCTCGTTGCCTTTAATGTTTTAGTTTTCTTCTGAGTCACTTTTCCATTTTATCTGATAGAATAACATATCCACTCATTTTCTTCCACTTGTGGTATTAGTCATATGCGAAGGAGCTGTGACATCTTCTGTTTAGTTCCTAGTACGCATCCATTTCCTAAGTTTCTTCATTTGATATTTTATTTACATCCTCGTATCTCTTTTTCTGGAGAGAAAGTTTGGCTTCGTTGTTTCCTGGGCTTTTATGGATACTTAAAACATGCCCTCGCACTTTCTCTTACTTTGCTTTTATTTCTAATAACTCCCATATTGCGAACCTTTGGACATTCTTTGGACATATGCTCAGTATTTCACCTGTGCCGGGAATCGATCCTTAACCCTATGGATATTACCAACCATGCATTGAGTACTCAGTTTGAATATACTGTTTAAAGATGTTAGGTACACTGTCTTCATTGTTACTAATTTATCCTAAGCATGTGCCTGTTGAAGAAATATCTGAAGTTAAACTTTTCACTCACGAGAACTTGATCAAGGATCTGCCTGTTGATCAGTCTCTAGGAAGAGAGAGATGTAATTGTTATTTTAGTGGAGTGGGAAACTAGTGGAGAAATGTACTTGTAAGTCCACAATTGACGGTGTTGCTGCCACACTAAAGTATAGTGTTATTTCGCCAGAAACATTTCGTGAGCAAGCTATTGCCTTGCCCATAACAGTCTTTTAAGAGGACATTTGGGTGTTAAGAAAACAATGAACTGACTAAACACTCCACGTGACCTAAAATGATGGAAATTGTCTCTGACAATGAATGGTATTGTTAACTGATTGGGAAGCCTGTATACACACCACCATCAGCCTCGCTCATACTTATCCCAACTAAACCATACCCCCGGCCGGGATTGAACCCGCGGTCATAGAGTCTCAAAACTCCAGCCCGTCGCGTTAGCCAACTGTTGGAGAACTTTTAATTTATCTATACCTTTTTATCCTATGGTTACAGTGGCATGCTATTGCGAAGCAATTTCTACGAGAAAGACTAATTTCCGTGGTAAACATACTGGTTTACCACGGTTAGATCATGAATCCAGCTTTGTCTCTAATATATTTTTGTTATTCATTATCCCACCTAGTAATTGTGTACTTTCAACAGGTTATCACCCTCAAAATCAAAGTGCAATGGAGAGATTTTTTCTGACTTTGAAGTTCGTGGTGATCGCTTACTGTAAACATTTTTCTAGAGACTTGGTTGTTAGGGTACTTTTACTTCTGTTCGTTATTAGAAAAATCGATCAAGGAAGCCTTGGTTTTAGTCATTTCAATCTGATATTCAGCCACAAAGTTTGTGGTCTGCTGTCTGCATTAAGAGCTGTGGATTAGGAAGTCAAATCTGTCTTTGAGCACCTCATCGTCATTGACGTAACAGCATTTAAAAACTGCTAAAGAGCTGTTTGCTGTGAAAAGCTTAGTTGTTGCCCAAGCTAGAATGAAACAGCAGTATGATGACTGTGCTGTTCTTCGCTCTTTCAAAGTAGGTGGTAAGGTGATGGCTGAGAAATTAGTACAGGTTATGTTCTACAAGCCATGTGTGATGATTCCCTTGAAGTAATCAAGAAGCTGGGAAGAAGAAATCTGAAGATGTTTACCCTATTAATCAACTCAAACCTTGTTACTCTAGCTCTGTACCTCCTACGACTGTACTTCATAGGTTAGAGAAAGAGGTACAATCGTGCCTCTGAAAAATTCCTGAAACAGCAATCACTCGATAATTTTCTTGGTAACCTTGACAAAGATTAAACTGACAACATAAAAATTATGATATTTAAAAATACATGTATGTTCAATAACGTTTCAAAATACTGTTTTCTTGGTATACATGATGTGGATGTACAGCAATTTCCTTATTGGATGAATCATACTAAGCACAGAGCACTAATGAAGGAAGTTGACTTTCTGTTATCACATGGGCTGATAGAGTGCAGTAGAATTTCGTAGGATTTACAGTGTATGTTAATAACCTTAATATATGGATACCCCTTCACTCGTATGGATGACTTCATTCATCGTGTGTCGGGAGCACTGTACATCAGCTGATTAAATCTACGAGGATATTAAGCCCCGCATACTGAGCGCTCACGACATTTCTTCCATCACTATTCACAATGGCCTATTCAATTAGCTCATCACTCCTTTTGGTTTGTGTAATGTATCCTCTTCGTTCCAGCGACTGAGGTACGAGTTTACTTACAACTTTGAAAGGGTTAAAGCATATCTGGATGACTTAGTAGTTTATAGTGACGAGTGGGAACAACACCTACCACAAATCAGAGCACTATTTGAGAGACTTGCTCGCTACCCGTTATTAGTTATCTTGACTAAACGTGTTTTGGGGCAAGCAAAATTATGTATCTCAGTTTATGCATTGGCCAAAGAGAGGCTAAGACTGTCGCAACTTCTAACGTTTCTGATCCGAAAGAAAGGGAGTTAAAAAGTTTCTTAGTATGGCTGGTTATTGCCATTGATTCTGTCCAGATTTTCTCATATTGCTACCTCCTTATGTTAGAATTAACTAACAGTTAAGTGCATTTTCAGTGGACTCCTGTTCATGATGTTTTCTCTTAGCTGAAATAGTTATTTTCCTGTTACTTTGGTAACTTTCCTCAGCTTCTCTCCTTGTGAGTACTAATTTCAGTGTAGCATGTTTCCTGCATATAGATATGAGTGGCTATGCCATATGGACTATACTTCTGTAAAACTCTTCAGCCACTGACACTCAATACTATATGTTACTTTTCCTCTAAGCTCAAACGTTATCTCAAAAAAAAAAAAAAAAATGCCAGGCCTGCAAAAGAGGCAGTGTATTTCAAATCTTCTACAATTACGTGGACATCAAATTCCTCTCACCTTTATCAATTCTATGACATCGTAAAATACTACTATTATGAAATGAGCTCTCTGTAATCAGTCTTTCTTTAATTAGTATTAATCGTATAAATGGTCCAAGTAACTTAATAGTTGACGTTCACTAGCGTCCTTCAGATATTATTACAGAGATATTAATATTAGCATAATTTTAATGCCTAATTACTTTGATGGATACATCCTTTGAAATTAAGTTATTACCGAGACCATTGGTGACGCAGTGATACTGTGTATAAGTATAACTCTCGGTATTTCCTCTACAGCATAATTAATAGTAACTGATTATACTGAGAAGATATTTAGCGGAACGACTTTTACAGAGAAACAGACACTCTCATTGAAATGTGTATCTGGTATATACTGGACATAGGTGTTTCGTGGGGTCATAGACGACGTATATATTAAATTACTTCAAGAGTTAGGAACATGAATTGTACCACAAGGTGCGACAGTTCGTCGTGCATTTAGAGTGTGTCTCTAGAAAATATATACACACTTTTATGTGTGTGCATAGTTAGGTTTAACTCATCAATTTAGCTTATTCGGCACAACACACACATTTACACACACACACACACACACACACACACACACACACACACACACACACACAAACATACACAGGCAGGGCTAAAAAGAGACCTGGATAGGATGCAAGCCTGGTCCAGCAGCTGGCTCCTTGAATTTAACCCCGCCAAATGTAGAGTCATGAAGATCGGGGAAGGGCAAAGAAGACCGCGGACAGAGTATAGTCTAGGTGGCCAAAGACTGCAAACCTCACTAAAGGAAAAATATCTTGGGCTGAGTATAATACCGAGCACATCTTCTGAGGCGCACATCAGTCAGATAACTGCTGCAGCATACGAGCGTCTGGCAAACAGATACCCCAGTAAGGAATCGTTCAAGACTCTGTACACCATATACGTCAGGCCCATACTGGAGTATGCAGCACCAGTTTGGAATCCACACCTGGTCAAGCACGTCAAGAAATTAGAGAAAGTGCAAAGGTTTGTAAAATTAGAGAAGGTGCAAAGGTTTGCAACGAGACTAGTCCCAGAGCTAAGGGGATTGTCCTACGACGAAAGGTTAAGGGAAATCAACCTAACGACACTGGAGGACAGGAGGGTCAGGGCAGACATGATAACGACATATTAAATACTGCTCGGAATTGACACAGAAACAAGGGGTCACAGAAACAAGGGGTCACAGAAACAAGGGGTCACAGAAACAATGGGACACAGAAACAAGGGGTCACTATTGGAAGCTGAAGACTCCTATGAGTCAAATGCACGGTAGGAAGTCTTTCTTCAGTCATAGAGATGTCAGGAAGTGGAATAGCCTAGAAAGTGACGTAGTGGAGATAGGAACCATACGAGGTTTGATAAAGCTCATGGAGTAGGGAGAGAGAGAGAGAGGACCTAGTAGCGATCAATGACGAGGCGGGGCCAGGAGCTATGACTCGACCCCTGCAACCACAAATAGGTGAGTACACACACACACACACACACACACACACACAGGTATGATAAAGCTCATGGTTCACGGAGAGTGACCCAGTAGCGACCAGTGAAGAGGCGGGACCATGAGCTATGACTCGACCCCTGCAACCACAACTAGGTGAGTACAACTAGGTAAGGTGAGTATACACACACACACACACAAAGGAGGACGACACTGGAGGACAGGAGGGTTAAAAATACTGCGTGGAATAGATAAGGTGGACAGAGACAGGATGTTCCAGAGAGGGGACACAGAAACAAGGGGTCACAATTGGAAGTTGAACACTCAGACGAGTCAAAGAGATGTTAGGAAGTATTTCTTCAGTCATAGAGTAGTCAGAAAGTGGAATAGTCTAGCAAGTGATGTAGTGGAGGCAGGAACCATACATAGCTTTAAGATGAGGTATGATAAAGCTCAGGGAGCAGAGAGAGAGAGAGGACCTAGTAGTGATCAGTGAAGAGGCGGGGCCACAAGCTGAGTCTCGACCCCTGCAACCACAATTAGGTGAGTATAATTAGGTGAGTACACACATACACACACACACACACACACACACACACACACACACACACACACACACACACACACACACACACACACACGCACACACACACACACACACACACACACACACACACACACACACACACACACACACTACAGGGGTATTGAAAAAGCCAGGATGAGCTCATGGTTCACCCGAAGGTGCAGGGAGGCCAAAACCATGTGTGCTAGGAAATGGAAGAAGTATAGAAGGCAAAGAACCCAGGAGAATAAGGAGACCAATCATAGAGCCAGAAATGAATATGCATAGGTAAGACGGGAGGCCCAAAGGCAATATGAGAATGACTTAGCAGCGAATGCCAAATCTGACCCAAAACTGTTGTATAGCCACATCAGGAGGAATACAACAGTCAAGGACCAGGTAATCAGGTTAAGGAAGGAAGGAAGGGAGGTCACCAAAAACTACCACGAAGTATGTGAGAAGCTCAACAGCAGATTCAAAGAAGTGTTCACAGAGGAGACAGAAGGGCCTCCAGAAAGGCAGAGAGGTGGGGTGCACCATCAAGTGTTGGACACAATACATACAACCGAGGAAGATGTGAAGAGGCTGTTAAGCGAGCTAGACACCTCAAAGGCGATAAGGCTGGACAACATCTCTCCATGGGTCCTGAGAGAGGGAGCAGAGGCGCTTTGTGTTCTACTAAGAACTATCTTCAATACATTTATCGAAACAGGACGACTACCGAAGCATTGAACTACAGACCAGTGTCACTGAAGTGTATAGTATGCAAGGTCATGGAGAAAATTATCAGGAGTAGAGCGGTGGAGCACCTAGAAAGGAATGAGCTTATCAATGACAGCCAGCACGGTTTCAAGGAAGGGAAATCCTGCGTCACAGACCTACTGGAGTTCTATGACAGGGTGATGGCAGTAGGACAAGAGAGAGAGGGGTGGGTAGATTGCATTTTCTTGGACTGTAAGAAGGCGTTTGACACAGTTCCACACAAGAGATTAGTGCGGAAGCTAGAGGACCAGGCAGGGATAACAGGGAAGGCACTACAGTGGATCAGAGAATACCTGTCAAGAAGACGACAGCGAGCCATGGTATGTAGCGAGGTGTCAGAGTGGGCGCCGGCAACGAACGGGGTGCCACAGGGATCAGTCCTAGGACCAGTGTTATTCCTGGTATTTGTGAACGACCTGACGGAATGAATAGATTCCGAAGTGTCCCTGTTTGCAGATGATGTGAAGTAGATGAGGAGAATTCAATCAGACGAAGACCAGGCAGAACTACAAAGGGATCTTGACAGTGTGCAGGCCTGATTTAGAAACTGGCTCCTAGAATTCAACCCCACCAATTGCAAAGTCATGAAGATTGGGGAAGGGCAAAGAAGACCACAGATGGAGTACAGTGTAGGAGAGCCAGAGCTTACAAACCTCACTCAAGGAAAAAGATCTTGGTGTGAGTATAACACCGTGAGCATCTCCTGAGGAGCACATCAACCAAATAACTGCTGCAGCATACGGGCGCTTGGCAAACCCAAGGACAGCATTCCGACATCTAAATAAGGAGTCATTCAAGACTCTGTACACTGTGTATGTTAGGCCCATATTTTAATATGCAGCACCAGTTTGGAACCCTCACCTAGCCAAGCATGTAAAGAAACTAGAGAAAGTGCAGAGGTTTGCAACAAGACTAGTCCCGGAGCTACAGGGTATGTCCAACGAGGAGAGGTTAAGGGAAATCTACCTGATAACACTGGAAGTCTGGAGAGTTAGGGGACATAAGATTACGGCTTATAAAATGCTGAGATGTATAGACAAGGTGGACAGAGACAGGATGTTCCAGAGATGGTACAGAGCAACAAGGGTTCATAGTTGGAAGATAAACCACAGGGATATTAGGAAGTATTCCTTCAGTCACAGAGTTGTCAGGAAGTGGAATAGCCTGGGTAGTGATGAAGTGAAAGCAGGTTCCATACATAGCTATAAGAAGAGGTATGATAAAGCTCACCGGGAAGCGACCAGTTGAAGAGGCGGGGCCAGGAGCTGTGACTAGGCCCCCGCAACCACAACAAGGTGAGTACATACACACACACACACACACACACACACACACGGGGCCAGGAGCTTGGGCTCGACCCCTGCAACCTCAACTAGGTGAGTACACACACAAAGGGTAAATATAATACCGAGCACGTCGCCAGAAGCACACATTAAGCAGATAACTGCTGCGGCATATGGACGCCTGGCAAACCTGAGAATAGCATTCCTATACCTCAGTAAGGAATCGTTCAAGACTGTACGTCAGGCCCATACTGGAGTACGCAGCACCAGTTTGGAACCCACACCTGGTTAAGCACTTCAAGAAATTAGAGAAAGTGCTTAGGTTTGCAACAAGGCTGATTCCAGAGCCAAGGGGAATGTCCTACGAAGAAAGGTTAAGGGAAATCGGTCTGACGACACTGGATGACATACAAAATATTGCGTGGAGTAGATAAGGTGGATAGTGACAGGATGTTCAAGAAATGGGACACAGAAACAAAGGGTCACAATTTGAAGTTGAAGACTCAGATGAGTCAAAGGGATGTTAGGCAGTATTTCTTCAGCCACAGAGTTGTTAGGAAGTGAAATAGTCTGGCAAGTGATGTACTGGAGGCAGGAACCATTTATAGTTTTAAGACGAGGTATGATAAAGCTCATGGAGCAGGGAGAGGGAGGACCCAGTACTGGTCAGTGAGGAAGCAGGGCCAGGAGCTGAATCTCGACCCCTGCAACCACAATTAGGTGTATTAGGTGAGTATACACACACACACATACACTCACACACACACACCCACCCGCCCACACACACACACACACACACACACACACACACACACACACACACACACACACACACACAGAGTAGCGATCAGTGAAGAGGCACTCAGGTGCTGACCTCTCTGTGCCTGCCCAGGTCAGTGGGACGCTGGTCCCACTCGCTCTCACTCTGGCGACACATTTCACTCAGTCAAGAAGTGTCCACTCCTCTCTCCCTCGTGGGCATGGCCTCCCGGGCCATGGGCACAAACACACAAGCCTGTGTACCCACCACGACTTTGCAAATAAAGTAAGAAGCCTCCGAAGACGTTTATAATTGTACCCCGCTGCAGCATCACCAAATAAACTCATAAACATTGGTGGTAGCGGTGGTCGCAGCAAGTGTGTTTGCCCAGAGGAAGGAAGAGGGATGAAGTTATCTTCACTTCATCACCCTACACAAGAAACATCCGTCTCTCAACGAGTTATCCTGATGTCGTGTCTGCACGTTTCAGCATCCAGACACAGGTACAAGCAGGATCCAGGCCGAAATTTGCCGAATTTCTTCGAGAATTGTAAGTGGCGTCCCAGTGACTCCATGCCACAGTGTCCCATGCTGTTTCTCAAGTCATGTGTTCAACGTCACTTGTATATTCTGTTGTTGTATATTGTATATTGTATATTGTATATTGTATATTGCTGTTGTTGTTCAGCTCAGCACAGCTATTTCAGCAAGCAAGAGGTGAGTTTTGTGGTGATTTCTGCATCCAGTGTGTCTTCTTGTGTTGTGGGTGGGAGAGGACGAAGCGGCCGGGTTCCTGCCTCACTCACACCTCACCCGCCTACCACCACATTCCACCACTATGTGCTCACTTCCTCTGCTGTGTTTTCTGCTGTTTTCCGTGTGAATTCATTGCCAGAGCTGTGTATCCGAGTGCCCGAGGCCACTCGAAGCTACGTGGATCAGCATGCCACATCGATCACCAAGCCACGTGGATCTACAAGCCACGTGGGTTACCAAGCCAGATGTCCCAGGCCACATGTTGTGGTCTTCTGCCTGCATCATATTGACGTCACCGACAATGCTGTCCGACTTCACGACGTTACCCACGATGCTGCCAGACTTCATGACGTCATGATGTCTGCCTGACGTCACCTCGAGACGTCTGCTGACGTCACAGTGCTGCTGATGTCACCTCGTGACGTCACGCCTGACATCACATGATGTCACATCGAGTGTTTCAGTAATTATATCAGTATTGTTGAGAAGATTGAGAGAAGATATATGTCGTGTGTTAATTAATTCCTCTCAGTCAGTGTTCTCACATGTTAGTGTATGGCTTAGTGTCAATTTTTTGCACAGAAAAGCATCATTTGTTAGTTTAAGCCATGTTGTACCGCATGTACTGCGGGTGTGTGTAAAGTTTCCATGTGTTCAGTGTGGTCTTGAGCCCAGACCACTGAGTAGCACCACTGTGTTATTTGTCACCTGGTGTGACCAGCGGTGTGACCAGCGCGTTTGACCGCTGATATTAGTCAGCCCTGAGCATATGAGTCCCTTGTACAAAAAGCTCTTATGCTTGTCGCTCATAGATGCCTGCAGAATCGTACCCACTACGATTCCAATCGAGATTTGTTTAACTTCACCTCCATACCTTCAGAGTGCAGTTATATGTAGAGAAACAAGTCTGGGGATGCTTAAACTAACCTCTGCTATAACTCCAAGTGTCGAGAGAATGACACTCGTCAAACCGCAGTTTAAGCCCTGTCGGCAGGCAATGTGTCAGCCTCGTGCCACAAGCTTCAGTGAGCTCCTGCACAAAGATGATGTCACTTTGGCTGCTAGTTCGTTCACTGTAGTCTGGTGTATGATGTTATGACTCTCTGATGTTTCGCCCAGTCGTTTCTGCCACAACTCACTTCATGCTCGCCGGCAGTGACAGCCCAGCGACAGTACCAGTCGAGAAATGTCCTCCTGAGTCGCTTGCCAGAAAAAGTCTTGCCCAGTTGCCGAGTACTGACGACTCCTCACTCAAGGGCACCAGCATGTTGTGCTCCAGGTTGAGTGAAAACTTGCAGTGACTCCTACGATGACTGCTTCGCCGTTCTAGAGGAGACCGTACCCTGTTACGTCACAGCTCAGCCTCAGTGATGTCTCCTGTGTTGCAGTATCTGTCCAGACGCAGGAAGGCGTTCAGTGATGCCCATTGACGCTCACTGCCTTTGACCACGTTGTTCAGCACACCCCACATGTTTTTTTCTTCCCTCCCCGTAGGAAGTTTTTTTTTCCATGTCCATATGTTTATATACATGTTTTTATTTTGTGTTTTGTGCCCTGTTCCTAAGAGAGAGAGACCGAGTTTTTTTTACTACCAGTATTGTTGCATCGGGACGACACGAGGTAGGTGGCCGAGCAAACATAGACAGCCTGTACTGTCTGCACAGGCAGCCTATGCTGTCTGCCAGTTTAGTTCATATTTCATGGCACTCAGGTGCTGCCCTCTCTAGGCCTGCTCAGGTCAGTGGGACGCTGATCCCACTCGCTCTTACTCTGGTGACACATTTCACTCAGTCATAGAACAGCAGGAGGCCAAGGCAAGAGTATGATGAGAGCAATAGAGCGATGGTTGACACACTGGCTGCAGTGGCCAGAAGAGCTCATGCATGCAGGGCAAAGCTCCTGATCATGGGTGACTTTAACCACAAGGAAATCGATTGGGAGAACTTGGAGCCACATGGGGGGCAAGATACATGTAGGGCTGAGATGATGGAGGTGGTACTGCAAAACTTCATGTACCAACATATAAGGGACACTACAAGAGAGAGAGGAGAGGATGAACCAGCAAGACTGGACCTAGTATTCACCTTGAGTAGTGCAGATATTGAGGACATCACATATGAAAGACCCCTTGGGGCCAGCGATTATGTGGTTTTAAGCTTCGAATACACAGTAGAGCTACAAGTGGAGGGGGAGGCAGGAAGGCCAGGGCGAATGAAGCCAAACTACAAGAAAGGGGACTTCATGAGAATGAGGAACTTCCTGAATGGGGTTCAGTGGGACAGAGAACTGGCAGGGAAGCCTGTTAATGAGATGAAGGAATATGTAACAACAATGTGCAAGGAGGCTGAGGAGAGGTTTGTACCCAAGGGTAACAGGAATAATGAAAAAGCTAGGATGAGCCCATGGTTCACCCAAAGGTGCAGGTAGGGAAGAACCAATGTGCTAGGGAATGGATGAAATATAGAAGGCAAAGGACCCAGGAGAATAAGGAGAGCAGTCGTAGAGCCAGAAATGAATATGCAGAGACAAGAAGGGAGGCCCAACGACAATATGAAAACGACATAGCGGCAAAAGTAAAATCTGACCCGAAGCTGTTATACAGCCACATCAGGAGGAAAACAACAGTCAAGGACCAGGTAATCAGGCTAAGGAAGGAAGGAGGAGAGACAACAAGAAATGACCATGAAGTATGTGAGGAACTCAACAAGAGATTCAAAGAAGTGTTCACATGGGAGACAGAAGGAGCTCCAGAAAGACGTAGAGGTGGGGTACACCACCAAGTGCTGGACACAGTACATACAACTGAGGGAGAAGTGAAGGGGCTTCTGAGTGAGTTAGATACCTCAAAGGCAATGGAGCCGGATAACATCTCTCCATGAGTCCTGAGAGAGGGAGCATAGGCGCTATGTGTACCCCTAACAACAATATTCAATACATCTATTGAAACAGGGAGATTGCCTGAGGCATGGAAGGCAGCAAATGTAGTCCCAATCTTTAAAAAAGGAGACAGACATGAAGCACTTAACTACAGACCAGTGTTACTGAC
This sequence comes from Cherax quadricarinatus, assembly GCF_038502225.1. Classification (NCBI taxonomy): domain Eukaryota; kingdom Metazoa; phylum Arthropoda; class Malacostraca; order Decapoda; family Parastacidae; genus Cherax; species Cherax quadricarinatus. The sequence continues at coordinate 32,308,206 of NC_091298.1, forward strand.
ATGTATAGTATGCAACGTCATGGAGAAGATTATCAGGAGAAGAGTGGTGGAACACCTAGAAAGGAATGATCTCATCAACAGCAACCAACATGGTTTCAGGGACGGGAAATCCTGTGTCACAGACCTACTGGAGTTCTATGACATGGTGACAGCAGTAAGACAAGAGAGAGAGGGTTGGGTGGATTGCATTTTCTTGGACTGCAAGAAGGCGTTTTACACAGTTTCACACAAGAGATTAGTGCAAAAACTGTGGGGACCAAGCAGTGACAACAGGGAAGGCACTACAATGGATCAGGCAATACTTGTCAGGAAGACAGCAGCGAGTCATGGTACTTGGTGAGGTGTCAGAGTGGGGGCCTGTGACCAGCGGGGTCCCACAGGGGTCAGTCCTAGGACCAGTGCTGTTTCTGGTATTTGTGGACGACATGACGGAAGGAATAGACTGCGAAGTGTCCCTGTTTGCAGATGACGTGAAGTTGATGAGAAGAATTCATTCGACTGAAGACCAGGCAGAACTACAAAGGGATCTGGACAGG
>NC_091298.1:32608841-32899393 GCF_038502225.1 Cherax quadricarinatus
GTTAGGGTTGGGTTGGAGGTTAGGTTAGGTTAGGGTTAGACAGGATTAGGATTAGGTTAAGGTTAGGTTAGGTTAGGTTCAGGTTAGGTTAGGTAAGGTGAGGTTGGGAGGTTAGGTTATGTTAGGTAGTATTCGAGGTGTTTGATGGAGTTAGGTTAGGGTTAGGATAGGTTAGGTTAGGGATTAGGATAGAGGTGTTTGATGGAGTTAGGTTGGGATTGGGTTAGGTTAGGTTAGGTTAGGATAGAGGTGATTGATGGAGTTAGGTTAGGTACGGTTAGGTGAGGTTAGGTTAGGTTAGGAATTAGGTTAGGTTAGGTTAGGTTAGGTTAGGTTAGGTTAGGATAGACAGTTGGTCTGGAAAGAGATGATTTTCTACCTTGGATGTTACCCGCATTTCATGGCGTCTGTCTGTCCTGAGTTGGCGCAGGTGTTCATGATTATCTTAAATCTACCTTGGGTGTGAACCGCATTACCCCAGTGGTGATGGGGGGGGGGGAAGGGGTGACCCACAATGAGTCTCTCAGAGCAAGGAAAGTGTTTCTATTCGGAAATCGAGTAAATATTTCTACCATTGAGTGTGTTTACCAACAAGAAAATAATGTTCGATTTTACGATAAAGTTTTCAAAACTAATTTGGAAATATCCAAAAAAATGGAGTCGTTCAAAGTAATTCTGGAGTACTCTAATGTATTTTGGAATTGTTCTAATATATTTTAGGTTAGGTTAGGATAGGTTCGGCTAGGTTAGGTTAGGTAAGGTTAAGATAGGTTAGGTTAGGTTAGGATAAGTTAGGTTAGGGTAGGTTAGGTTAGGTTAGGTTAAGTTAGGTTAGGCTAGGTTAGGTTAGGTTGGGTTAGGTTAAGTTAGGTTAGGTTAGGTTAGGCTAGGTTAGGTTAGGTTAGGCTAGGTTAGGGATGTGTGTGTGTGTGTGTGTGTGTGTGTGTGGGATGTGGGATGTGGGTGTTGTGGGATGTGGGTGTTGTGGGATGTGGGTGTTGTTGTCGAACTAGAGATACCGAAAAGACGTTATAAGTGGGTTGTTTTTGTGACTTTTTCTGATGTAGTGTGTCCCCTTATTAACTTTAATGAACTAAAAGGGTTAAAATGAGAAAAAAATGGGGGGTGTGGGTGTTGTGACTTTCTGATGTACTGTGTCCCCTTATTAACTTTAATGAACTAAAAGGGTTAAAACGAGAAAAAATTGTGGGTGTTGTGGGTTGTGGGTGTTGTGGGATGTGGGTGTTGATCTAGATAAAACGAGAAAAAATTGTGGGTGTTGTGGGTTGTGGGTGTTGTGGGATGTGGGTGTTGATCTTAGTTTATGGTGATTTTTGGTGGTGTTTTGAGTGTATTCAGTGGTGTTTTTAGTATTCAGTGGTGTATTTGGGAGTACTCAAATGGTGTTTTTGGAAGTGTTTCAGTGTTGTTTGGAAATGTTCAAAGGTGTTCAAAGGTGTTTTGAGTGTGTTCAAATGTTGTTTTTTTTTGAAGGTGATCAAGGGTGTTCAAGGGTGTTTTGAAGGTGTTCAAAGGTGTTTTGAGGTTATTCAAAGGTGTTTTGAAGGTGTTCAAATGATTATGAGTGTTTTGAATGTATTCAAAGGTGTTTTGAAGGTGTTCAAAGGTGTTTTGAAGGTGTTGAAGGGTGTTTTGAGTGTGTTCAAGGGTGTTTGAAGGTGTTGAAGGGTGTTTTGATTGAATTCAGCGGTGTTTTAGTAGTAATCAGTGGTGTAATTGGGAGTACTCAAATAGTGTTTTGGAAATGTTCAAAGGTGTTCAAAGGTGTTTTGAAGGTGTTCAAAGGTGTTTTGAGGTTATTCAAAGGTGTTTTGAGTGTGTTCAAATGATTATGAGAGTGTTTTGAAGGTGTTCAAATGTGTTTTGAAGGTGTTCAAAGGTGTTTTGAAGGTGTTGAAGGGTGTTTTGATTGAATTCAGCGGTGTTTTAGTAGTATTCAGTGGTGTAATTGGGAGTACTCAAATTGTGTTTTGGAAATGTTCAAAGGTGTTTTTGAAGGTGTTCAAGAGTGTTTTGAAGGTGTTCAAGGGCGTTTGAAGGTGTTGAAGGGTGTTTTGATTGAATTCAGCGGTGTTTTAGTAGTAATCAGTGGTGTAATTGGGAGTACTCAAATAGTGTTTTTGGAAATGTTCAAAGGTGTTTTTGAAGGTAATCAAGAGTGTTTTGAAGGTGTTCAAGGGTGTTTGAAGGTGTTGACGGGTGTTTTGATTGAATTCAGCGGTGTTTTAGTAGTAATCAGTGGTGTAATTGGGAGTACTCAAATAGTGTTTTGGAAATGTTCAAAGGTGTTTTTGAAGGTGTTCAAGAGTGTTTTGAAGGTGTTCAAGGGTGTTTGAAGGTGTTGAAGGGGGTTTTGATTGAATTCAGCGGTGTTTTAGTAGTAATCAGTGGTGTAATTGGGAGTACTCAAATAGTGTTTTTGGAAATGTTCAAAGGTGTTCAAAGGTGTTTTGAAGGTGTTGAAGGGTGTTTTGATTGAGTTCAGCGGTGTTTTAGTAGTAATCAGTGGTGTAATTGGGAGTACTCAAATAGTGTTTTGGAAATGTTCAAAGGTGTTTTTGAAGGTGTTCAAGAGTGTTTTGAAGGTGTTCAAGGGTGTTTGAAGGTGTTGAAAGGGGTTTTGATTGAATTCAGCGGTGTTTTAGTAGTAATCAGTGGTGTAATTGGGAGTACTCAAATAGTGTTTTTGGAAATGTTCAAAGGTGTTCAAAGGTGTTTTGAAGGTGTTGAAGGGTGTTTTGATTGAGTTCAGCGGTGTTTTAGTAGTAATCAGTGGTGTAATTGGGAGTACTCAAATAGTGTTTTGGAAATGTTCAAAGGTGTTTTTGAAGGTGTTCAAGAGTGTTTTGAAGGTGTTCAAGGGTGTTTGAAGGTGTTGAAGGGTGTTTTGATTGAATTCAGCGGTGTTTTAGTAGTATTCAGTGGTGTAATTGGGAGTACTCAAATTGTGTTTTTTGGAAGTGTTTCATGGTGATTTTTGGTGGTGTTTTGAGTGTATTCAGTGGTGTTTTAGTATTCAGTGGTGTATTTGGGAGTACTCAAATGGTGTTTTTGGAAGTGTTTCAGTGTTGTTTGGAAATGTTCAAAGGTGTTCAAAGGTGTTTTGAAGGTGATCAAGGGTGTTCAAGGGTGTTTTGAAGGTGTTCAAAGGTGTTTTGAGGTTATTCAAAGGTGTTTTGAAGGTGTTCAAGGGTGTTTATGTGAGTATTCAAAGGTGTTTTTTGAAGATGTACAAATGATTATGAGAGTACTTATGAAGGTGTTCAAATGATGTGCAAGAGTACTTATGAAGGTGTTCTGGGAGTATTCAGAGGTGATTTGGGGGGTGTTCGAATGATGTTTTGGAGTATTTCAGTGTTGTTTGGAAATGTATAAAGGTATTTTTGTGAGTATTTAAATGATTTAAGAGAGTGTTTTGAAGGTGTTCAAAGTGAGGTGTGTGTGCGTATTAACTTCGTAATATGTAAAATTGTGACTAGTGAATTTATCGAAAAGTGGTTATAAGTGTTGTGGTGACTTTCTGATGTACTGTATCCCCTTATTAACTTTAATGAACTAAAAGGGTTAAAACGAGAAAAATTGGGGGTTATGAGTGAAAATTGTGAGGTGTTGGTTGGAGTGTGAGGGTTCGGGAGGGTGGGGAGGAGGTTACTTCGTGGGGGAGTGACCTGAGATGAAATAGTTAAAACGAGAAAAATGTCTAGACTTGTGTTGTAAAGAAATTGTTGGATTGTTGTGGGTATTAACGAAACAAAAATGTGACTTTCTGATGATGAAAATGTTTTCCCTATGATGTAGGTACTATATCCCCTTATTAACTTTAATGAACTAAAGGGTCGTCATGATTCAGCCTGTGTGCGTGACGTCACTGACATAGGGGTAAGTCGACAAGATTTAGCTTGTATGTGTGACGTCACTGACCGCCGAGTAAACGCTTTTTTTTTAGTTCATTTAACTTAATGAGAGGAAGGTTTTAGTTCATTTAACTTAATGAGAGGAAACTTTTAGTTCATTTTAAAATAATAAGGGGAAGATGTTTAGACCTGTAGTAAGCATGCTTACCCCCAGAGTGGGGAATCCAAAAAACTTGATCCAAGGAGATGGAGTCTTGGTATTATCGAGAAATTTTGGGGTGGGAGTGAAAGTGAGAGGGGTAATCCAAAAATTTGATCCAAGGAGATGGAGACTTTGATTTCGAGAAAAACTTGATCCGAGGAGATGGAGTCATGGTATTATCGAGAAAAATTTGAGGTGGGGGGTGGGTGAAAGTGGGAGGGAGATCCGAGGAAGTGGAGACTTTGATATCGAGAACCTCATAGGGGGGGAGTATCCAAAACTTGTATTATCGAGAAAATTTGGGGGTGGGGGGTGAAAGGAGGGGTACCCAAAAAACCTTGATCCGAGGAATTGGAGAATTTCGAAAACCCCATAGGGGGGAATCCAAAAAATTTGATCCGAGGAGATGGAGTCTTGGTATTGTCGAGAAAATTTGGGGGTGAAAGTGGGAGGGGTAATCCAAAAATTTGATCCAAGGAGATGGAGAATTTCGAAAACCCCATAGGGGGGATCCAAAAAACTTGATCCGAGGAGATGGAGTCATGGTATTGTCGAGAAAATTTGGGGTGAAAGGAGGGGTACCCAAAAAACTTGATCCAAGGAGATGGAGAATTTGATTTCGAGAAATTTTGGGATGGGGGGTGAAAGTGAGAGGGGGAACCTCAAAAATTTGATCCGAGGAGATGGAGTCATGGTATTGTCGAGAAAATTTGGGGTGAAAGGAGGGGTACCCAAAAATTTGATCCAAGGAATTGGAGAATTTCGAAAACCCCATAGGGGGGAATCCAAAAACTTGGTAATATTGAGAAATTTTTGGGATTGGGGGGTGGAAGGAGGGACAATCCAAAAAAAACCTTGATCCAAGGAGATGGAGAATTTCGAAACCCCATAGGGGAGAATCCAAAAACCTTGATCCAAGGAGATCATAAGAAAAAAAAATTCGAGGCGCGGGGGCGATCCGGACGACGCTGCAGAAGGCGCAGCAGAAGGCGCGGGCGGGGGCTCGCGAAGGGCGCGGGCGGGCGCGCGGGCGGGGCGGGGCGGGGCGCGCGGGCGGGCGCGCGGGCGGGCGCGCGGGCGGGCGCGCGGGCGCGCGGGCGCGCGGGGCGGGGGTCGCGAAGGGGGGGTCGTGGGGCGGGGGTACTGGTTGGGGGGGTCAAGGGTGAGGTAGTCTCGAGGGCGAGGTCAAGGTCAAAACCGGAAGTAACACCTAGGTGTGAAAAGGTGACCCTCCAGCTGCTGGTCCTAGACCGGATACCTCGCTCAGTGGAAGGCCCAACCGGAAGTTCCTCGCTCTGTGGAAGGCCCAAACCGGAAGTTCCTCGCCCAGGGAAAGGCCCAACCGGAAGTTCCTCCCCCTGTAGAAAAGTATACTACTTATATATATATATATATATATATATATATATATATACATATATGTTTAGCGTATAAAAAATTTTTTTTTTTCTAATCATAGTTTAAGTTATTTTTATAAGGTATAACAAACAGTGTATTGACACGGCAATATATTGACAAAGCAATATTTTAACACTGCAGTATATTAACACGGCAAAATACTGACAGGGGAAGGTTGAAGCAGCAACCCGGCAGACTGTCGTGGGTGGCACTGATCTATATTTGCACACAAAATGCAACGCAATTCTCGTGTGCATGATAGTCTTCAGAATAAATATTTGCCATTCACTCACTACAGACGAGTCTTTGCGTGCTTGGTTGCAAAAAGTCTTTCGCCCAACTCGTTGATCAACTTCCTAAGGATACGAGGCTTTTGCCTCTATCCAATTGGAGGAAGATAAAAATCTTCCATTGGGCGTCTTCCTGACTCAAGCACCAATCACTGTCTGCTTGTGTTGCTGGCCGCTTGACAGGCACTCACGCCCGTCTGGCTCTGATTGTTTTTCATCTGCTCCGCTCTCCATCCTTCTCATCCCCCAACACATCAGGACCAGGAAATACTGCAATTGGATCTGGATATGCTAAGGTAGCTGCTGACAAGTAGCTGCTGGAATCTAACCTCAGCACGTGCAAATTAATAAATATTGGGAAAGGCACAGACCGCAGACGCAGCACAGGCTGGAGGTATAAATAAACTGTGGAAGCCTCACTCAAGGAAAAGGACCGTGGGATGAATATTGTAAGGGCATGTCGACTGAGGCACACTTCAACCAAATTACTGCTGCAGCAAGTGCCGTCTGGCAAACCCAAGACTTACTTTCAGAAATATAAGGAAGGAGAAATTCAGGGCACTGTATATAGTATACGTCAGGCCCTTATTGGAGTACGCATTACCAATGTAGAACGCACACCTGGTGATACATGTTATTAAATTTGGGAGGATGCAGAGGTTAGTAGCAAGACTACTCCAGGAGCTATGGGATTTATACACTGGGGAAAGATTAAGTTTAATAAACCTGATGACATTAGAGGATAGAATTACTAGGAGTGATAAGATAATAATGAAATGAATTAACAGAGTGGAAATGGCCCAGACTGCTCGAAAAGTGAAAAGCGGAAGACAGGGAACAGCTGGAAATTGAAAACACATGAGTCACAGTTTTAGAGTTGTCAGAAAGTGGAACGACCTGGACAGTGGAGCGGTAGAGGGAGAAGCAAAACATATCTTTCACACACACACACATGGCAGAGATAAAAGCAAGAGATTGAAAAATCATCAAAGAAATAGGCAGGAAGGACATGACTGAGATAATAAATTTTCAGAGAACAGGGGAGTAATGGTATGGAACAGGATCCTGCAAGAGAAACCATGGCTGAAGGAATAATCAATATACACGAGGGTGTTCTTAGACCGCGACAGAATGAGAGCAGAACGACAGGAGCTGAGGGAGGACACAGAAACGAAAGGGGCTAGAAAGAGTGACAAAGACAGAGTCAGCAGAGGACAACCAGAGCCAGGCAGAGCAACAAGGGCACATGTAGAACCACCCACAGAACCCCACAGCCAAACACACTACCAGAATACAAAGCATAATCCACACTCACAGCCCCCACCCAACACTATGCAGTAGAATCCCACAGCACTCTGCCAGGTTCCCAACTCCCCCAACCCCCACAAACCCTCCAGAACACAGTGTTGGAGAGGAAATTGAAGGTATTGTACACCAATGATGATGGAATAACGAATATATGGGAAGAGTGGAACGAAAGAATGAAAGAGGCATCACTGGACGTCCTAGCTCTCACAGAAACTAAGCTCACAGGAATGATAACAGATGCCATCTTTCCAACTGGATATCAGATCCTGAGGAAAGACAGAGGGAACAGAGAGGGTGGAGGGGTGGCACTGCTCATCAAAAACCAATGGGATTTTGAGGAGCTGGAAAGAGAAGACAGGAGAAGCAAGAGACTACATAATAGGAACACTTCGGTCTGGAGGTCCCAAGGTGGTAATTGCAGTGATGTATAACCCACCACAGAATAGCAGGAGACCAAGACAAGAATCTAATGAGAGTAACAGAGCAATGATTGACACACTGGCTGAATTGGCCAGAAGGGCCCACATGAGCAGAGCAAAGCTACTGGTCGTGGGTGACTTCAACCACAAAGAAATCGACTGGGAAAACCTGGAGCCACATGGGGCACCAGAAACGTGGAGAGGAAAGATGGTGGAGGAGGAGGTACTGGAAAGTGTCATGCATCAGCACGTTATGAACACTACCAGAGAGAGTGAAGACGGACAAGCCAGACTGGACATAGAATTCAGCTTAAGTGGTGCAGATATTGAGGACATCACATATCAAAGACTCCTCGGAGCTAGTGATCATGTGGTTATTAGCTTCCTATACATAGAGTTACTAGTGGAGAGGGAAGCAGGAAGGGCAAAGTGGAGGAAACCAAACTACAAGAGAGGGGAATACACAGGCTTGAGGAACTTCCTGCTCGAGGTTCAGCGGGACAGAGAACTTTCAGGGAAATCAGTAAATGAGATGATGGAACGTGGGGCAACAGTATGCAAGGCAGCAGAAGAGAGGTTTGTATCCAGGGTCAACAGAATTAATGAGAAGGCCAGAACGAGCCCTTGGTTCACCCAGAGGTATAGAGGCCAAAACTAAATGCGCTAGAGAATCGAAGAAGTATAGGAGGCAAAGCACCCAGGAGAATAAAGAGATTAGTCGAAGAGCCAGAAATTAATGTGCACATGTAAGGAAAGATGACTAACGGCAGTACGAAAATGATATAGCATTAAAAGCTAAGTCTGACTCAAACCTGTTGTACAGTCACATCAGGAGGAAAAAAACAGTGAAGGACCAGGTAATCAGGCTGAGGAAAGAAGGGGGCGAAATCACAAGAAATGATCCAAAAGTATGTGAGGTGCTCAACATGAAATTTAAAGAAGAATTCACAGTGGATACAGAAAGCTCAAGAAACATGGAGAGGTGGGGTACACCACCAATTGCTAGACACAATACATACAACCGAGGAAGAGGTGAGGAGGCGATGGGGCCAGATAACATCTCTCTATGGGTCCTGAGAGAGGGACCAGAAGCTTCAACACTATCGAAACAAGGCAGCTCCCTGAGGTATGGAAATCAGCAAACGTAGTCACAATTTTTTAAAAATGAGACAGACATGCAGCACTAAACTACAGGCCAGTATCACTGACATGCATAGTATACGAAGTCATGGAGAAGATTATCAGGAGAAGAGCGTTGGAGCACCTAGAAAGGAACGAACTTACCAACGAAATCGAACTCGGATTCCGAGACAGGAAATCCTGCATTACAAACCTACTGAAGCTCTACGACAAGGTGATAGCAGTAGGACAAGAAAGAGAAGGGTGGAAAGATTACATTTTCTTGGACTGTAAGAAGGCTTTTGACACAGTTCCTCACGAGAGATTAGTACAAAACTGGAGGACTAGGCAGGGATAACAGGGAAGGCACTGCAATGGATCAGAGAATACCTGACAGGACGGCAGCAGAGAGTCATGATATGCGAAGTGTTGGAGTGGGCGCCTGTGACGACTAGGTTTCCGCAGGGGTCAGTCCTAAGGTCATTGCTGTTTTTGGTATACGTGAGTGATATGACGGAAGGAATGCACTCAGAAGTGTCTTTGTTTGCAGGTTAATGAGGAGAATTCAATTGGAGGAGGACCAGGCAGGACTACAAAGGGATCTGAACAGGCTACAGGCCTTGTCCAGCAAATGACTCTGGAGTTCAACTTCGCCAAATGCAAAGTCATGAAGATCAGAGAAGGGCTAAGAAGACCCCAGACAGAATGCTGTCTAGGGGTCCAAAAACTACAAACCTCACTCGAGGAGAAGGATCTGGGGGTGAGTATAACACTGAACACATCTCCTGAGGCACACATCTACCAAGTAACTACTGCAGCATATGGGCGACAAGCAAACCTAGGAATAGCATTCTGACATCTCAGTAAGGATTCGTTTAGGATTCTGCAGACCGTATTCGTCAGGCCCATACTGGAGTATGCATCACCAGTTTGGAACCACACCTGGCCAAGCACGTCAGGAAATTAGAGAACGTGCAAAGATTTGCAACGAGACTAGCCCCGGAGTTAAGGGGCATTTCCTACGAGGAGAGGTTAAGGGAAATTGACCTGACGACACTGGAGGACAGGGGGGACAGTGAGTACATGACAGCAACATATAATATACTGAGAGGAATTGACAAAGTGGATAGGGACAGGATGTTTCAGAGATGGGACACACCAGCACGGGGGTCACAATTGGAAGTTGAAGACTTAAATGAGTCACAGGGATGTTAGGAAGTATTTCTTTAATCACAGAGTTGTCTGGAAAGGGAATAGTCTGGAAAGGTAGGTGGTGGAGGCAGGATCCATACATAGCTTTAAGAAGAGGTATGATAAAGCTCACGGAGCAGGGAGGGGGTGACCTAGTAACGACCAGTGAAGAGGCAGGGCCAGGAGCTATGAATCGACCCCTGCAATCACAATTAGGTGAGTACATATTCTCAAAGAGTCAGAAGAGATGGAGTGTATTGTGATGGACACAATACAAACAACCGGGGGAGAGGAGGTGAAGAAACTGCTTTATTAGAATGATTCCTCGAAGGTGGTGGGACTAGACAATGTCTCTCTGAGGGTCCTGAGAGAGGGAGCAGAGGCACTGAGTGTGCCACTATAAACAATCTTCAGCAAGTCTATCAAAACAGGGCAACTGCTAGATGAGTGGAAGTCAGCAAATGTAGTCCCCATTTATACTACAGAACAGTGTCACCGACATATACAGAGTGTAAAGTTATGGAAAAGATTATCAATAGAAGAGTGGTGAAGCACCTAGAAATGAATGGGATCGTACATGACAACCTGCATTGTTTCAAGGATGGAAAATCCTGTATCACAAACCTACTGGACTTCTACAACAAGGTAACTGATGTAAAATAGGAGAAAGAAAAACGAGTAGATTGAATTTTTTGATATGTAAGATGGGTTTTGATACAGTACCGCACAAGAAACTTGTACAGACAGTAGATTAGCAGGCAGGAATAATAGGAAAAACACAACAATGGGTCATGACATACCTAACAGGAATGAAACAACTAGTGATGATCCGTTAAGAGGTGTCAGTATGGGTGCAGTTATTACAACCCAGGTACTCAAGGCCTGTTATCCTGGGTGTAAAGGGAGCAAATTGAACACAGCAGAAAACTTTGAATTATATTATCCTTCACCAAGTACAAACAGAAGCATGTACACTATATATACTATGTACAGCAATAGGTATTAGTGCATGCCACGGTAATCAAGGCAGAGCAGCAGCCAAGAAACAAAAGCAGACCACCGTGCTTCAACCAGCTGTAGAATGAAAATGACAAGGGAGAAAATGTGAGTGGTAGCCATGCCACCTTCACAACTGCCAGATCCACATTATGATTGGCTGAACCTAGGTACTGATCTGACGATGGGGCCCCGATCGTCAGACCCTTAGTGACCTGGTTCGCTGGTTGGTGAGGCAGCCTAAGTATGTTAACATGCTCCGAATGAACGTTACATACTCTTTTCACGCAACATCAGTCTTCGACCTGGTACTGTTTCTTTTATACATGAATGACATGACGGAATGGATGGAGTCAGACGTATTCCTGTTCCCAAGATACGTGAAAATGAGGAGAATACAAGAGGACGAGGACAGGCTGCAGGCCTGCTCTGAGAAATGGCTCCTGGATTTTAGCCTCACCATTTGCATAGTTATAATCGTTAGAGAGGGACAAAGAATACCGGAGATGGAATACAGTTTCGGGGTCAAAGGATGCACACTTCACTCAGAGAGAAAGACTTTGGGATGAGTATCATATCGAGCATATCCCCTGAGTAGTATATCAGTCAAATAACAGCTGGAGCAAATGAACGTCTGGCAAACCTAAGAATAGCTTTTCGATATCTTAGGAAGGAGTCATTCACGGCACTGTATACAGTGATTAAAGAAGACGTTTTAAGGCGGAGAAAATGCACAGAAGCTGCCCTAATTGCTGTCAGTAACACTATCCATCAAAAGTCCGGTAGTTACAGTATCTCAGAATTGCTAATCAACAGGAAATTACTCATTCTGGAGACTGCTGTAACATGATCTCAATAGGTCTCTCTCTAACCCACCCGTCTCACCACATTAGTTCCACTACCACTACTACCTCTATACACGCGACACTTCACCTAACTCCTGCCACTATATATATACTCGTTTTCTTAGTTTTCTCTGTATAAGAACTGAAGAAACCACTCGTGGCGAAACATTTCCTTTAATAAATGTCCTGAACTGTACGTAAGTGTCTTTTTCCACATGTTTTCGGTGTCACCAGACCATTTCTTCACTGTATACAGTGTTCGTCAGGCCCATGTTGGAGTATGCTGCGCCAGTATGGAATCCACACCTGGTCAAGCATATTAAGAAACTGTAGAAAGTGCTGAGATTTGCAACAAGACTAGTCCAGAACCTTAGGGTTATGTCTTATGAGGAATGGTTCAGGAACTCAACCAAATGATACTAGAGAGCAGGAGGGATTGGAGGGACATGATATTAACGTACAAAATACTGAGAGGAATGCACAAGGCGAATAGAGACAGAATGTTTCAGAGATGGGAAATAGGAACAAGAGGGCACAAATGAATATTGAAAACTCAGGGTGGAAGGAAGTATTTATTTAACCTTAGATTTGTCAGGAATTGGAACACTCTGGAGAGTGAAGTAGTAGAGGCAGGATCCACACATAGCATAAAGAAGAGGTACGGCAAAATTCTTGAAGGGAGGAAGAAGTAGATCTGGTAACAACATGCAAAAAGTCGAGGCCTGGAGCTGTGACTCGATTCCTGCAACAACATATATGAGTACACACACACACACACACACACACACACACACACACACACACACACACACACACACAGACAAACACACACACACACATACACACACACACAGAGTGGGGCGGTAGAGACAGGGTCCATAGCTTTTACAGGAGCTACGATACGGCTCCTGAAACAGGAGAGGTTGAGTCTAGTAGCTGTCAACGAAGAGGCGGAGCCAGAAGCTGAGACACGACCCCTGGAACCTTATATATACATATATATGTATATGTATATATATATATATATATATATATATATATATATATATATATATATATATATATATATATATATATATATATATATATATATATATATATAATGTCGTGCCGAATATGTAAAACTGGTCAATTAGCAAGAACTCAATTAAAATTAAGTCCTTTCTAAAATTTTCTCTTATACGTTTAAAGATATATTTTTTTCATTAATGTTAATGTAAAAATTTTTAATTTTGCACCAAAAGAATCTTAGAAAACTTACCTAACCTTATTATAACAAGAACAATTTATTTTAGCCTAACCCAACTATATATATTTTAGATTTGTTTACAATAATTTAATACTAAACAAACACAGTGAAATATATTTTTTTCGTTAGGTTCAGAATGATTTTGGCGAAATTATTGCATACACAAATTTTCACTTATCCTATATGCCAAGATGAGCGTTGCTATTTAAGCCAAGATCGCAAGTTCTGCCTATTCGGCACGACATATATATATATATATATATATATATATATATATATATATGTGTGTGTGTGTGTGTGTGTGTGTGTGTGTGTGTGTGTGTGTGTGTGTGTGTGTGTGTGTGTGTGTGTGTGTGTGTGTGTGTGTGTGTGTGTGTGTGTGTGTGTGTGAGCGTGTGTGTATGTATTGTCTCTACCCTCCGTCTCTCTGTCTCTCTCTCTCTCTCTCCTTTTATTTACACAGTTTTACAAGATTTTTTTAAGGTTCCTAACTTTATTTAGAAGCTAAGAGCTGCTTCTTACATCAGCACGAACATGATGCACACTCGAGTCATCCTAAAAATAAATGATCTCAGGTGAAGTGATGTTCTGGAAAAGGATATAGTCAGAATGTAGTTGTTGCTTGCTGCCTGTCTTGTTGTGTGGAAGCTCACTTTTCGCTGTCCTCGGTATGGAGCCAAGTGTGGTACTTTGACAATATTGGGCTTGTAAGCAGTAAGGCCACCCACATCCCTCCTGTGTTGAAGGCACTGCTGAAATAACAGATCTGTCCAGGCTGGGTCCAGTCGAAAGATGAGTCCTCTTGCTCTGTACTCTATTCTGTCAAGAATTCGCAGATGAGAGGGAGGGAGGAGGGGGGGGGGGAGCAATCCAAAAAAGTCAAGCATACTGAAGGTGTGAGCGTCCTTTGGTGTTGTACTGAATCTTGCAACCTCTCCTGTCAAGCAGATGCGAGATACGTCTAAGTACTGCAAGATTCATGGGAGTTTTGCTTGCAAGATTTTCAACGGGGTTCTTCATAGTCAGTCTGGAGTCAGATTTCACCCGGGTACCAACACTCTTCCAGTCATTCTTACCACTGCACCAACATTACCATCATGTTGCCTTGAGACAATCTTCATTTGTGTTTTCTCAGTAGTAAATGTGACCTGCTTACATAGCTGTAAGCTTGTGATTGATGTAACTTAGAGCAGCTCTACTATGGTATGTAAATATTATAGAACTGCTGTCTGCATATGCATGGGTTTCTGGGAAGAGATGAAGGTTATTGATGAAGACAATCCTTAACAATGTCCCAATCACACTTCCCTGTGGAACACTTGCACCAGTTGAGAACTAGTATTAGAGATCTACCCTGGAGGTAATCACTGAGGAGTCATAGTGCAGACCCGGGATTGTTCATAAAAGTTAAGCCATTCCATTTCCCCATTGTTGAAGGCTTTGCTGAAATAACTGATCAATCATCTTACTCGGTCCTTTATTCTGTCTAGAAGTCGTAGAGACCGTGGAGGTGGAGGGATGATAGCAGTCAGGCAATTCAGGAAGTGATGCATGTTCATGGTGTGAGAGCACCTCGTATAAAGCTTGGCAGCTTCTACTGTCGAGCAGGTACGAAATACCTTAGTTCTGTAAGTTTCTTGGCTTCTATGATTACATTATTTGCCACGTGATTCTTCATAGACATTTTTGAGTTAAATTTTACTAGTAGGATATCTACCTAATCACTGGGTTCTAACACTCTTACTTTCATTCTTACCACTGTTCCAGCATGGACATAATGCTGCCTAAATGCCATCATTATCATTTGTATTTTCTCTGAAGCAAATGTAACCTGCCATCGTTTTCTCCGGGATGATATAGCTGAAAGTTGGTGGGTGCTGTGCCTGAGATCAGCTGACATTTCCTGTCTGGCATGGGATTCTGGGATGAGTTGATGAAGGTCAGTGAAGCAGACATTCTTAACAGTTGACCAAGAACACTTCCTTGTCAAACACTCACATCGATTGAGGGACTTGTTGATTTTGTCCCATTCAGACTTCCCTTGGAGATCTACCTTCAAGGTAATCACTAAGAAAGTTCAGTGCAGAACCAGAGATTCCAAGTGTCTGCAGTTTTGTTAAGAGTTCTAGGTATCATTCTCAGTCGACAGGATCTGCTATATCCAGGGTTATTCCACAGCTGATTTCGGGTTCATTAAGAGACTGGTGCTACATAGTAATGAGGTTTAACAGGATATTAGCAGCAGAGCAACCTTTTCTGAGCCATCTTGACGGTCATAGAAAAGCGATTGATAGTCGAAGAGGCTCTCTTTCGCAGTGTGATTATTTCACGAATCTTGCCAGTGATTGACAGGAGTGACACTGGTCTCTAGAATCTGATTTTTAATCTGCTCTTCCTATTTTAAGTATGGACTATATTTGCTTCTTGTCAGAAAGAAGGCTCATTATACTGTGCTATGCAGTGCTGATAAATGCGATCGTCAACTCTCATCCGGTACCTCAGATTTTCCTTGATCCAGGGACTGTATGGGCAGATATACCCTTGTGGCAGAGTTGTCACATCTGACATCTTTGACATAGTTCTTGCAGCTAGCAAAGGAAGTTTCGTAACTGAATCAGGAGCTTGCATCTTGGCAGCAGAGTGTTGGGCGAAAGGTCTGTTTTTTTTAATTGCTAGTAAAGACAGTCCTATAGGGGAAGACGAACCAGCAAGATTGGACATTGTTTTCACCCTCAGTAGCTCAGACATCGATGACATCACATATGAAAGGACCCAGGAAAATAGATTAGTCGACGAGCCAGAAACGAGTATGCACAGATAAGGAGGGAGGTCCAGCGGCAGTGCGAAAACGACATAGCATCGAAAGTCAAGTCTGACCCGAAACTACTTTACAGCCACATCTAGAGGAAGACAACAGTCAAGGACCAGGTAATCAGGCTGAGGAAAGTAGGTGGGAACTCACAAGAAACGACCGAGAAGTGAGGAGCTCAACACGAGATTTCAGGAAGTATTTACAATGGAGGTAGAAGGGACACTGGAAAGACAAAACAGAGGGGTACACCAACAAGGGATATACCAAGAAGTGTTGGATGAAATACACACAACCGAGGAGGAGGTGAAGAAGCTAAGTGACCTTGATACCTCAAAGGCGGTGGGACCGGTCATCTCTCTGTGAGTCCTTAGAGAGGGAACAGAGACACTGTGTGTGCCACTAACCACAATCTTCAACACATCCCCTGAAACTGGGCAACTACCTGAGGCATGGAAGACGGCAAATGTGATCCCCATCTTTAAGAAAGGGGACAGAAACGAAGCACTAATCTATAGACCAGTGCCACTGACGTGTATAGTATGCAAAATCATGGAGAAGATTATCAGGAGAGTGGTGGAGCACCTTGAACGGAACAAGGTTATAAACGACAGCCAGCACGGATTCACGGAAGGCAAATCCTGTGTCACAAACCTACTGGAGTTTTATGACAAGGTAAGTGAAGTAAGACATGAGAGGGAGGGGTGGGTCAATTGCATTTTCTTGGAATGCAAGAAGGCCTTCGACACAGTTCCTCACAAGAGATTAGTGCAGAAGGTAGAGGATCAATCACGTATAACAGGAAGGGCACTGCAATGGATCAGAGAATACCTGACAGGGAAGCAACAGCGAGTCATGGTACGTGATGAGGTATTACGGTGGGCGCTTGTGACGAGCGGGATCCCACAGGGGTCAGTCCCGTGGGATAACATGACGGAAGGGATAGACTCAGAAGTGTCCATATTTGCAGATGATGTGAAGTTAATGATGAAAATTAAATCAGATGCACACCAGACAGGTCTGCAAAGAGACCTGGATAGGCAGGACGCTTGTTCCAGCAACTGGCTTCTAGAATTTAACCCTGCCAAACGCAAAGTCATGAAGATCGGGGAAGGACAAAGAAGACCGCAGAGTATAGGCTAGGCGGCCAAAGACTGCAAACCTCACTCAAGGATAAAGATCTGGGGATGAGTATAACACCGAGCACGTCGCCGGAAGCCCACATCAACCAAATAACTGCTGCAGCATATGGGCGCCTGGCAAACCTGAGAATAGCGTTCCGATACCTCAGTAAGGAATCGTTCAAGACTCTATACACTGTGTACGTTAGGCCCATGCTGGAGTACGCAGCACCAGTTTAGAACCCACACCTGGTCAAGCACGTCAAGAAATTAGAGAAAGTGCAAAGGTTTGCAACAAGGCTGGTTCCAGAGCTAAGGGGAATGTCCTGTGAAGAAAGGTTAAAGGAAATCGGTCTGATGACAGTGGAGGACAGGAGGGTCAGGGGTGACATGATAACGACATACAAAATACTGCGTTTCTCTGTCCCATCTATAGATGGGACACAGAAACGAGGAGTCACAACTGGAAGTTGAAGACTCAGATGAGTCAAAGGGATGTTAGGAAGTATTTCTTCAGCCACAGAGTTGTTAGGAAGTGGAATAGTCTGGCAAGTGATGTAGTGGAGGCAGGAACCATACATAGTTTTAAGACGAGGTATGATAAAGCTCATGGAGCAGGGAGAGGGAGGACCCAATAGTGGTCAATGAAGAGGAGGGGCCAGGAGCTGAGCCTCGACCCCTACAACCACAATTAGGTGAGTACACACACACTCGCACACACATTAACTTTCAAATCTTTGCAACATATTCACTTTAAGCCAGCAAATAGAGACCATAAGACTGGAAAATATTCTTGACATTATTTCAGTAATAATGATAATCTCGTACCAAATATAATAGCATCAAAGGTAATACAGTTGGATTAAAACATAACAGAAGTACAGATACGAATGCGCAGGGCTTCTGACCAGCAAAATGAGATCAGTTATGATGGTGCCTTCACCAAATTCAACTTTAATAACAGAAACATCCAGTGGGATCATATTAACTATGTCCTAAGTTAAAAAATGCTGGGAAGATTCGGACTTTTGCTTAGAAATTACTATCTCTTTGGTACTGGAGGTATGCTCAAGGCACCGTCACCGAAGAACAAAGAAGAGATGATGTAAACTAGAGAGAAACGCTCCCTCCACAGGCGAAGGCGAAGAATCACAGAGACTACTCAAAGAAGCCAGTCTATCTGAAATACAAAGAGAGAGAGAGACACTGGCCAGAAAAATAGAAAATATCGAAATTAAACTTGAGGAATCATAAAGGAATCAAAAAACACAAGAACTTAAAGCAATAAATGAAACTGAAAGAAACCCAAGATATTTTCTTTCTTATGCCTTATCTAGGGCAAAAACTACATCCAGTACAGGGCTCTAGCTGAAATGAGATGGGATTTACACAAATGACAGCAATGAAATGAGCGAGATACTGAAGTCTCAGTATGACTCAGCGTTTAGTGAGCCGTTATTCAGTCAAAGAGTCGACAGTCTAAATTAATTTTTTATGGTTAATTCCAGAATTTCTGATATAAACCTAACACCTGCCCCAGACTCGTGGAACTCTGTTTTCACCAAGAAACCCTTTTCACTTGTCTGAAATATTCTATGGAGAAGGAGCATAGATACAGGGGTCATCCAACAGTTACTAAAAACAACGGACATAGCCCCATTCCCCAAAGGTGGCAATAAAACAATTGCAAAGAATTACAGACTAAAAGCACTAACGTCCGACATCATAAAAGTCTTTGGAAGGGTTCTAAAAAGCAAGACAGCCAACCACCTGGACACCCATCAATTGCACAACGCAGGGCAGCATGTGTTTAGAACAGGTCACCCCTGCCTCTCACAATTACTGGATCACTATGACATGGTTTTGGATGCACTGGAGGACAAACGAAATGCAGTAGTATACAAAGACTTTGCGAAAGGCTTCAACGAGTGTGAGCATGGTGAACACCATTTTAAATCTGCTAAAAAAAGAGTGATAGTCACCTATTTCTATGGTTCTTCCTGTAAGTTATGTTACCTGAAAACCATGTGAAGAAATGTCTTTATTCCTGAATACTACTAGACCAAATTTCCCATATATTCTTTATTGAATATTGGTATTTTTATATTTTTTACTGTATTAGTTCTCTTGCTCTCTATATGTATTCTTCTGAAGGCATTTAATTTAATTTCTCATTCAGTTTTTAGAATAGTGATGGCAGCTTTATTACTCGTTTATCTTCTTCGTTTTTCTTCTGCACCTCTAAACTGATATCTGCCCTCTTACCCTCTTTTATTTTTCTTTTTCTCTTCTTCCAATTGCAGTGTACGTTTATCCATTACACTCGTTCCTTGCATTGACTAACTCTGTTACCACAATTATGTCCTCCAATCCCTTTTGGATTCTGTACCCTGTTCTGTTTTTTTTTTCATCTTTCTCGTTTCTTTATAGGAATGTATGTCATCAACCTGGACCGTTGTGGTGTAGCTCTTAACTTCAGTCTTCGTTAAAATTCGTAATTAAATAAAACGACATATACTGAATCTTTCGAGCCTATTCAGATTCAACTTGTAATTCTTAATTCTTTATCAGAATCAAAATGTTTCCAACAATCGTTGTCACAATTTACTTTCATCTTTGACTAATTCTGATGAATGCACAGTTAATTATGTGAAAGTATCGAGCATGACCGCTCATTATCTTCGACATAACTCTCAAGTAAACACAATACCTAAGTTAAGGCTGTAAATACAATTTCCCAGAATTCATCTGTACCTATATAGTTTCCCATCTCTTCTGAGTTTCACACACCACTAGCTCCGTGCAGCAGCCACTGCCACAGAACCAGTCTCGAATAAAATTTGCATTTCATTTATTTTACATCTGCTGCCAATATACAATTTTCTTTAAGCAGCTGCTTCTCCTCCGCTGAACAGTAATCAGGTACAGTTTCTCTAGTAAAAATGATATGCTGCTGCCATGATGTCAAAACGTTCCGTTTGAAATGACAAAAATGTGTTCGTGAATAAATATGTTATTTGTTATTTACTCCAAACCTTGTGAAGCAGAGTAACCAATCATTACTGAAATTAATTTTACTAAATGTAGCTTATATATTCCCATTATTTTAATTTTACCTTACTAGACATAAGTGTTGGCAGTATCGCAGGTCCGTTCACAAAATTCATTCTCTAATTATGAGAATCGACTGCTGACATCATTAAGTTAACTCCTATTCCGTCACCATCACTCATTCCACCGAAACTCTTTACATACTATGATGGTATTTAGAGTTTAGGTTGGATTTATCTGGAAAATAGTGAAATTTTTGCCCATTATTATGAGGACTTGCATACCGTACATTGCTACCACTGCAGTAACATCCCTGGACTTCTTCGGATGGTACTTGAGTATCAACCAGCAGATTGGCAGCTGCTTATAGCCAGCTCCATCAGAAACTTGAAATGTTTCTTATTGCACATTGGTAACCAGTATGCACCTCTTCCAAGTGTTAGAATGTATTACATGATTTTTGACTTTTGCCTGATTTAAAAATAATTTCAGAGCGATTTCTAAGTTAGCTCCGCCTGATAAATATATTTATAACATCTTTTATGTTTTTCAGTGATATACCAGATTTATAAAAAACTCGAGGCAATCAAGCAAAACTGATGACATATTCGGAATTAGCACCACAAACTTACCCTAAAATCGGTGTAATATCATTGGCCAGAAAATGACTGTTGACCAGTGAGTTACTGAAATAAGTCTAAAACTAATTTAAACCTGTTAGCGTAAATCACAATAACGTTGTTATTGTAATGTTGAATACAGATTATTCATCAAATTTGTCACGGTAGCAAATTAAATTAATATGAGAAAGTTCTAATCAGACTAATCAGACTACTCTCATTGTTTGATACCCATCAGGTTATTGCCACATTCTCCAGCTGCTGTAACACTACTCTCAAAGTTTGGGCGTTCTAGTAGGGCTGAACCTTCAAGTTGTTAAAGTCGGTGGCCACTAGCACATGTATTGATCCTGCAACCTACACAAGAACTGGATCCAGTCACAAGTACAGGTATTGATCCTGCTACCAACACAAGAACTGGATCCAGTCACAAGCACAGGTATTGATCCTGATACCAACACAAATACTAGCCTCTGCCACCAATAAAAGTACTGGACTCTTCCACCAACACAAGTACTGGATCATGCCACCAGGACACATATAATAATAATAATAATAATAATAATAATAATAATAATAATAATTATATCTTTACTACAAGTACATATACATGGCATACAGACCTAGCCCTAGCTGACATCAATGACATTCTACTATACAGAAAATCCCTTGTTATGCTGAGCAATTCGGGCATATTAGGTCAGTGTCCCAGGATGCGACCCGCACCAGTCGACTAACACCCAGGTACCCATTTACTGATGGGTGAACATGGACAACAGGTGTAAAGAAACACGCCCAATGTTTCTACCCTGGCTGGGAATCGAACCCAGACCCTCGCCGTGTGAAGCGAGAGTTTTAGCCACCAGGCTACGAACACTAGTAGTAGATCATGCCACCAGCTCGGGTATTGATCCTTCTACCAGCACAAGTACTGGATCATACCACTGGCAAGGTACAGATCCAGCAACGAGCACAATCTGTCACAGTCGTTTGCCTTCTCTGATTATTGTCAACTACTAACTCAGCGTCATTTGTTTTCATTAGTGACTAACATACTTTTTAACACCAACCCGCTATATATTTTTGGTTCTCTTCACTTTATCATACGCACTTGAGGAAAGAGATCGTTACAACCCAGCTCAGTGGACGGTCCAACATCTCTTGATCAAATGTCAAGTTAATCAGAGATTAGGCTATCTTTTTAAAACTCCTTGTATCCTTGACTCCCTTATTTTGTTAACCTTCTCTCTGAGGATCCCACTTATGCTGTAGACGTCCTCCACGCCTTCTTAAGGAATTGTTCTGAGAAATCAGTTTTTAGCCCTACATCCTTTTAGGTGATTAATGCTGAAACCAAGAAAAAACAAAACAGCATAAGTGACAGTGTTAAGTTTAGGAAGAGACCTGTTTCATTATCGTCTTCGGAGATTTATCATCGCTGAGACAGTGACGAATAACTTCATCAGCAATAGGAAGATCCTGTACTGTATTATTTAGGTGAAATTAAAGAGTACATATCTTATTGTTCATACATATATATTTAGTTATTTATCTAAAGGTAGTTTAGTGGAAGATCTTTAATCTCAACCAATCGAACCCAGGTTCGATTCCCGGGCTGTAGAAAATATAGTGTTCTCACATGTGTTACTTCTCTTCACCTAACATGGGCAGTACAGATGAAGAAAATTTCCTGTTTTCATCTTTTTCACATTCAGGAAACCAATTTTTCAGTCTTTTAACCAGAACGATTCCACAATGTACTCTGTATGCAAAACCGTTTAACAAGTCCTCACTATTCACTGTGGGAATACAAATTTAACTACCACACGCTAAAATCTTTGGCTGTATGAATAATTCCAGTGTTTGTGTTGGGCTGGTGAGTAATGTGTTGGTGCTGGTGGGAGAGGGAGAGCAACATTTACCTGGCTTATCGCCTCGTTGGAGTAGATTATAGAACACCATTGTGTGAGAAATTATGTGGGTGAATATCACATGAACAATCCTGAATTAATATTTCACACACATAACTGGGGAGAACTCCGGCACGACTTAAACAGATTACACTTGCTGATGCTAGTTATACCTTGGAGACAAGTGAGACTAGCAACAGTAGGTTACAACTCCTTCGATGTCGTTCGATGCCTACCTTCTTAGCTCCTATTAACACCCCATCGATACCTTAAATTATTTGAAGATATAGTTCTTGAAATTATTCAAGGAAATACTTCAAGCCATTAACACAGGCTGTATTAAATTTGATTGTGGACTGTATATATTCAGGATTAATTATTGGGCTTGACAAATTTTATATAATTTGTTGGTATCTGATTATGTATATGACACAGTTCCAATAATTGAAACATAAGTTACGTAGTTTCAATTACAAAAATGTGAAATATTTTTTACTTTTTTTTTTATTAACACATCGGCGATTCCCACCAAGGCAGGGTGGCCCGTAAAAGAAAAAACTTTCATCATCATTCACTCCCTCACTGTCTTGTCAGAGGGGTGCTTTACACTACAGTTTATAAAACTGCAACAGAGTGTAGACACTGTGCTTCCCATCTCCAGGACTCAAGTCCGGCCTGCCGGTTTCCCTGACTCCCTTCATAATGTTACTTTGTTCACACTCCAACAGCACGTCAAGTATTAAAAACCATTTGTCTCCATTCACTCCTATCAAATACGCTCACGCATACTTGCTGGAAGTCCAAGCCCCTCGCAGAGAAAACCTCCTTTACCCCGTCTCACCAACCTTTCCTAGGCCGACCCCTACCCCGCCTTCCCTCCACTACAGATTTATACACTCTCGAAGTCATTCTGTTTCGTTCCATTCTCTCTACATGTCCGAACAACCTCAACAACCCTTCCTCAGCCCTCTGGACAACAGTTTGGCAATCCCGCACCTCCTCTTAACTTCCATACCAAATTGTGGTATTGATGATGTATCCTAACGCCTCTCTATCGGTAGGCAACTACTATTGGTCAATAAATAGTTACATTACCTGTATTTAGATTTAATTCATCCTGGGAAGTGTACATGACATATTTGATGATACAAGTGGTGGGCAATATAGATGCTCCAGGAACAGTTCAAGTTTTCATTCGGATCATCTTTATTTTGATAGTTTCACTTTGCATCTGGATCCTTTCGGTACACATGAAAATCACATATTATATAGAACGCTACATTTGCCGAAGCTATATCTATCGGCGTAGATTAAATGAGATTAACTCTCCACAAATTCCCGGTCCGTTTTGCATTACTCCGCCATTTTCGTTGCTTTCCCTAACATTTTCTCTACCAATACATCTTTCCAATTAATTTAATAACACTTACAGGTGTGTTCTACATTTTCATTATTGAAATATATAATTTCCTCTAATGTACAGTACTTTTCACATATTCAACTCCTTACAGAATATAAGGAAATAATAGAGAATATTAGTTCCCATGTCACAGAATATCTTTTAAAAATCACAGAAGATACAGACCTACACAATTTCAGAAAAAAACATTTTTATCCCCATCAATTCTTAACACAGATTACAGAAAAATTGTAAAAAAAAAAATAATTCCACACTTGGCATAAAACAGAAAAAAGTAAGTTATAAGAAAAAACACAGTAGAGTTAATGGGTATAAGGGAGGGAAGGTAGGAGCGACGGCCACTAACCAGGTGACAATGTTTTAGAAAACTTAAGAGAATTGTTACTCTGACAGGATTTTCTTTATTGCACCGGAAGTCTCCCAGAAAGAAATGATGACCTAAAACAGGCAGTGCATAATATACACTATTCATTCAACGACTGTTTTATCACACTGTTTTATCACAGTTTCAGTGAGCCACTAACAAACATCATCACTACACCTCCATCAAAGTTGACTCACTCTGCTTTTTACCTGAAGGATCAAAGTTTAAAAAGTTTCTAGTAGTTTTATAATAGGGCTGTATTTTAATTTTTATTGATTGGAACACTTGGCTGCCGCCCACTCACTTCATACCATCTTTGAACATAACTAACCTGGCTCTAACATTTATTTTTGTTTTTGTATTAAATAGTATTACATATACAAATGATATTAGTTATCTATATGTATAATCAAAGAGGGAAATAGACATATTATAATATATATATATATATATATATATATATATATATATATATATATATATATATATATATATATATATATATACATATGTCGTGCCGAATATGTAAAACTCGTCAATTATCAAGAACTCATTTAAAATTAAGTCCTTTCAAAAATATTCTCTTATACGTTTAAAGATAGATTTTTTTCATTAATGTTAAAGTAAAAAATTTTAATTTTGCACCAAAAGAATCTTAGAAAACTTACCTAATCTTATTATAACAAGAGCAATTTATTTTAGCCAAACCCAACTTGATATATTTTAGATTTGTTTACAATAATTTATTACCAAACAAACACAGTGAAATTTATTTTTTTTCGTTAGGTTCAGAATGATTTTGGCGAAATTATTGCATACACAAATTTTCGCTTGTCCTATATGGCAAGATGAGCGTTGCTATTTAAGCCAAGATAGCAAGTTCTGCCTATTCGGCACGACACACACACACACACACACACACACACACACACACACACACACACACACACACACACACACACACACACACACACATATATATATATATATTGTGCTGAATAGTTAGGCTTGCGATTTTGGCTTAAATAGCAATGCTCTTCTTGCCGAATAAGGCAAGCGAAAATTTGTGTATGCAGTAATTTCGCAGAAATAATTTTGAACCTAACGAAAAAAATTTCCATTGTGTTTGTTTATTATTAAATTATTGTAAACTTATCTAAAATATATTTAGTTGGATTATGCTAAATTAAATTGCACGTGTTATAGTAAGGTTAGGTAAGTTTTCTAAGGTTCTTTCGGTACAAAATAATTCATTTTTACATTAACATAAATTAAAAATGTATCTTTAAATGTATAAACGATATATTACATATTATATTCGCCGATAGGTGTCCAGTGGTGAGGAAGGTGTCCCCTGCTCATGCTCTATAATAATTGCGTGTTGTATGGGATTAAGAGGACAAAAATTAATATTTCTCTGAAGCCTACACTGTTTCCTGTTCATCTGTACTTGCATGAAGATGTCACTGTAAGATAAGAAACTGGTGCAGGACACGTTCAGTGCAGTGCTTTTGAAGAACAAAAAGGCACACTGCCTTGACAGGAACAATACACATATAACCCACACATGGGAGACAGAAGCTTACGACGACGTAGCGATCCGACTTGGACCATTTACAAAGTCACAGAGTGACTTTGTAAAGATTCTCTATCGTATATACGGGTTATTTGTGTACAGTGCCTCTGCCTCCTCATCAGCCTCTTCGTTAACTGTAACTAACTACGCAAGCATTAGTACTGTGTAACTGGGTCTAACTATGGAACGAAGGTCAAAAATTCAAGGTTAAAATTTCATAGATAATGTTTGCACTTTACGTTAGTTTGGTGATAGTTTACCCTCACCAATATTCTGTATTACTAAAAAGTAAATCTACTGAGGTTAAGTGCTGAATATTACTTATTGATCCTCCTAAAACCACAAATAAATTTAATGTGAGGGAAAAAATTAGGTAAGCCTTCTTTTTCTGACAGAATAAACGAAAGCAACGTAATGTGAGAACTGAAGCTTCTGATTGAAGATTAATTAAAGCAATGTTGTCTCTAGACAATTGCTGGAACATATAAGTCACAGAACAAGTGAACAAAATGAATTTATATAACTGCCACATTTATAAAATATATAGGACCGTGGACGATAGAATCTCCTACCACATTGTCAGGCAGGAGATATCACTATGCTCATCTGTAGAGGAAACTCATGCAAAATCCTCATCTTCGCCTTCGTTTGAAACAGTGTAGCAGAGCACATACACAACCTGAAGACAAAAGTAATATCACGCAGACTATCTACACTGATGGCTTCTTTAAGTCATTTTTCTAAAATGAATTAGAAAAAATACTTGGGTTTCCACCTTACAAACTTAAATGTTTTCTTTACTTATTGTTCTCAAACTTATGGAAACTAGAACCACAGATATTTTAACTGTTTCTGACTCCCTATCTTCATTAATTTATCTAAATATATTATGAAAAAAAAGTGATTGAAATTAAACATTCAGGGACTGCCTCTGACATAGACTTCCTGGAGCCTGACAATGCTGGTGAAGTAGATGAATAGTATTATATAAAGAGACTTGTTGAGTACAGTTTTAATCTCTCAAACAGAAGTTTAAAAACGTTTTCAGAAAGGAAATAGTATAAGAACTTGAAAAAATGAAGCAATATAAACAGGAAGCAGCAGATCCATTGCCCAATGTAATAAAGTGTGTCCAGTAAATCATGCCACTGGAGAAAGGAACAAGTTCAGTAGATTTCAAGAGATTGTAACTGCTAAACCAAGGCTGGTCTATAAATATCTCTGGCAGAACAATTTGAATGGAGGTGTCACTGACATGAATTGTAAAGATACAGTACCACATACTGGACCATTATATCGTATAGTGTCCAAACATTTATTCACTTAGATACAGGAAATGGCAACTCATGTCATCGAGATTGAAAACACTTCTTGAGAATGTATCCAGGTTTCGCAACAGCTAGAAGAATGAACTGTAACTTCATGATATTGCAACCAATTAATGTGCCTTTTTATTCTTCATTAATGACTAATGGTTTTTAGCTGTAATAAAATACCTGAATTTCCATGAGAATATATTTCCAAATTACACTGTGTAGATTAGTTAAGTGAAGAAATTTTAATATATGAAACGACTACAATACAATTTGTAGAAAAAATAAACTCTGCCCAGTGGGGTCTGACGAAGATCCACTGTGACCTCTGTAATCCTGTTCCTCAGTGGTACCACTCACAGGATGAGCCGCCGGTGCACAGTAATCCCGTCGCTCAGGCGGCACCACTAAATGTTGTTTTATTCGAGGACTACTCACACTGTTTACAAAATGACGTCAAACATTATTCGCTGGACGGCACCAAACACTGTTTGCTGGATGACTACCCCTATCATGCTTACTGGATAGCACTACATGCTCTGTTTAGTGGATGACACCCTCACAATATTTACTGGATGATACTACACTGTGTTACTTGGATGAAACCAAGCTCTTACTGGAGGATGTCATACATATATTTATTTCATAACATCTCACAGTATTTACAAAATAACACAACACAGTGTTTTCCGAAGGATGTCATACACTGTGTTAAATAGTTCACAGTAACCATTGTGTTTACTTGATTACATGACGGACACGCAAACACACACACCCACACACACACACCTCTCCCCCTTCCATAACCACCTCACCTTAGCCACTTACCCCTCCCCCAAACCACCTAACCCCTCCCCAAACCGTCTAACCCCGCCCAACTACCTCCCTCCCTCCAATAACCATCCTCCCCCTCCCCCATAACCATCCTTCCCCTCTCTCCCTCAAACCATCTAACCCCCTCCCCCAACTATCTCTACCCCTCCAATAACTATCCTCCCCCTCCCCCACAACCATCCATCCCCTCTCCTCCTAACCATCTATTCCCCTCCCCCTAACCACCCGTCCCCCCTTCTGTGGAGCAACGGGGGAACCTAGAACAAGGATGAGGACAAGGGGCTCCAAGGACGAATCTGGGAGGGAGGAATGGGAGGTAGAGCTCAAAAAAAGGGAGGAAGACTGGGGAAGGAGACTAGATGAGTTGGAAAGGAAGATGGAAGAGAGGTTAGCAGCAGAATGCAGAAGGTGGAAGCAACAGGCCACAGCAGTAGAAATCAAGATAGAGAGATTAGAAGAGGAGCTGAGACATCTGAAACAGCACAGAGACAAAGATATTACAGAAGTAGCATCGGCAATGGCTACATCAAACACAGACAACAGGTCTGAAGGAAGCATGGAAACTAAACTGTATGCAGAGGTCCTGTCAAACCCACATGGGGCCAAAACAAAGACAGCGAGCACACTAGGACAGAATGAGGGGTTGAAAGACATTGAAGGAACTATTACATGTGCAAGGACCTTACCAGATACCTGTGGGGGCCAGGAACAGGTGAGCAAGAAGGACAAACCAAGAAGCATAGGGGCCATAACTAGGGAAGGGACTGAAGGAAGGAACACTCCACGGGAAGGAACTAAAACACATCAGAGGATGCAATGGGAGTCACAGTGGGAGGTGGAAAGGGAGAGATCCGTGTTTGTCTATGGGCTAGACGAAGCTAAAGGGGAAACTGATGATGAAAGAAAGCAGGAGGAGAAAAAAGCGATTGAAGATATCATGAAGGTGATAGGCGAGGGGGACATGACCCAGGTGGCAAATTTTCGGAGAATTGGGTGGTTTACAAAGAAAAGGAATCGGCCTCTCAAAGTAATTTTCAAGGCAGAATCAACCTGAACCATGATCCTGCAGGAGAAAGCATGGCTGAAAGGCAAGCAGGAGTTCCGGAGTGTGTACCTCGATCGAGACAGAACACAGGACGAAAGGAAGACAATGAAAAAGAGAGTTCAAAAACGAAAGGAGAAATGGGAGGAAATGAAAAAGGAGAGCAGAATAACCCAGGATCAAATGGAAGGACAAGCGCACCCCCCAGAAACACCTGCAGAAGGACTCCAGCCACGACACCCCCAAGGCAACTGAACAATCCAAACCAACCATCACACACCGATCCCTCTGTTTCCACCCCCCGCACCACAGTTACAGTATTAGAACAGAAGTTGAAGGTTTGGTACACAAATACAGATGGATTAACGAATAAACATGAGGAATGGCAAGAAAGAATCAATGAGAAGTCCCCAGACATCATAGCAGTTACAGAAACAAAACTCACAGAGACAATAACAGATGCAATCTTCCCACCAGGATACCAGATCATGAGGAAAGATAGAAGGGGCAGGAGGGGAGGTGGGGTTGCTCTGCTCGTAAAAAACAGATGGAAATTCGAGATAATGAAAGGCATAGATGAGACGGCAGAAAGAGACTACATAGCAGGTACACTTCAGTCTGGGGAACACAAAGTGGTCATTGCAGTGATGTATAATCCCCCACAGAACTGCAGGAGGCCAAGATAGGAATATGAAGAGAGCAACAGAGCAATGGTGGACACACTTGCTGATGTGGCAAGAAGAGCTCACTCCAGCAGAGCAAAGTTGCTGGTTATGGGGGATTTCAACCACAGGGAGATTGACTGGGAAAACCTGGAGCCACATGGGGGTCCCGAAACATGGAGAGCCAGGATGTTGGACGTGGTGCTGGAAAACCTCATGCACCAACATGTTAAGGACACTACCAGAGTGAGAGGGGAGGATGAACCAGCAAGATTGGACCTTGTGTTCACCCTGGGCAGCTCAGACATTGAGGACATCAAGTATGAGAGTCCCCTAGGAGCTAGCGACCACGTGGTTCTGTGCTTTGAATACATAGTAGAGCTGCAAGTGGAGAGAGTAACAGGAGTTGAATGGGAAAAGCCTGACTATAAAAGAGGTGACTACATAGGGTTGAAGAACTTTCTGCGGGAGGTCCAGTGGGACAGAGAACTGGCAGGAAAGCCAGTAAATGAAATGATGGAATATGTAACAACAAAATGCAAGGAGGCAGTGGAAAGGTTCATTCCCAAGGGCAACAGTAACAACGGGAAGACCAGAACGAGCCCCTGGTTTACCCGACGGTGTAAGGAGGCAAAACCAAAGTGCAATAGAGAATGGAAAAAGTACAGAAGGCAGAGAACACACGAAAATAGGGAGATCAGTCGCAGAGCCAGGAATGAGTACGCACAGGTAAGGAGGGAGGCCCAGCGACAGTATGAAAATGACATAGCATCGAGAATCAAGACTGACCCGAAACTGTTGTATAGCCACATCAGGAGGAAGACAACAGTCAAAGACCAGGTGATCAGATTAAGGACAGAAGGTGGAGAACTCACAAGAAATGATCAGGAGGTATGTGAGGAGCTGAACAGGAGATTTAAGGAAGGTTTTACAGTAGAAACAGGAAGGGCTGTGGGAAGACAGCACAGAAGGGAACATCAAGAGGGAATATATCAACAAGTGTTGGATTACATACGAACAACTGAGGAGGAGGTGAAGAAGCTCTTAAGTGACCTTGACAGATCAAAGGCGATGGGACCGGACATCTCCCCATGGGTCCTTAGAGAAGGAGCAGAGATGCTGTGCGTGCCTCTAACCACAATCTTCAACACATCCCTTGAAACTGGGCAACTACCTGAGAAATGGAAGACAGCTAATGTAGTCCCCATATTTAAGAAAGGAAACAGAAACGAGGCACTAAACTACAGACCTGTGTCTCTGACATGTATTGTGTGCAAAGTCATGGAGATGATTATCAGGAGGAGAGTGGTCGAACACCTGGAAAGGAACAAGATTATAAATGAAAACCAGCATGGGTTCATGGAAGGCAAATCTTGTATCACAAACCTCCTGGAGTTTTATGACAAGGTAACAGAAGTAAGACACGAGAGAGAGGGGTGGGTAGATTGCGTTTTCCTAGACTGCAGAAAGGCTTTTGACACAGTTCCCCACAAGAGATTAGTGCAGAAGCTGGAGGATCAGGCGCATGTAAAAGGGAGGGCACTGCAATGGATCAGGGAATACCTGACAGGGAGGCAGCAACGAGTCATGGTACATGAAGAGGTATCACAGTGGGCGCCTGTTACGAGCGGGGTCCCACAGGGGTCAGTTCTAGGACCAGTGTCCCTGTTCGCAGATGACGTGAAGTTGATGAGAAGAATTAAATCGGACGAGGATGAGGCAGGACTGCAAAGAGACCTGGACAGGCTGGACATGTGGTCCAGTAACTGGCTTCTCGAATTCAATCCAGCCAAATGCAAAGTCATGAAGATTGGGGAGGGGCAAAGAAGACCTCAGACAAAGTATAGGCTAGGTGGACAAAGACTACAGACCTCACTCAGGGAGAAAGACCTTTGGGTGACCATAACACCGAGCACATCACCGGAGGCCCACATCAACCAAATAACCGCTGCAGCATACGGGCGCCTGGCAAACCTGAGAATAGCGTTCCGATACCTTAATAAGGAATCGTTCAAGACACTGTACACTGTGTATGTTAGGCCCATACTGGAGTATGCAGCACCAGTCTGAAACCCACACCTGGTCAAGCACGTCAAGAAGTTAGAGAAAGTACAAAGGTTTGCAACAAGGCTAGTTCCAGAGCTCAAGGGAATGTCGTACGAGGAAAGGTTAAGGGAAATCGGACTGACGACACTGGAGGACAGAAGGGTCAGGGGAGACATGATAACGACATACAAGATACTGCGGGGAATAGACAAGGTGGACAGAGATAGGATGTTCCAGAGAGGGGACACAGGGACAAGGGGTCACAACTGGAAGCTGAAGACTCAGACGAGTCACAGGGACGTTAGGAAGTATTTCTTCAGTCATAGAGTTGTCAGCAAGTGGAATAGCCTAGCAAGTGAAGTAGTGGAGGCAGAAACCATACATAGTTTTAAGAGGAGGTATGACGAAGCTCAGGAAGCAGAGAGAGAGAGGATCCAGTAGCGACCAGTGAAGAGGCGGGGCCAGGAGCTGAGTATCGACCCCTGCAACCACAATTAGGTGAGTACAATTAGGTGAGTACACACACACACACACACACACACACACACACACACACACACACACACACACACACACACACACACACACACACACAGTTCAGTGAGGGTAACCACCCAACACTATGTAAAATGAATGAAACGAATACACTACCTTAAAAAATGCCGCTATACACTTGATACACTGATGGCCATTACCACATCCTCTTTATTTAATAACACTACAACCACACGTTTCATTCCAAAGATGCCATCTCAAATAGTGCTCAAGAGGAGAACCATTAGTGAACAGACTTTCTTGCAAAATAAAGTGAACAGATGAGTATAAGTAATGTACATATAAACCCACATTCCTTTATTTAAATAAACTGGGAAATATCTAAATGAGAAAGTTAATTCAATAATATCTCCGAGTCTCCCGTCTCGTAGTGTATTTACATCATCTCTTTCATGTCCGACCTTTGGCTTTATACGTCTCGGAAACCATTTAAAACACATATTTTAATATTCTTTCGTGTTTAAAACTGAAAGCATCAAAAGGTCGTCACAAAAGTGAGTGAAAGCTTTCGAGTGATCGAGCCAGCCAGAAAATTTGTGAGTGAATATATTTAAAAGAGGAACATATATTGTTTATAAACACTTTACACTGTTTCACTGGCACTAGAACCTTCTGCATTTGCATTCTCAGCCCTCAACAAAACACTCAGTACATGAAGTACCTGACACCCATTAACTATCCAGTCAATCAAATGTAGCAAGTATATATATATATATATATGTTGTGCCGAATAAATAAAACTTGTCAATTAGCAAGATCTCATTTAAAATTAAGTCCTTTCTAAAATTTTCTCTTATACGTTTCAATATATATTTTTTCATTTGTGTTAAAGCAAAAATTGATAATTTTGTACCAAAACAACCTTAGCAAACTTACCTAACCTGATTATGAAAAGCTCATTTTAATTTTGCCTCTTCTAGCTAAATATACTTTTGATAAGTTTACAATAATTTAAAAAAACATAAGCTCAATGAATTATATTTTTTCGTTAGATTCAGAATGATTTTTGCGAAATTATTGCATACAAAAATTTTCGCTTGCCTCATACGGCAAGAAGAACGTTGCTATTTAAGCCAAAATCGCAAAATTTATTTAATATATATATATATATATATATATATATATATATATATATATATATATATATATATATATATATATATATATATATATATATATATATATATATATATATATATATATGTATATATATATATATATATATATATATATATATATATATATATATATATATATATATATATATATTATTACATAATATGGTACGAAAAGATTTAAGAGAAACATTGTTGATATACAGATGGCATATATATATATATATATATATATATATATATATATATATATATATATATATATATATATATATATATATATATATATATATATATATATATATATGTCGTGCCGAATATGTAAAACTGGTCAATTAGCAAGAACTCATTTAAAATTAAGTCCTTTCTAAAATTTTCTCTTATACGTTTAAAGATATATTTTTTTCATTAATGTTAATGCAAAATTTTTTAATTTTGCTCCAAAAGAATCTTAGAAAACTTACCTAACCTTATTATAACAAGAACAATTTATTTTAGCCTAACCCAACTAAATATATTTTAGATTTGTTTACAATAATTTAATAATAAACAAACACAGTGAAATATATATTTGTAGTTAGGTTCAGAATGATTTTGGCGAAATTATTGCATACACAAATTTTCACTTGTCCTATATGGCAAGATGAGCGTTGCTATTTAAGCCAAGATCGCAAGTTCTGCCTATTCGGCACGACATAATATATATATATATATATATATATATATATATATATATATATATATATATATATATATATATATATATATATTAACCAGTATGATTACACGAAAGGGTCGATACCGGGGTCAATGCCTTTTCTCAGGTACAGAGAAGACAGGGCAGAGTAAATCGGCTCAGAAGTATTGCTATTCGCAGAAGACTTAAAACTAATCAAGAGAAAACAAAGAGAAACAAAACACAGAAGAGTGCTCATGAAGAATAGATTTCGACAGTTCGCAGAATTGGCCCCAAGCAAACACACACACACACACACACACACACACACACACACACACACACACACCGGCAGGAGTAACAGCATCACTTAGTGTCGTGAATCTTTAGGGGTGTTTGGCCCACCAAATTCATTACAAGAATCATGAAAGCTGTCAGTGTCAGTGAACAATCTGAGCAGTAAATTACGAGTTGCCTTAAATCAGAAAAGGAAGGCGAGGACTATAATTTATATAAAACAATGTGAAAGTGACATCAGTGCTAGGAGTGAGAGGGGACTGGCGGCCTAGTATCGGGTGTAGGTGTTGCCACAAGCTAGTACCTGCATATTCAAACAGAATAAGTGTGACCCAAGTCAGTGAGATAAGAGATAAGGATAAATGAGGTAGTGTATAATAAAACAATCGTAAAGTGAGGGGATTAACAATAGATCAGTTAGTGAATAATAAAGCAAATATAAAGTGAGGGGAAAGAAAAGAAAAAATCAAAGCAAAAATATACAGTTTTCTCGGGACTCTGGTGTTTTCCTGAAACAATTGTGGAGAATAAGGGTTTAAATTGTTCACCTGATAGCATAGAGCAAACCTGGAACGGTTTTTGAAGCACGGTTAATGTTAATAGGATAATTAAAGGGAAAAAGAAACTGAAGGGGAACCAAGGCCAGGAGTGCCATCACAACAAGAGTCATCATGCAGCTGCAACAGAGCCGGGATCCCAGACGACACCTCTGCCAGGCGTGATGAACAAATCACCTTTTTGGTGGTTGCATGTTGAATGATTAAGTTTGTCCTTGCATTACTGGTAGCTGGGGGTCACAAACCCTGCTCTGGAGAGCTGAATGTCATACAAACAGCACTTAACGTTTAGTAGGGAAGAAAAATCGGGAGGAAAGTTTGGGTTACCTCATGTAGTCCGACACACATCAGTGAGCCTTGCACAGGCACTTTGGTCAGACAACACTGAAGTAAACAAATGTACAGTAACATAGTTGTCAAATAAGGTAGGAGCAGGACAAAGAGGTTTCTAGAACTGACAGAGTAATTTAAGGACACAAAGACAGTGTGTACATATGAAGTGTGTACATGAACACACACACACACACAAATACACTCACACACATGCATGTATGCACAAACGCACACACAGCCTACTAACCGTTATGGCCTAAATAAAAAACAGGAATTAACCTTGCTCACACACATACACAAACCCCCCATATCTCTCACTCTCTCTCTCTCTTACTGTCTTACTTTCCCACTCTCTCACACTCTCTTACTGTGTCATTCTCCCTCTCCTCCTTTCCCAGTCTTTCTCCCTCTCCTCCTTTCCCACTCTTTCTCCCTCTCCTCCTCCTCCTCCTCCTCCTCTTCCTCCTCTTCCTACTCCTCCTCCTCTTCTTCTTCTTCCTCCTCCTCCTTTTCCTCCTTCTCTTCCCCTTACTCCTCTTCCTCCTTCTCTACCTCCTTTTCTTCCCCTTCCTCCCATTCCCTGTCTCGTCCCCTTTGCCTTTCCCTCTCTTTCACTCTCTCGATCCTTTCTCTCCCTCTCCCTCCCTCCCACTCCCCCTCTCTCGCTCTTCCCTCTTACCCCCTCCTTTCCCCCCTCTCTCTCCCTCTCCCTCTACCCACCTTCCCAATCTCCACCTCTCCACTATTTTGTCCCCCTCCCTCTCTCTCCCCATTTCTCTCCCCCTAACAACTCCCCCCACAAACACACGCACACACACACACACACACGCACACACACACACACACACACACACACACACACACACACACACACACACACACACACACACACACACACACACAAAATGTGGGCTGACATCAGAAACTGCTACCTCAGTCATAAACAAGGCAACTATAGGGGACAAAGGAGTGAAACTGTATGCAGAAGCCCTATCAGACAATCGTGGAACCCGAGAAAAAAAGAGAATCACATCAGGAACAATCGAGGGGACTGTAGAAAATGAAAGAGCTAAGCTATATGTGGAGGCCCTAACAGACCACAGCAGAGCCCAGGGAAAACTGAGAAGGGAAAATGACAGACGACTGGGACCAAGGACAACAGATAGTGAAGAAATTGAAGAAAGGAAAGCTGCAATTGAGGCAACTAAATAGAATCAGGGGATACATAGGGAGATGCAGTGGGAGAATGAAAGGGAGAGATCAGTCTTTGTTTATGGGCTCCAGGAAGCTGAAGGGGAAGCTTATGAAGCAAGAAGACAAGGGGAGAAAAAAGTGATTGAAAGCATCTTGAAAGTAACTGGAGAAGATGACATAACCCAGCTGGCAAATTTTTGGAGAATAGGGGAGATATGCCGGCATACCAAAAGGTGTATCTCAACCACGAGAGAACATGGGAAGAAAGGCAGAAACTGAAAGAGAGGGTACAAAGACGAAGGTGGAAAGAGAGGTGAAGATGGAGATGGACAGGAGAACCCAGACTCAGGAGGAAGTCCCAATACAACCTTCCTCACAACCACCTACAGAAGCCCCCCAACCAGGACAACCTCAATGCAACCACTCTAACCAAAAACACACTGCCATATCCAATGCCCCCATCTACCTCATTACAAACTCCACCCTCACAACAACGACCCATACTTCCTCATCAGGTCTTCACTTCCCCAACCCCAACGTACCCCCCAGACCACTGTTTTTGAAAAGAAGTTGAAGGTTAGGTATACAGATACAGATGGAATAACAAATAAGTGTGAGGAGTGGCATGAAAATATCAGAGACATACCCAGTAATAACAGCACTCACAGAAACGAAACTCACCAGGATTATACCAGATGCAATCTTTCCACCTGGATATCAAATCCTCAGGAAAGATAGAGGAAGTAGAGGGGGAGGAGGAGATGCTCTGCTCATTAAAAACCAGTGGGGATTTGAGGAAATGGAAGGAATGGATGGAATGTGCGAAAAAGACTACTTAGTAGGAACAATCCAGTCTGAGGGCCATAAGGTGGTAATTGTAGTAATGTACAACCCACCACAGAACTGCAGGAGGCCAAAAGAATATGACGAAAGCAACAGAGCAATGGTTGGCACACTAGCTGAGGTGGTCAAAAGAGCTCACATGGGGGGAGCAAAGTTACTAGTTATGGGTGATTTCAATCACAAAGAGAGTGACTGGGAAAACCTGGAGCCCCATGGGGGTCCCAAAACATGGAAAGCCAAGATGATGGATGTGGTGCTGGAAAACCTCAAGCATCAACATGCTCGAGCCACTATCAGAGAGAGAGGTGAGGATAATCCAACAAGACTGGACCTAGTCTTCACCTTAAGTAGTTTGGACATCGAGGATATCACATACGAATGGCCCCTTGGAGCTAGTGATCATGTATTTCTGTGATTTGACTACATAGTTGAGTTACAAGTGGAGGAATAGGATGGGATAAACCAAACTACAAAAGGAGGGACTACACAGGCATGAGGAACTTCCTGAAAGACGTTCAGTGGGAGAGAGAACTGGCAGGAACACCAGTAAAAGAAATGATGGACTATGTGAAAACAAAATGCAAGGAGGCAGTGGAGAGGTTTGTTTCCAAGGGAAACAGAAAAAATGGGAAGACCAGAACGAGTCCTTGGTTCACCCAAAGGTGTAAGGAGGCAAAAATAAGGTGCACTAGAGAATGGAAAAGGTACAGAAGATAAAGGACCCAGGAAAATAAAAAGATAACCCGAAGAGCCAGAAACGAATATGCACTGATAAGAAGAGAGGCTCAGCGACAATACGAAAATGACACAGCATCGAAAGTCAAGTCTGACCTGAAGCTGTTGTATAGCCACATCAGGAGGAAAACAACAGTCAAGGACCAGGTAATCAGGCTGAGGAAGGAAGGTGGGGAGTTCACAAGAAACGACCAAGAGATATGTGAGGAGCTCAACATGAGATTTAAAGAAGTAATTATAGTGGAGACAGGAATGAGTCCAGGAATTCAGAACAGGGAAGTGCATCAACAAGTGCTGCATGAGGTACACACAACCGAGGAAGAGGTGAAGAAGCTACTATGTGAACTTGATACCTCAAAGGCTGTGGGAACTGACATCTCTCTGTGGGAACTGACATCTCTCTGTGGGACCTTAGAGAGGGAGCAGAGATGCTGTACGTACCATTAACAAAGATCTTCAACATATCCATTGAAACTGGGCAACTACATGAGGTATGGAAAAAAGCAAATGTAGTCCCAATTTTTTATAAAGAAGACAGACACGAGGCATTATACTTCAGACTTGTGTCACTAACGTGTATAGTATGCAGAGTTATGGAGAAGATCATCAGGAGGAGAGTGGTGGAGCACCTTGAAAGACACAAGCTTATAAACGACAACCAGCACGGTTTCAGGGAAGGAAAATCCTGTGTTACAAAACTACTGGAGTTTTATAACAAGGTGACAAAAGACAATAGAGAGGTGGATAGACTGCATTTTCTTGGACTGCAAGAAGGCCTTTGAGACAGTTCCTCACAAGAGGTTAATGTAAAAGTTAGAGGATCAGGCACACATTACAGGAAAGGCACTGCAATGGACCAGAGAATATCTGACAGGGAGGCATCAACGAGTCATGGGACGTGACGAGGTGTCAGAGTGGGCGCCTCTGACGAGCGAATTTCCACAGGGGTCAGTCCTAGGACCTGTGCTGTCCTTGGTATATGTGAATGACATAACGGAAAGGAAAGACTCAGAAGTGTCCCTGTTTGCAAATGATGAGAAGTTAATGAGGAAAATTAAATCTGTTGGGGATCACGCAGAACTACAAAGAGACCTGAACAGGCTACAAGCCTGGTCCAGCAACTAGCTCCTGGAATTTAACCGTGCCAAATGCAAAGTCATGAAGATTTGGGAAGGGCAAAGAAGACCGCAGAGTATAGTCTAGGTGGCCAAAGACTACAAACCTCATTCAAGGAAAAAAGTCTTGGGGTGAGTATAATAACGAGCACATCCGAGGCGCACATCTATCAGGTAACTGCTGCAGCATACGGGCGTCTGGCAAACCTAAGGACAGCATTCCGATACCTCAGTAAGGAATCGTTCAAGACTCTGTACACCATGTACGTCAGGCCCATACTGGATTATGCAGCACCAGTTTGGAATCCACACCTGGGCAAGCAAGTCAAGAAATTAAAGAAAATGCAAAAGAATGCAACAAGACTAGTCCCAGAGCTAAGGGGAATAACCTACGAAGAAAGGTAAAGGAAAACTTGCCTTATAACACTGGAGGACAGGAGGGTCAGGGGAGACATGATAACGACATACAAAATACTGCGTGGAATAGACAAGGTGGACAAAGACAGGATGTTCCAGAGATGGGACACAGAATCAAGAGATGACAATTTGAAGTTGAAGACTCCTATGAGTCAAAGGAATGTTAGGAAGTATTTCTTCAGTTATAGAGTTGTCAGGAAGTGGAATAGTCTGGAAAGTGATGTAATGGAGGCGGGAACCATACATAGTTTTAAGACGAGGTATGATAAAGCT
This sequence comes from Cherax quadricarinatus, assembly GCF_038502225.1. NCBI lineage: Eukaryota > Metazoa > Arthropoda > Malacostraca > Decapoda > Parastacidae > Cherax > Cherax quadricarinatus. The sequence goes on from NC_091298.1 coordinate 32,648,612, forward strand.
CGTGGAGCAGGGAGAGTGAGGACCTAGTAGCAATCAGTGAAGAGGCAGGGCCAGGAGCTATAACTCGACCCCTGCAACCACAAATAGATGAGTACACATAAGCACATATGTACACACACACATACATATACATGCACACAAGCAAATTGACACCTCACAGTGACTTCCCTACACCTCTCTCTGTCTGTCTCTCTCTCTCTCTCTCTTTCTCTCTTTCCTCTCTCCCTTTTCTCTTCCTCTCTCTCTACCTTTTCTCTTTCTCTCTCCCTTTTCTCTTCCTCTCTTTTCCTCCCCCAGTTCCCCTCTTTTTTCATTCCTTCCTCTCTCCCTCCCTTCCTTTCCCCCTCGTCTCTCCCTTTATCCCCCTTCCCACTTTCCTCCACCCCCGTCCCCCTCCAGTCTTCCTCCTTCCCTCTCCTCATCTCTCACCCCTCACTTCCTTTACCTCTCCCCCTCTTTATCTCCACCTCTCTCTCTATTTCACCACCTCTTTGTTTCTCTCTCTTCATCTACCCCTCATTCTCTTCACCGCTCTCTCTTCCTCTACCCTGCTTTCTCTCCACCTCTCTCTCTCTCTCCCTTCCTACCACTCTCTTCATTCCTGTTTCACACCACACACACACACGCACACATACACACACACACACACACACACACACACACACACACACACACACACACACACACACACACACACACACACACACACACACGCACACACACACACGCACATACAAACAGCACACACGCACACTACAACACCTAACATGTCTGAGAGTGTCTGGGTGACTCTCCCCCTTCTCCCTCTACCCCCCCTTCCCACTCTCTATCCACTTCTCCATCACTGTGTCCCCCTCCCTCCCTCTCCCCATTTCTCTCCCCCTTACAACTCCTCCACCCACACACACACACACACACACTACAACCCCTAACCCATAAAAAATGGTGGCTCAGAGGGGAAGTCGAAGGTTCGGGGAATCAGAGGAAGATGGTTCTCCTAAAGATGAATGGATGGAAAGCAATGTAAAAGGATGGAACAAAGGTGGGAGAGCTAACTAGGTGAGCTTTCTACAGAAATGGAGAAGAGGGTGGAGGTGGAGAAGAAGAAATGGGAGTCACAAGCTGAAGCCACAGAAGCTAAGATACGGGCCCTAGAATATAAGGTAAATTGGCTGAAGCGAGTCATAGGGCTATTGCCCAAAGGAGACATAGCATCTGAACCAGGTACACCCTTACTAAACGAGGAGCCCAACAGAAAAGAAGACATGACTTATGCTAAGGCCCTATGAGTTCAAGCAGGGCCGAGGAATGAAGGGGGAGAGATGTTGGGAGCATTGATAGAAGTAAGGGAGGGGGGAGAAGGTGGAGAGGGGGATAGTCCCCATGCAGAGGCATGACCATGCCACCAAGAGATACAGGAGAAAATAAAGGAGACAATGGCCATTTACAAATGGGACCCAGAGGGAAAGACAATGGAAGGAGGGGAGAGAGAAATCATTGTTTAATCACTGGCTTCAGGAGAGCAAGGGGAGAACACACAATGAAAGACAGCAGAAAGAAAAACCATGAGATTGAAAACATCATCAGAGAAATAGGTGAGGAGGACATGACTGAGACTAAATTTTCAGAGAATTGGGGGTACTTGAAGTGAAGAAATCAGCCAGTCAGACTGATTTTCAAGACAGAAACAGTATGGAACAGGATCCTGCATGAGAAACCACGGCTGAAGGAGTCATCAGTATACAAGAGGGTGTTCCTAGACCGAGAAAGAACAAGAACAGACTGACAGCAACTGAGGGAGAGAGGACACTGAAACGAAAGGGGCTAGGAAGAGAGACAAGGACAGAGTCAGCAGAGGACAACTAGAGCAGGGCAGAGCAACAAGTGCAAGCACACACACAACCACCCCCAGAACCCTCAACCAAACATGCTATCCAAACACAAACCAATCCACACTTACAGCCCCCACCACACACTATGCTGCAGAATCCCACAGCACACTGTCAGGTCCCACACCCTCACAGATCCCCCAGAACAGTGTTGGAGAGGAAACTAAAGATATGGTACACCAACACTGAAGGAATAACGAATAAGTAGGAGGGGTGGCACAAAAGAGTCAAAGAGGTATCACTGGACATCATTTCTCTCACAGAAACGAAGTTCACAGGAATGATAACAGATGCCATCTTCCCAATGGGATCTCAGATCCTGAGGAAAGACAAAGAGAACAGGGGGGGTGGAGGAGTGGCACGGTTCATTAAAAAAATCGGATTTTGATGAACTGGAGAAAGGAGACAGAGGAGAAACAAGAGACTGCATAATAGGAACGCTTCAGTCTAGACGTCCCAAGGTGGTAATTGCAGTGATGTATAACCCCCACAGATCAGCAGGAGGCCAAGGCAAGAGTTTGATGAGAATAAGAGCTCAATGGTTGACACACTGGCTCAAGTTGCCAGAAGAGCTCATGCGAGTAGGGCAAAGCAGCTGATTATGGGTGACTTCAATGACAAGGAAATCGACTGGGAGAACCTGAAGCCACATGGGGGGCCCAGGAACGTGGAGGACTAAGATGATGGAGGTGGTACTGAATATCCTCATGTACCAACACGTAAGGGACACTACCAGAGAGGAGAGGATGAACCAGCAAGACTGGATCTAGTATTCACCTTGAGTAGTGTAGATATTGAGGACATCACATGAAAAAACTCTCTGGGCCAGTGAGCATGTGGTTCTGAGCTTCGAATACATAGTAAAGCTACAAGTGGAGAGGGAAGCAGGAAGGGTTGGACAAATGAAGCCAAACTACAAAAGAGCGGACTACACAGGCATGAATTTCCTGCATGGGGTTCAGTGGGACAGATAATTGGCATGGAAGTCAGTAAACGAGATAATGGAATATGTGACAACAATATGCAAGGAAGCTAAGGTAAGTAAGTAAGTTTATTCAGGTATACACAATTACAGTTACATAGAATTATCATACATAGCAGCATATGTGTAGAGAACCTAGGATAACCCAAAAATGTCAGACAGGGTGACTTATTTCCATTGGGGTCCTTTTACCTTATTATAATAATATAAATGTTATAATATTTTCTTATTATTCTATAATGAAGATAACATCTTATTATCATACTAAAAAGACTATCTACTACACCAGGGTCATTAAGACTATCTACAATACGAGGGTCATTACTAGGAATAAGATAAAATTTACATGTATGTTAGCTAAAAAATAGAAAATCATTCCCCTCCCTTTCTGTAGCTACATTCATCAGACACCTTTTGGAACTCTTCTTGAACTGGTTCATGCTATGACTGGCTTTGACATGTGCGGGCAGTCTGTTTCATTCCTTTATTGCTGTACAATAAAAGGTGTTTGAAGCCTGGCCAATGACTGTGGGTACTACAAAGTTGTGCTCTCTCCCCCTTGTACTATGATTGCTTTGGTTCCCAACCTTGACAAAATTGACAGCAAGATATTCTGTTTATATCTTTCCTGAGCCACTGATCATAATGGAAATATTGCAAGTATTAGCATCCCATTTAGTTTCAACCTCTCAGGGAAGAGAAAGCTGTATTTCTCCAGGTATACAGAAGTAAGATTAGGGACAAGACTGACCCACTTAAGAGTAACTCTGGTCAGATCACTGACAGTGATAACGATATGTGGGAAATTCTCGGTACCTACTTCCTCTCAGTTTTCACCCAGGAAAATACTAGCGATATTCCTGAAATAATAGATTATGTAGAACAGGAAGATAAACTATGCACGATTGCGGTAACTAGTGACATGGTCCTCAGACAAATAGAGAAACTAAAACCTAACAAATCCCCAGGCCCTGATGAACTGTTTGAAAGGGTGTTAAAGGAATGTAAAGAGGAACATAGCATACATTTGACAAATCTTTTTAACATATCACTACAAACTGGCATAGTGCCTGATAAGTGGAAAATGGCAAATGTAATACCTATTTACAAGGCAGGTGACAGATCCTTGGCTTCGAACTATAGACCAATAAGCCTTACCTCCATAGTGGGAAAATGTATGGAATCAATAATTGCCGAAGCAATTCGTAGCCATTTTGAGAGGCACAGATTGATTAATGAATCTCAACACGGTTTTACAAAGGGACGTTCCTGTCTTACGAATTTACTAACTTTTTTCACTAAGGTGTTTGAGGAGGTAGATCATGGGATGATATTGTGTATAAGGCTTACGATAGAGTTCCACATCAGAGGCTATTGAGGAAACTTAAGGCACACGTAATAGGAGGAGAAATTTTTTCCTGGGTAGAGGCATGGCTGACAAATAGGCAGCAGAGAGTTTGCATAAATGGGGAGAAATCAGAATTGGGGCACGTCACAAGCGGTGTTCCTCGGGGTCAGTGTTGGGCCCGTTGGTGTTCACAATTTGCATAAACGACATAGATAAGGGAATAAATAGCGACATAAGCAAATTTGCTGATGACACCAAAATAGGCCGTCCAATTCATTCTCATGAGGACACTAGAGCACTACAGGATGATTTGAGTATACTGATGCAATGGTCGAAGAAGTGGCAGATGCAGTTTACTATAGACATATGCAAAGTTCTAAATGTTGTACAGGAAAATAACCATGCGACATATAAACTAAATAATGAAGAACTTAATACTACTGATTGCGAAAAGGATTTAGGAGTTCTGGTTAGCAGTAATCTAAAACCATGACAACAGTGCATTAGTGTTCGCAATAAAGCTAACAGAATTCTTAGCTTCATATCTAGAAGTATAAATAATAGAAGTCCTCAGGTTGTTCTTCAACTCTATATATCCTTGGTTAGGCCTCATTTAGACTATGCTGCTCAGTTCTGGTCACCGTATTACAGAATGGATATAAATGCTCTGGAAAACGTACAGAGGAGGATGACAAAGATGATCCCATGTATCAGAAATCTTCCCTATGAGGATAGACTGAGCGCCCTGAATCTGCACTCTCTTGAAAGACGTAGAATTAAGGGAGATATGATCGAGGTGTATAAATTGAAAACAGGAATAAATAAAGGGGATGTAAATAGCGTTCTGAAAATTTCCAGCCAAGACATGACTCGCAGCAATGGTTTCAAGTTGGAAAAATTCAGATATAGGAAGGATATAAGAAAGCACTGGTTTGGTAATAGAGTTGTGGATGAGTGGAACAAACTCCCAAGTGCAGTTATTAAGGCTAAAACGTTGTGTAGTTTTAAAAATAGGTTAGATAAATACATGAGTGGGTGTGGGTGGGTGTGAGTTGGACCTGACTAGTTTGTGCTGCTGGGTCTGGTGCCGTGCCCCTTCCTTGAGTGGAGGTGACCAGACTGGGTGGGTCATTGGGCTAATCGGGGGAAAGGACATGGACCCGCTCCGCATGGGTCAGTAGGCCTGTTGCAGTGTTCCTCTTTTATGTTCTTATGTAAAAATAATCTGATAACCGAGAAATATATAAACAGAGAAAAGAGTCGATTGGTTTAAGTTATGTTCTTTAACGAGACCTTTACTTTAGAAACCTAAAACACAAATATAAAATAATGGATTAAACAAAACTGAAATAATAAAATTACTTCCTAAACCAGAGGAAAAATTCCATAAGTTGAGGTGACATTGACACACTGGCCGAACTTCCAATGGAAATAATAAGAGTTTGTCCACAAGGTGAGTGTTTTCAGTAATTTAAAGTTGATTAATTAAGAGCACCAAGCTGGGTCACAGGCTGGCCATAAATAGGCGAGAGAAGTTTGGCTCATGAATACAAAATTGGTTGATCAGGAGGAGGAGTTATATGACGGTTGTTCAGACACCTCAGGGATGAGGTCTTAGTGATGAGAACCTCTTGGATTACACTTAACCATGTACGGAGGCAGTACAAAATATGCAGTTTCCTTCCAGTTCTCTCTCCATGAGGAACAATCCATTTACATTAGGCTATGCTGAACAAGACTGAAGAAATCTGCTTACAGAGATCAACACAACAGAAAACTGTAACACCAAAAAACCTATACTACTTACAAGATAGTAGGCTAAGCGAGGGTGAAGAGAGGAGACGTCAAGAGGCACCTTCCCTGAAGAAAGAAAAATTGAGAAGACCAGAAGAAAAACAAACCCTAAGAATATAAGGCGAAAGACGAAAGATGACAAAACAGAGATAACTTAAATGAATTCCTTCACTAGATGGCGCCACATACAGCCTCACCTGAAAGAAAACTGAAGACTCTAAAAATCGAACTATAGTCACAAAATCACACAATCATATTCTACTCTTTTCCTTAACAAAATTCCATAAGAAGTGTGGTGTCTCGGGACGTCTCTCCTCTTCCTTCATCTCAACTTTCTTATAAGAACATAAGAACATAAGAATGGAGGAACACTGCAGAAGGCCTACTGGCTTCTTTTTTTCTTTCTCTCGACAGAATCATTATAAATTATTAATGTAATATTATCTGTAATGTCACGATTTAGATTGATTACAAAAGGTTGGTTGTTACTGATGTCTAGTCCATCCTTGAGGGTTGTTACTGACGTCATGTCCATCCTTGATGGTTGTTACTGACGTCATGTCCTTCCTTGATGGTTGTTACTGATGTTATGTCCTTCCTTGATGGTTCTTACTGACGTCATGTCCTTCCCTGATGGTTCTTACTGACGTCATGTCCTTCCCTGATGGTTGTTATTGACGTCATGTCCATTATTGATGCTTGTTGCTGACGTCATGTCCTTCCTTGATGGTTGTTACTGATGTTATGTCCTTCATTGATGGTTCTTACTGACGTCATGTCCTTCCCTGATGGTTGTTACTGATGTCATGTCCTGCCTCGACCAGGTAACACGTCATTCTCCTTGTGGTAGGCAGCAATTAATATTAATTTTGTCAGGTGGGAAAGACGGAAACGTTATAGTGGTAAATTTCTTAAAGGATAATTCAGTGTTTCGGTGATAAATCCTTCACAATCTTCGGAATCATATTCTCGAACAAGATATAATTATACAACAATATAACAGAAAATACAATCATACTTTAATACAATATGATGAAATTTGTAATAATAAATAAATATAGGCAGATAATACTGCATGAATCCGGGATAAAATAAAAAAAATAACTCACCAATAGAGGATAAACTATAAATTTTTCAGAGTAAATAAATTATTTGCAAAACCATTATCATTTAGACCAAGTTTAAGCTGTTTAATATGTATAAGCTTTCAAATATATTTGAATTAAAAATGTTATGAGATTCAAGAATATTTTTTGTTATCTGAGCTGAGTGCATAATTATGAGACTAGGAATAAATTCTAATAACTGAGTGAGGTGGTCTGACTGAAGGACCAACTGAGTGAGGTGGTCTGACTGAAGGACCAACTGAGTGAGATGGTCTGACTGAAGGAGCAACTGAGTGAGATGGTCTGACTGAAGGAGCAACTGAGTGAGATGGTCTGACTGAAGGAGCAACTGAGTGAGGTGGTCTGACTGAAGGAGCAACTGAGTGAGGTGGTCTGACTGAAGGACCAACTGAGTGAGATGGTCTGACTGAAGGAGCAACTGAGTGAGATGGTCTGACTGAAGGACCAACTGAGTGAGATGGTCTGACTGAAGGAGCAACTGAGTGAGATGGTCTGACTGAAGGAGCAACTGAGTGAGGTGGTCTGACTGAAGGAGCAACTGAGTGAGGTGGTCTGACTGAAGGAGCAACTGAGTGAGGTGGTCTGACTGAAGGACCAACTGAGTGAGGTGGTCTGTGAGGTGGTCTGACTGAAGGAGCAACTGAGTGAGGTGGTCTGACTGAAGGAGCAACTGAGTGAGATGGTCTGACTGAAGGAGCAACTGAGTGAGATGGTCTGACTGAAGGAGCAACTGAGTGAGGTGGTCTGACTGAAGGAGCAACTGGTCTGACTGAAGGAGCAACTGAGTGAGAAGGAGCAACTGAGATGGTCTGACTGAAGGAGCAACTGGTCTGACTGAAGGAGCAACTGAGTGAGGTGGTCTGACTGAAGGAGCAACTGAGTGAGGTGGTCTGACTGAAGGACCAACTGAGTGAGGTGGTCTGACTGAAGGACCAACTGAGTGAGGTGGTCTGACTGAAGGAGCAACTGAGTGAGATGGTCTGACTGAAGGAGCAACTGAGTGAGATGGTCTGACTGAAGGACCAACTGAGAGAGATGGTCTGACTGAAGGACCAACTGAGTGAGATGGTCTGACTGAAAGAGCAACTGAGATGGTCTGACTGAAGGAGCAACTGAGTGAGATGGTCTGACTGAAGGAGCAACTGAGTGAGGTGGTCTGACTGAAGGAGCAACTGAGTGAGATGGTCTGACTGAAGGAGCAACTGAGTGAGATGGTCTGACTGAAGGACCAACTGAGTGAGGTGGTCTGACTGAAGGAGCAACTGAGTGAGGTGGTCTGACTGAAGGAGCAACTGAGTGAGATGGTCTGACTGAAGGAGCAACTGAGATGGTCTGACTGAAGGAGCAACTGAGTGAGATGGTCTGACTGAAGGAGCAACTGAGATGGTCTGACTGAAGGAGCAACTGAGTGAGATGGTCTGACTGAAGGACCAACTGAGTGAGATGGTCTGACTGAAGGAGCAACTGAGATGGTCTGACTGAAGGAGGAACTGAGTGAGATGGTCTGACTGAAGGAGCAACTGAGTGAGATGGTCTGACTGAAGGACCAACTGAGTGAGATGGTCTGACTGAAGGAGCAACTGAGTGAGATGGTCTGACTGAAGGACCAACTGAGTGAGATGGTCTGACTGAAGGAGCAACTGAGATGGTCTGACTGAAGGAGGAACTGAGTGAGATGGTCTGACTGAAGGAGCAACTGAGATGGTCTGACTGAAGGAGCAACTGAGTGAGGTGGTCTGACTGAAGGACCAACTGAGTGAGATGGTCTGACTGAAGGAGCAACTGAGATGGTCTGACTGAAGGAGCAACTGAGTGAGATGGTCTGACTGAAGGAGCAACTGAGTGAGATGGTCTGACTGAAGGACCAACTGAGAGAGATGGTCTGACTGAAGGACCAACTGAGTGAGATGGTCTGACTGAAGGAGCAACTGAGATGGTCTGACTGAAGGAGCAACTGAGTGAGATGGTCTGACTGAAGGAGCAACTGAGTGAGGTGGTCTGACTGAAGGAGCAACTGAGTGAGATGGTCTGACTGAAGGAGCAACTGAGTGAGATGGTCTGACTGAAGGACCAACTGAGTGAGGTGGTCTGACTGAAGGAGCAACTGAGTGAGGTGGTCTGACTGAAGGAGCAACTGAGTGAGATGGTCTGACTGAAGGAGCAACTGAGTGAGATGGTCTGACTGAAGGAGCAACTGAGTGAGATGGTCTGACTGAAGGACCAACTGAGTGAGATGGTCTGACTGAAGGAGCAACTGAGTGAGATGGTCTGACTGAAGGAGCAACTGAGTGAGATGGTCTGACTGAAGGAGCAACTGAGTGAGGTGGTCTGACTGAAGGACCAACTGAGTGAGGTGGTCTGACTGAAGGAGCAACTGAGTGAGGTGGTCTGACTGAAGGAGCAACTGAGTGAGATGGTCTGACTGAAGGAGCAACTGAGTGAGATGGTCTGACTGAAGGAGCAACTGAGTGAGATGGTCTGACTGAAGGAGCAACTGAGTGAGGTGGTCTGACTGAAGGAGCAACTGAGTGAGATGGTCTGACTGAAGGAGCAACTGAGTGAGATGGTCTGACTGAAGGAGCAACTGAGTGAGGTGGTCTGACTGAAGGAGCAACTGAGTGAGGTGGTCTGACTGAAGGAGCAACTGAGTGAGGTGGTCTGACTGAAGGAGCAACTGAGTGAGATGGTCTGACTGAAGGAGCAACTGAGTGAGATGGTCTGACTGAAGGAGCAACTGAGATGGTCTGACTGAAGGAGCAACTGAGTGAGATGGTCTGACTGAAGGAGCAACTGAGTGAGATGGTCTGACTGAAGGAGCAACTGAGTGAGATGGTCTGACTGAAGGAGCAACTGAGTGAGATGGTCTGACTGAAGGAGCAACTGAGTGAGATGGTCTGACTGAAGGAGCAACTGAGTGAGGTGGTCTGACTGAAGGACCAACTGAGTGAGATGGTCTGACTGAAGGAGCAACTGAGATGGTCTGACTGAAGGAGCAACTGAGTGAGATGGTCTGACTGAAGGAGCAACTGAGTGAGATGGTCTGACTGAAGGAGCAACTGAGTGAGATGGTCTGACTGAAGGAGCAACTGAGTGAGATGGTCTGACTGAAGGAGCAACTGAGTGAGATGGTCTGACTGAAGGACCAACTGAGTGAGATGGTCTGACTGAAGGAGCAACTGAGTGAGATGGTCTGACTGAAGGAGCAACTGAGGAGGTGGTCTGGCCGAAGGAGCAACTGAGGAGGTGGTCTGGCCGAAGGAGCAACTGAGGAGGTTGTCTGGCCGAAGGAGCAACTGAGGAGGTGGTCTGGCCGAAGGAGCAACTGAGGAGGTGGTCTGGCCGAAGGAGCAACTGAGGAGGTTGTCTGGCCGAAGGAACAACTGAGGTGGTGGTCTGGCCGAAGGAGCAACTGAGGAGGTTGTCTGGCCGAAGGAGCAACTGAGGAGGTGGTCTGGCCGAAGGAGCAACTGAGGAGGTGGTCTGGCCGAAAGACCAAAGTTCTTTTATGATAAACTTCATTGTGTACTAACGCTAGTCTAAAAAATTTTGGAAACATTGCCAAAATATATAATACTAAAATTTACAACAAGCAAACTGTTACACAATATTTGAGTACAGAGTTAATGTGACAGAACCCTTATTATAACTCAGATATCCATGAAATTAACATTTCTCGGAGTTTGTCATTAGCTACCAACATAATTAATAATATAATGCTTCTACGTGTTAAGATTCCTTACTAATAGGAGAGCTGTATTAAATTAATGGGAATCTCTCCTCTTCGTCAGAAATGTTAACACATTCAAACATTATTTTATTATGTTGGTAGTTAATGACAGACTTCCACAAATGTTAATTTCAAGGAAACTGCTTGGGAAAAAACTTAATTATTCGTTTCACCCTCAGTAGAGTTTTCCATAAACATTATAATTAAGGAAGAGAATATTTTGTTGCACAGATATCCAGCAATTTTCCCCGATTCAGCTTAAAATTTAAAATCACGACTATCTTAAAACATTTTAATGTAATTAAAATTCTCTTTTGCCAGCTTCCTGATTTTGAGAAAAGAGGAAGAACAAACATACGCAGGGACGAACAGTGAATAAGCAGATAGTGAAAAAGATGAATTTAGCGTGTCTTCCGTGTTGCATTCATAAGAGGAACGCTAAATCCGTAGGGGTCTAATTCCTTGAATGAAGAAATGCTCACTAGCATCAAGGCAGAGCAGAGACAGGGGATTCCTTCAGGGGTCCTCTGTCTTAAAGATAATATGAAACAACAAAGACACTGTTTTAGCTGTTTGTTGCTCCCTTCTGGGCTAAAATTTTTGTTCCAGACGCTCCTTTGTCAACTTTCACCCATTGTTTAACCAGATGGCTGTCTTGCGTACACAATGTTTTAACGCATAAAAGTCCTTGATTAAGAACACAGTAAATTCAAAACAAAAGATAGTTGCCAGGAAACAGCAGTGCAGTGCTTGACAGTTCTCTTGTCGACGTATTTCCTGAAGCCAGAAACCATTGTATCCTGCTGAGATTCTCGACAATGCAGATGATTACTCAGATCTCGACTTTTGAAAATACATTTTTCTTACGACAGTTAAAGTCAACCACGCTCTCGCTGACTGGTATTTATCCCCACCTTTTCCTTGATGTGGGGAGAGAGCGGTTAACCCTGGGAGGGAAAAAGAGAAGTGTTTCCGTCTTAACGCTGATCTTAGAATAATGATGCTAGTAGAATTACCGATAATATGTTAAGTAAAAAGACACAAGACCATCTTATGCGACAGGGTATATATAAGTATAGAGCGAGGAGCAAAGAATAATGTAATCGTTGTAGGCAGTAGTACTTCTAGTAGTAGTTGTGTTGGTAGTAGTAGTAGCAGTGGTAGTTGGTAGTACTTGCTTGGTTTATTGTTTTGATAATTTTTGTTACTTCAAAGATGATGAAGCTGCCTTTCTTCTAATGATGATTCAAGGCACATGCATCTACGGAAACTAGATTCTTTAATCACTAGTTGGGCGTTGATGAATTTCATCAGGTGGTTGGCGGAATTCCAGTGTTGTATGCAGGCGTTGTTCAAGTCATCGTTCCTTCATACATTAATGAGTTCACTGAGCCGTGCTGCTCAGTTCTGGTCACCGTATTACAGAATGGATATAAATGCTCTGGAAAATGTACAGAGGACGATGACAAAGATGATCCCATGTATCAGAAATCTTCCCTATGAGGATAGACTGAGGGCCCTGAATCTGAACTCTCTCGAAAGGCGTAGAATTAAGGGAGATATGATCGAGGTGTATAAATTGAAAACAGGAATAAATAAAGGGGATGTAAATAGCGTGCTGAAAATTTCCAGCCAAGACAGGACTCGCAGCAATTGTTTCAAGTTGAAAAAATTCAGATATAGGAAGGATATAGGAAAGCACTGGTTTGGTAAGAGTTGTGGATGAGTGGAGCAAACTCCCGAGTACAGTTATTCAGGCTAAAACGTTGTGTAGTTTTAAAAATAGGTTAGATAAATACATGAGTTGGTGTGGGTGGGTGTGAGTTGGACCTGACTAGCTTGTGCTGCTGGGTCTGGTGCAGTGCTCCATCCTTGAGTGGAGATGATCAGACTGGGTGGGTCATTGGACTAATCTGGGGGGATGACATGGACCTCCTCCGCATGGGTCAGTAGGCCAGTTGCAGTGTTTCTTCTTTCTTATGTTCTTATGTTCACTTAGGTATATTATGTCACAGCCTCCACATCCTCAAATGCTCTGTTAAAGAATGCTAGGAAATTTGTCAGGCAGGAACGACCTCTACTGAATCCGTGCTGAGACTCGTTAATTAAATTATGCTCAATAAGGCGACTTAATATTATCAGCTATAACTGACTCTAATAAATTTCCTACTATAGACGTCAGGCGTCTTGGATGATAATTTGACGGAATTTACTTATCATATCCAGCCAATTTCACTCACATATTTGTCTAGTCTCATTCTGAAGGTAGCTAAGGTTTCGGCTTGCTTCGAGAATTGTTAAACGCACCGAAAACTCTAATTTAAATCCATTATTTCTAGTTCTTACTAAATTCCATTTCCATAGTTCTTTATTTATACTGTTTATGTTTATACCCATCATCCACTCATATACTTCAGTGACATCTCTCCTGCTTCTCTCAAGAGAGTGAAGATTCAAGACTCTCGTCTATCCTTGTATGAGAAATTCTTAATACAGTGGATTAATTTTGCCATCCTTTTCTGTATGTTCTTCAATGAATTTATATCTATTCTCCAGTAACATGACCAAAACTTAGGGAGCACCTGTCTAGTCTCGACTGCAGTAGTCTAGCTAATGACTTTATTGACAATGATCATACTGATGATATCGAAGGGATAACTGCGTTTATGACTTTTTTCTTCAAAATATTCAGCATGCTCAAAGTATTCATATTCATATATTCCCCAGAGAGAAATTAGAGGCTAAATTAGGAGGTTAAAGCATCTATTAGAGGAGAAAAAAAGAATGGCACATCAAAATATGGGATGTTAGCCTTATTGACCAATACATTCACTTTAAATGAGAGATAAGAAGGGGGAATAGATAAGTTAAATGAAATTATGAAACAAAGACTGCTAATGAATCAAAGACTAATCCAATAGGGTTCTTCCACGTGTACAGGACAAAGATCAGAGAAAAAGCAGGACTCCTGAGAACTGGTGCTGGGCAGCTGACTGATAATGAGCAAGAAATGTGTTTTTTAATGGTTATTTCTTTGTCAGTCTTTACACAAGAAGATATACATGATATCCAAGCCATTAATAATTATTCAGGTCCTGAAGGACATGGTTATCATGTAGATTCTCTGAAACAAAATAAGTCCCTGGCCCCGACGAATTATTTGCAAAGGAACTTAAAGAGTGCTAGTTCAGAATAAAAGGAAGGTGGAACACTGCAGAGTGAATATTGACAAATCCAACCCCTCTCCTTTCACTCATGTATTTATCTAACCTAAATTTGAACCTACCAAAGGTTTTAGCTTCAGTGACCCTACTAGGCAAACTGTTCCACTGGAGTTTACCTGGAGAGAGTTCCGGGGGTCAACGCCCCTGCGGCCCGGTCTGTGACCAGGCCTCATGGTGGATCAGTGACCAGGCTGTTACTGCTGGATGCACGCAATCCAACGTACGAACCACATCCCGGCTGGTCAGATACCGACTTTAGGTGCTTGTCCAGTGCCTGCTTGAAGACAGCCAAGGGTCTATTGGTAATCCCCTTATGTATGCTGGGAGGCAGTTGAACAGTCTTGGGCCCACTGACACTTATTGTGCTGTCTCTTAACGTGTCACGCTAGTGACACCCCTGCTTTTCATTGGGGGGATGTTGCATCGTCTGCCGAGTCTTTTGATTTCGTAGGAAGTGATTTTCGTGTGCAAGTTCGGTACTAGTCTCTCTAGGATTCTCCAGGTGTATATAATCATGTATCTCTCCCGCCTGCGTTCCAGGGAGTGCAGGTTCAGGAATTTCAAGCGCTCCCAGTAATTGAGGTGTTTTTTTCTCAGTTATGCGTGCCGTGAATGTTCTCTGTACATTTTCTAGGTTAGCAATTTCATCTGCCTTGCAAGGTGCTATTAGTGTGCAGCAATATTCCAGCGTAGATAGAACAAGCGACCTGAAGAGTGTCATCATGGGCTTGGCATCCCAAGTTTTGAAGGTTCTCATTATCCATCCTGTCATTTTTCTAGCAATGTGATTGATACAATGTTATGGTCCTTGAAGGTGAGATCCTCCGACATGATCACTCCCAGGTCATTGACGTTAGCTTTTCGCTCTATTGTGTGGTTGGAATTTGTTTTGTACTCTGATGAAGTTTTAATTTCCTCACGTTTACCATATCGGAGTATTTGAAATTGCTCATCGCTGAACTTCATATTGTTTTCTGCAGCCCAGTGAAAGATTTGGTTGATGTCCGCCTGGAGCCTTGCACTGTCATGTAGATTCGGGTGTCATCTGCAAAGGAAGACACGGTGCTGTGGCTGACATCCTTGTCTATGTCAGATATGAGGATGAGGAACAAGATGGGAGCGAGTACTGTGCCTTGTGGAACAGAGCTTTTCACCGTAGCCGCGTCAGACTTTACTCTGTTGACTACTACTCTTTGTGTTCTATTTATCAGGAAATTATAGATCCATCTACCAACTTTTCCTGTTATTCTTTAGCACGCATTTTGTGCGCTATTACGCCATGGTCACGCTTGTCGAAGGCTTTTGCAAAGTCTGTGTATATTACATCTGCATTCTTTTTGTCTTGTAGTGCATCTAGGACCTTGTCGTAGTGATCCAGTAGTTGGGACAGACAGGAGCGACCTGCTCTAAACCCATGCTGCCCTGAGTTGTGTAATTGATGGGTATCTAGATGGGTGGCGATCTTGCTTCTTAGGACCCTTTCAAAGATTTTTATGATATGGGATGTTAGCGCTATTGGTCTGTAGTTCTTTGCTATTGCTTTACTGCCCCCTTTGTGGAGTGGCGCTATGTCTGTTGTTTTTAGTAACTGTGGGACGACCCCAGTGTCCATGCTCCCTCTCCATGGGGTGTTCTTGATGAACACGGAGTTCCATGAGTCTGGCCCTGGGGCAGAGTGCATGGGCATGTCATTTATCGCCAGTTCGAAGTCATTTGGCGTCAGGATAACGTCAGATAGGCTTGTGTTTACCAAATTCTGTGGCTCATAAAAAATTCATTTAGATCTTCGACTCTCAGTCTGGTTAGCGGCTTGCTAAAAACTGAGTCATGTTGGGACTTGAGTAGCTCACTCATTTAACTGCTGTCATCTGTGTAGGATCCATCTTGTTTAAGTAGGGGCCCAATACGGGATGTTGTTCTCGACTTTGATTTAGCATAAGAAAAGAACTGCTTTGGGTTTCTTTTTATTTAATTTATGGCTTTTAGTTCCTCCTGCGATTCCTGACTCCTATAGGATTTCTTTAGCTTTAGTTCGATGTTTGCTATTTCTCTGACCAGTGTCTCCCTACGCATTGCAGATATATTGGCCTCTTTTAGCCGCTCTGTTATTCTTTTCCGTCGCCTGTAAAGGGAGCGCCTGTCTCTTTCTGTTTTACCTCTACTCCTCCTTTTTCTTAAGGGAATATGCCTAGAGCATACATCGAGTGCCATAGAGTTAATCTGTTCTATGCGTAAGTTGGGGTCTCTGTTGCTTAGTCTATCTTCCCAGCTTATATCATTCAGGACTTGGTTTACTTGGTCCCACTTTATGTTCTTGAATTTGGTGAAGGCTCCCTCGTAACTGATCACATTTTGTCGGTCTGGGGCTCCGCGCATACATGTCTGAACCTCGATTATGTTGCGATCTGTGTATATCGTTTTTGATATGGTGACATTTCGTATCAGATCATCATTGTTAGTGAAGATGAGGTCCAGTGTATTCTCCAGTCAAGTAGGCTCTATTATTTGCTGGTTTAAGGTGAATTTTGTGCAGAGATTTAAAAGCTCGTGTGTGTGAGTACTCATCTGAGCTGCCTCCTGGTGTTAACACTGCAACAACATTATTTGCTATATTCCTCCATTTTAGGTGCGTTAAGCTGAAATCCCCCAGGAGCAAGATGTTGGGGGGAGGAGCTAGAAGATTTTCCAGACAATGGTCAATTTTCAACAGCTGTTCCTGGAATTGTTGAGACGTTGCATCCGGAGGCTTGTTAACTACCACAATGATCAGGTTTTGGTTCTCGATCTTTACTGCTAAAATTTTAAGTACATCATTTAAGGCATTTAGCAGTTCTGTGCAAATAAGTGACTCTGCGATATACAGGTCAACCCCCTTCCCTTTTGCCTGTTCACTCTGTCGCATCTGTATAAGTTGCAACCTGAGATCCATATTTCGTTGTCCAAGTGATTCTTTATGTGGGTCTGTGTGAAAGCCGCGAACATTGCATTTGCCTCTGCAAGCAGTCCACGGATGAAAGGTATTTTGTTGTTCGTTCCTGGCTTTAGACCCTGTATATTTGCAAACAAGAATGTCATCGGATTGGTGGTATTGGTGGTACTGTGGGGGACTTTTTTTTCCGGCACTAATATCTGTATCTATTGGTTTGGAGTGGAGACCATTGACTGTGATTCCACTCCAGAAATGATTGGATTTGGTGTACGATTTCTGCCATTTCCTGCCAGTTTTTTTTTCTTCCTAGCACTAATAAACCTCTCTCTCTTGAGTGGCTCTGGCTACCCAGGTTTTCTCATGGTCTGGATGTTTTGTATCTTTTTGTCCCCTTTAGATGGTGTGCCTGGCAATATAAGTTACAGCACTGTCTTTCCTGTACTGAAGTGGGACACATTTCAGGGTGAAAAAGCTTACAGGAAGGGAGGATGCATTTTCCTGTTGCCATATGGGCACGGCATTTTCTAGGGTGGTCAAGTTGCACGTCCCCTGTGTTTTTCCAGATATTCCATTCCTGCAGATACTAAGTGCATAATATTTGCACAGGCTTGGTTTCTGTTTGCCTTGGATTTTTGTGACTGTATTCCCTGCTGGTGTATGTTTTCCTGTCTCATTTCTATCTTCACTAATACTAACAATGGAGCTCTCATCAGCTATTTTTGGTAATTTATCTTCACTATTTCTAGTGGAATCCCCTTGTTTGCTATCTCCTGTGGTATTGCTAGTTTGTGATATTGGTTTTATCTTTTCCTTGACTACACTTGTTCCCCCAGTACAGCTCCTGTCTCCCTCGAGGCCATTAATATGCATTCCTCCATGCATGCAGTTACTGTCTACCAGGACAGCACCTCCAGCCAGCACCTCCAGTCATACAGATACTGTCGGCCAGGACAGCATCTGCACCAAGGGCGATAGCACCATCCAGCCCAGACTTTTTATTTTCCCATCTGTTATAGAATGCTTTCATGTTTTCTATGAAGGCCTCTTTGATGTTATCCTCTTTTAATACCAATGCGATTTTAGTCTACAGATTGATCTCATTTGGGCATAACCAAAAACACTTCCCTGATTTAATACCTCTTGTAGATAATTCTTGGATATCTGCACTTGGGGCATTAGCCCAATTTCCACAAAAGTTGCATGTAATCCACGTGGAAGCCCGCTTGTTTGGGTGCAGACTACACAGGATTTCCTAATGTGATTTTAATGGTTGATTTACTGTATTCTACTAATAACCTCTTGTATATTCTACTAATAACCTCCTTAAAGTGAAGATCTGGCTATTTGTATTGTATCTATTTGTATTTGTACTTGTATATTTGGACAAGCTTACCGCTTTAGTAGTTACTGCTTTAGTAGTTACTGTTTGGGTGTTTCATAAAGGCGCCTAAGACCCTGTCTGTTTATAGTCTGGTCAGAGGATACCTTATTGTTCAACGAATCCATTTGAAACCGGTCAAAGGTTCGAACCAGTCGAATCTGGTCAGAGGATCATATATTTAAACATATCCAGTCGGTGATTTGGACTAACACATGAAGGAGCTACTGGAAAAGGATTTTAACCGAGTAGTATGTGATTAGATTGGTACAAAAGTATAACTTGCGTGTTGGAGAACCGGTGATTGCTGGCAGCTCCAACTATGATGAACAGTCGAGACCTCAATCCTTATTTACAGCCTGAAGGTTTATAGATCACTGCATTTAGCTTTTCTAGATTTTTTCCGTCTCCACCACAACAAATGCAATGTTATCACTACAGTTGGCTGGTAAGGATTACTGGAGTAAAGTTGCTTTCATTGGAGTAATATTTGTTTTTCGTTGTGTATATTGCGACTACTGCTAGCTACAGGTTACATGAATTTCCACTGTATACGTCTATTTTTTAAAAACTGAAGAAAATTTTAAATTTAAACTGTCCATTTTTCGTATTTCCTCAAGATTTTGCTACTTATCGTATTTTAAAAGGAAAAATTTTTCCCCACTTGTATCACTAGATTATAGGCGAGGTACACTAGCAGGCTAAAAAGATTGTTAAAACAGCTGACTTGTGTGGTAGGTTTCTAGCGACTACTGGCACCTGCCTTTTTAAGCCTATCACTCCAGTTGCATTTACACCTGTTTTAAATGACACTTTAGCATTTATTGTCTATATACTACGGTGCCACTGAGGTATACACTATAACACTATGTACACACAATATTATCAGGGAGACTTTCGTTCCTCTGACAAAGAAAAGTTCATTTATTTTTTTAGATACGGCACACTAGGCCTATAGTTCCCCTCTGGGAGTATACTCTGCTAGGTATTACACACTAATTCTCCTTTTTTGACTCAGTATACACTATTTTCTCCCCAAGATTGGTTCCGAGCGCTAGAGGGATGTATCTCATAAGATCGCTGGCACAGTTTAAAGTTCTAGCACGTAATGGAGACCGTGAAAACACGAGAAAGCACGGAGCACAGCTCATCGACTATTCTACGTCCAAACCGGTTCTTTCCT
This sequence comes from Cherax quadricarinatus, assembly GCF_038502225.1. NCBI lineage: Eukaryota > Metazoa > Arthropoda > Malacostraca > Decapoda > Parastacidae > Cherax > Cherax quadricarinatus. The sequence goes on from NC_091298.1 coordinate 32,668,193, forward strand.
ATATTCTTTCTAAATATAAACTTATCCACTATGAATCCATTATTTCAAATTCTTTCTTGGAGGGATATCCTCAGAACCTTACTTATATCTTTGTTGATGCCCATCTTCCACTTATACACTTCTTGATATCAATCCCAGTGGTGAGGGCTTTTGCAGTGGCTAGTGCTCTTCCTCGTGTGAAGATATATTCTGTGAGCTCTCTTTGCAACTGAACCAGAGAAGTTATCTACCGAGCAACTCTACCAAAAGAGGCCAAAGTAGGGATATGGCGATTAGCTGAGGAAAATGAGGATTCGTAATCCTCCTGTTGTGAATTCTCAAGTCAAGAAAGGAAGCTGTACAGTGGTCGGGTAGCATCGAATGAAATTGAGGATGAAGAGACGTAGAAACGACATAGATTCAGGAGACTGTTTTGAAAACTTAGAACCCATTCTCCGTGCGACCTGATGAATGTGAGTCGACTACTGGGAACGACACGACAAAGAACACCAAGGAAAACAAATGTGAACTGACAACCCCAGAGATCCCAGTGAAGATCAACCGTATGAAGACTGCTGAAAACATCATGAAGAACACAGCCAGTGAAGGTAAGAATGTTGTGGAAGTTTATGGATAGGGTATTTTGCTTTCGGTATAAAAGTTGGTAATAGATACCGACAAATTGGTTTAGAATGACATGTGAGCAAACACTAGGACATATTTATTAGAAAACGTTTCGGTCCTGAGACCTTGATAACTTCTAAAATACAGGAGTTAGAAAGACAGTATGTATAGGCGGAGAGTGGGTATGACTGACACATAGTGACCTTAAGAATGCATTATTGAGATGAGGACAGGTAAACAATGGGATCATGTGATGAATAGTGCTGCAAAATAATTTTTGTTACTGATACTGCATGTAAATCCATGTAATCTGTTAACCTCATTGAGCACAATTAGGCCCCGTTGTCTTGGCTTCAAATTTCTGCTTACTATGACTTCCAAGTATTTTTCACATGCTGTATGATCACCTAGTTATAACTGTTAGGATTATTTTCGTTCCTACGAACTAGAACTTTACACTTTTCCACATTTGTATTTTTCACTTTTCAGACCATAACATTAATTTGTCTAAATCCTTCTGAAGGTGTTCTCCTCAGAACCTATTATCTTTGGCCTAGCGTTGTGTCATCAGCTAATTTACTCATATCACTCGTTATTCCTTTGTCAAGATCATTAGTGAAGAAGAAAAGCATAATACCATCACTAGAACAACACACAAATAACCCACACATAGGAGAAAGAATCTCATTACATTGTCAGATGCTCCAAACTACAGAACGCTCGATACTTGACCTGATCTTCATCTCTTCGTCTCAGTTCCTGTATTTTCTTTGTCTTTCCTTTCCAGTGCCTTGGTATGTTCTGTCCTTCATTTTTCCTCCCTATGTTTTAGGTCCCACATTTGTAGTGCTCCTTTTTCTTGCCCTCAGACTTTCTGCACTACCACTACTACTACTAGTACTACTATTACTACGACTACCACTCCTACTACTACTATTTCCTTGCTTCACTCCACTACAACAACTACTACTACTACTTCCTCTAACAGCACTTCCTCTGCCTCTACCTTCTCCACTGTCTTCTCTCTTTCTCCTCAGTTTATTTCATCCCTGTCCTTCTCCCCTATATAAACGAGAAGAGTGTGTTAATTGTGACTAGTTAATGGTTCAAGTCGGACTGTAATGTCGTCATAAGTTTTTTCATATGAGTGAGTTATTTGTGCAAGATTATCAATGTAAATTCTGAACAACACTGGGCCTAAAACTGATCCTTGTGGAACGCCACTAGTGACCGGTCCCCTTTCAGACTTGACCCCATTAATGCAAATCCTTTGTCTGCTGTTAGTTAATCATGCCTCGATCTATGTTAAAACTTTACCTCCTTTACCATAAGCTGAGAAATTTGTTAACAATCTTCTCTGAAGTTCTCTATCGAAAGCCTTACTGAAATCCAGATATACAACTTCACATTCTTTATCATTATCTACTGCCTCAAATACTTTATTGAAGAATGTTAGTAAATTTATCAGGCAATTTAATTTATCTTGGGAATCCATGCTGAGACTCAATAATCAAATTATGTTCATTAAGCATGCTTTTAGTATTTTTTTTAACAAGTCGGCCGACTCCCACCGAAGCAGGGTGACCCAAAAAGAAAGAAAACCCCCCCAAAAATACTTTCATCATCATTCAACACTTTCACCTCACTCATACATAATCACTGTTTTTGCAGAGGTGCTCAGAACACAACAGTTTAGAAGCATACACGTTTAAAGATACACAACATATCCCTCCAAACTGCTAATATCCCGTTATAATTGATTCTAATAATTTGCCTACTAGAGACTTCAGGCTTATTGGACAGTAATTTGAGGGAAGTGACTTATCCCCTGATTTAAATAGAGGAATTACATTACCTTTCACATCTCCGGTACAATACCGGTTTGGAGTGATGAGTTAAACAGGGTCGTTAGCAGCTGATTAAGTTCCTAATTCATTCTTTAAGTACCGTTGAATATAGTTCGTCGGGGCCCAGTGACTTATTTGTTTTTAGTTTGTTTAATTGTTTGTTAATTACATTTCTCGTGACTGTAATATTATTCAGTTTTTGTTCAGGAACTGAATAATTATTGATTGTTGGTATATCATTTATGTCTTCCTGTGTGAAAATTGAATAATTATTGATTGTTGGTATATCATTTATGTCTTCCTGTGTGAAAATTGAATAATTATTGATTGTTGGTATATCATTTATGTCTTCCTGTGTGAAAATTGACAAAAGAAATAACTTTTAAAAGGAAAGCAAAAAGAGGAAAGAATCATACTGTTAGTGAGGATCAGTTTTTTCAAAACAGTTCTGCAAAATCATGACAATGATGTCAAAGGCTTAAGAACATAAGAACATAAAGAAGGAACACTGCATCAAGCCTACTGGTCCATGCGAGACAGGTCCAAGTCCCCCACCAGCCAAACCCAATGCCCCAACCTAGTTAGATCAGGTCGCATTCACTTAAGGAAGGAGCACGGCATCTGACCTAGTAGCACAAGCTTGTCAGGTCCAACTCACACCCACCCACACCCACTCATGTATTTATCTAACCTATTTTTAAAACTAGACAACATTTTAGCTTCTATGACATTACTCGAGAGTTTGTTCTACTCATCCACAAACTCTATTACCAAACCAGTACTTTCCTATATCCTTCCTGAATCTGAATTTTTCCGACTTAAAACCATTGCTGCGAGTCCTGTTTTGGCTAAGTATTTTTAGCACGCTATTTACATCCCTTTCATTTATTCCTGTTTTCCATTTATGCACCTCAGTCTTATCCCCCCTAATTCTATGCCTTTCTAAAGAGTGCAGATTCAAGGCCCTCAATCTATCCTTATAGGAAAGATTTCTGATACATGGGATCAACTTCGAGATCCTCCTTTGTACGTTATCCAGAGCATTTATATCTATTCTGTAATACGGTGACCAAAACTGTGCAGCATAATCTAAATGAGGCCTAACCAAAGATATACAGAGTTGAAGAACAACCTGAGAACTCCTATTATTTATGCTTCTTGATATGAAGCCAAGAATTTTATTTGCTTTATTGCGAACACTTATGCACTGTTGTCTTTGTTTTAGATTGCTGTTAGCCAGAAGTCCCAAATGCTTTTTGCAAACATTATTTAGTTTATATGTGACATGGTTATTTTTCTGTCCAATGTTTAGAACTTTGCCTTTGCCTATATTAAACTGCATCTGCCACTTTCTCCGACCACTGCTTCAGTCTATTTAAATCTTCCTGGAGTGCTCTAATATCCTCCTCAGAATGAATTCGTCGGCCCATTTTAGTGTCATCAGAAAACTTGCTTATATCACTATTTATTCCCTCATCTATATCGTTTATGTAGATTGTGAACAATAAGGGGCCTAACACTGACCCCTGTGGAACACCGCTCGTGACGCTCCCCTGCTCTAATTTCTCCCCATTTATGCAAACTCTCTGCTGCCTATTTGTCAACCATGTCTTTATACAGGAAAAAATTTCTCCTCCTAATCTGTGTGCCTTAATATTCCTCAATAGTCTCTGATGTGGAACTCTGTCGAAAGCCTTACTGAAGTCCATATACACAATATCATATTCATTACCATGATCTACCTCCTCAAATACCTTAGTGAAAAAAAGTCAATAAATTCGTAAGGCAGGAATGCCTTTTTGTAAAACCGTGCTGAGGTTCGTTGATCAATTTATGCTTTTCAAGTTACCGATTCCATAAATTTTCCCACTGTGGAGGTTAGGCTTATTGGTCTATAGTTTGAAGCTAATGACCTGTCACCTGTTTTGAAAATAGGCTCCGCATGCGCCATTTTCCACTTATCTGGCACTATGGCAGTTTGTAGTGATATGTTAAAAAGAATAGGCAAACGTTTCCTAAAATCCTTTCTTTATATTCCTTTATAACCCTTGCATACAGTTCATCAGGGCCTGGGGATCTGTTAGGTTTTAATTTCTCTATTCGTCTGAGGATCATGTCACTTGTGACCCTAATCATGCATAGTTTATCGTTCTGTTCTACATAATTTATTATTTCTTGAATATTGCTACATCTTCCTGTGTAAAAACTGAGAGGAAGCGCTAAAAATTCTTCACATTTCCTTATCACTGTCGGTGAGCTGACCCGAGTAACTTTTGAGTGGGTCTATCTTGTCCCTAATTTTACTTCTGTATACCTGAAAGAATTCTTTTGGGTTAGTCTTCGATTCTCTTGCAACTTTAACCTCATTATTGCTTTTCTTATCCCTTTTTTAATTTCTCTCTTTAACTGAATATATTGATTTCTTAACTACCCCTCTCTTTTTGATTTGCCTATATATGCCTCTCTTATGATCAATGATATGTTTCAATCTATTATTTATCCATTCAGGATTATTTTTGTTTGATCTGATTTCCCTATTTGGAACATAAGTTGTCCGAGCAGCTAGAACTATGCTCTGGAAAACGTCATATCGGCAACCATCTACCTGATCCAAAGTCAGGTCTTTTCAGTTCAGCCCATCCAGGTAATTTCTCAGTCCAATGAAATCAGCCAAGCAGAAGTCAGGAATAGAGACTTGATTGCCATTATTAGGGTAATTCCATGATATATTAAAACTGAGTGATTTGAGTTTACTTTCCTGAAGCTCATCATTAACCTCAAGGTTATTAGCGATTTCCTGCCGGCAAAAACCAAGTCAAGTAGGTTATTTCCTCTAGTTGGTTCTGTCACAAACTGTTTTGAAAAACTATCCTGAATCGTATCAACAAAGTCGCTTGACTCTAAATTTCCTGTCAAATTGCTCCAGTCAGTTTGTCTAAAGTTAAAATTTATTAGTACAACATTTTCGTATGTAGATGCCTTACGAATTTCGTCCCAAAGAAGTTTACTGCACTCCCTATCAAGGTTTGGGGCCTGTAAATCACACCCAAGATTAGTTTTTCACGGCCCTCGAGAAGCTGTAACCCAAACAGTTTCAGTGGCTGTCGCTTCTAATTTTATATCTTGCCTAACAACAATTTAAATTGATGCCATTAAGTAACAATAATGTCTGTAGGAGAATAGATGAGATGAGATGTTGAAGCACAGGTTATTCAAAAGTTAAAATCAAGGAAATTCACAATACTGATGGATGAATGTACTGTGAGAGAGAGCGAGGCTGTTGTTGGCATATGTGAGATATAGTGATCACGAAAGATTTTCCGAGGGGATGATGTTTAGCGAATCCTTAGAAAGCACCACTGATATCTACAATATCAACTGCCACTATCTATAATAAACATTAAAACTATTTAGATGTACATAAAATACTCAAAGAAAGCATTGTACCTTGTGCTGCAGATGGTGCCCCTGCTATGATGTGAAAGACAAATGGCTTTTTAAAATCAATGAAAGATAATAATCCTGTGATGTTCTTTAGTCACTGTATAAACCACAGAGAAAATTTAATTACCAAAGACAATTCACCTGTTCTAAATGAGAACTGGAATTTAATAATAAGACGTATCAACACTACAGTGGCCATTCATATTAATGTTTATTTGAAAAATACACGGCAATGATATGACAAATAATTGATTTGATAAGAGATATGACTACCCTTTTCTTTAAAAGTATTGCTACACGCTTTGGCAAAGAATAGGCCAATGTTCAACACATTTTGGCAAAGTTCTTTGTCGAGGAACCAGGTCCTAACAGCAGCAGCAATTAGCTTCTCCACAGATGAACAGTCCTGTTTCGCGATCCTGCGTAAACATAAACATAAAACATAAAAACGAAGGAACACTGCAGAAGGCCTACTGGCCCATGCGAGGCAGGTCCAAGTCCCTACCGGCTTAAGCCAATGCACCCAACCTAGTCAGGTCAGGTCACACTGACTTAAGGGAGGAACACGGCAACCGACCTGTTAGCACAAGCTATCAGGTCTAACTCACACCCACCCACATCTACTCATGTATTTATCCAACCTATTTTTAAAGCTACACAACGTTCTGGCCTCTATAACGGTACTTGGGAGTTTGTTCCACTCATCCACAACTCTATTACCAAACCAGTACTTTCCTATATCCCTCCTGAATCTGAATTTTTCCAACTTAAAACCATTGCTGCGAGTCCTGTCTAGGCTAGATATTTTCAGCACACTATTTACATCCCCTTTATTTATTCCTGTCTTCCACTTATAAACCTCAATCATATCCCCCCTAATTCTACGTCTTTCTAGAGAGTGCAGTTTCAGGGCCCTTAGTCTATCCTCATAGGGAAGGTTTCTGATACATGGGATCATCTTTGTCATCCTCCTTTGTACATTTTCCAGAGAATTTATATCCATTCTGTAATACGGTGACCAAAACTGTGCAGCATAATCTAAATGAGGCCTAACCAAGGATGTATAGAGTTGAAGAACAACCTGAGGACTCCTATTATTTATGCTTCTTGATATGAAGCCAAGGATTCTATTAGCTTTATTGCGAACACTTATGCACTGTTGTCTTGGTTTCAGATTACTGCTAACCAGAACTCCTAAATCTTTTTCGCAATCCGTAATATTAAGATCTACATTATTTAGTTTATATGTGGCATGGTTATTGTCCTGTCCAACATTTAGAACTTTGCATTTGTCTATATTAAACTGCATCTGCCACTTCTCCGACCACTGCATCAGTCTATTCAAATCTTCCTGGAGTGCTCGAATGTCCTCGTCAGAATGAATTCGACGGCCTATTTTGGTGTCATCGGCAAACTTGCCGATGTCGCTCTTTATGCCCTCATCTATGTCGTTTATGTAGATTGTGAACAGCAGGGGGCCCAACACTGACCCCTGTGGAACACCGCTCGTGACGCTTCCCCACTCTGATTTCTCCCCATTTATGCAAACTCTCTGCTGCCTATTTGTCAACCATGCCTCTATCCAGGAAAAAATTTCTCCTCCTATTCCATGTGCTTTAATTTTCCTCAATAGTCTCTGATGTGGGACCCTGTCAAAAGCCTTACTGAAGTCCATATACACAATATCATATTCGTTACCATGATCTACCTCCTCAAATACCTTAGTGAAAAAAGTTAATAAATTCGTAAGGCAGGAACGTCCCTTTGTAAAACCATGCTGAGATTCGTTGATTAATTTATGCTTTTCAAGGTGGCTACGAACTGCCTCGGCAATTATTGATTCCATAAATTTTCCCACTATGGAGGTTAGGCTTATTGGTCTATAGTTCGAAGCTAAGGACCTGTCACCTGTTTTGAAAATAGGTATCACATTTGCCATTTTCCACTTATCTGGCACCATGCCAGTTTGTAGTGATATGTTGAAAAGATTAGCCAAAGGTGTGCTAAGCTCCTCTTTACATTCCTTTAGAACCCTTGCATACAGTTCATCAGGGCCTGGGGATTTGTTAGGTTTTAATTTATCTATTTGCCTAAGGACCGTATGGTTATTGTCCATAGATTCTCAATTGGATTGAGGCCAAGAGAGTTTACAAGCCAGTTTAGTACACTTAGCCATATTGTTGAATGTCAACATATTTCTGGAAGTGTGGCATTGAGCAAGATCCTGCTGGAAAATGCTGTCTCCATCAGGAAAGTCAGGATTGCCTTGGTCATCGTAATCTGAAAAAAAAAGCCGTCGAGGAGGATGGGAGTTTTGGCGTTTGATGAATGTGTCTATTCCGATGAAATGCGCCTCTATTCCGTCTCACTACCACTCATCTGTACCCATGAACTTCAAAATGCACCACATCTCAAAATATAATTTTTCTCCATCTGTCGTCAGTCCCTTTTGATCGGGTGTCCATCGCAGCTGTTTTTACTTCAACACAGCAGTCAGTAATTGTTTCTTTACCGGCTTTCTGGCAGTTCTGCCAACATCAAGGAGCCAAATCTCTCAATGAATCTTTGTTGGTTTTCTTTCGATTCTTCACTATATTTCTTATGATAACTTTGACATCGTGAGGCGCTGTCCTGCGTTTTCTTCTACATCTTCCCCGACGCAGCGCTCCATATTCATCAGTGTCATCAGCTCTGTTCAGAATCCGACAAACAGTTGACTTTGCTAGGCTCAAATTTTCAGCTATCTCTCTGTTACTCGAATCAGCATGTTTTCTGAAGAGTTACAATAATTGCACACTTCCTAGGTGCAACATCCATCATGAATTCCAGCAGTATTGTTGAACTGCAGGGAAGAATTTACTGAAACCACATTCACTCACGGAGCATGCTTGCAGGAATAGCCTTACAGAACAACAGCCGTTGTAGTACTGACACCACAGCTGGATGGTCACAAACCCTTCTCAAAGGAAAGAACTCAAACTACATTAATTAAGACAAGACTAAGATATATTATGAAATAATCACAAAGTTTACTCCTGTCCCAATTAATTTGCAAACTACTATATAAAAACTAATGATAAATGTGAGAGTCTCTTTACACTTTTTTTGTGAGGGTAGAAATGTAGATCATGTGAGACTAATGCTTCACATTAATGTAAGTCGGGTGTCAAAGGGCAACTGCTTGAAGAGACTGATATAAATATTTAGTGTTCCTAGTGCCTTTTGAAAGGCAAATACGAACAGAGGTTCCTGGTAAAAGTTGAAGGCAAATCTTTTGTTAGCTGACAGATACTTTTGAAAAAAAAAACTGAATATATTAAATATGCAACTTTAGGGACCAAAGACCAAAATATCTGGCTTCGTTACATTTCTGGAATTATGTCAACAGCAAAATAATTGTCATGAAAATGATTCTGCTACACTTGTCATTGTGGATCATTTGAAAATACTGCCATGTGATTTTAATGGCAGATTTTCTGATCTCAAAGAAATTAATTTTTTATCTTGGCTAATTCAGCCATTTCTAATGGATCTATCTGAAGTGACCATGAAGTACCAAGAAAAACTGTCTCAGTTACAAAATGATAAGCCTATTAAAATTTTGATCACAGTAGAGGGAGCCATGACATGGCTCTGTGACGAGACAATGAAGAAATACCCAAATTCAGCATATTTGGCAAGATAGCTACTGTTATCACTCCCATCTTTATATCTAGTGAAATGTGGTTTTAGTGCTGTAAATTACTTACTACATAATATCTCAAAACGAGGAGACTTGATACTTAACCTAAATTAATTCCTAAAGTAAAATCCATTTGTAGTAAATATCAAGTTAATGATCTTATTAACCTGAGATTCTCAAACTTGATGAATTTATACTTGAGTTTGTTGAGTTACTAACATACGTTAAATTTTGTTCTTGTATTTTTCCCAATATTGTACCTTTTTAACACAATTTTTTTTTATATCGGGGATATCAAAAATTTTTGTAGTGTCGAAGAAGTGCATGACGTACGAAAGGTTGGGAATCACTGAATTCTAGTTCATCCTACGGTTTACACATCAGTTCCGCGAAATTAACCATGTAATGTATTCCCATTTCTCTATCAAAAACTTGTTGACAAGATACCTCTTGTCAACAAGACATGAATACAATATTTCCCAAGAAGTTTTTAAAATGATGTTGATGGTTTTCTTTTTTTTTAGTGAAGGGACATTCTGCTGCCGCCCGCAGGTATCTTGAGCCAATGTTAGTCCTACTGTCTGCTGTCTCACTCTAGGATAGAGTTTGAGTCTCGAGAAAAAGTTGAGCCCTATCTAAAGAGTTGGATGGTTGGATGGTTGTCTTCAGTGCCATGCCAGCACGCTACCCATGGAGGTGGAGGCATAGTCCTGGCTAATAGAGTCCATTTAGGGTGGGGATGTGGCATGCAAAGAGTATGTTACAATTTATTCGGTGTATGTCACACTCCCATATAGGCTGCCTCCCAGCCAGCGAACCTGGTGCTAAGAGTTTAACGATCAATAGGGTACCCGTCCTTAATTAAATCAGTACCTTGGTTCATTGATCAATCACAGGCAAGCCCGACAAAGCTGGAGCAACGTGGTTCACTTGTGCCAAGCGAATTGACAGACTTACCTAGCTGCTGGTTGAGCACGGTGCACATTCTCTGGCTTCTGCTTTGCCATCTGTCACCGTGGTGTACACTTACCATTTCTGTCTGTACATATTTTACATAGTATACATACCTGTAGATATCTGGTGAAGGCAAATATACATTACAGTCTACTGTTGAGTTTTGCTTGTTCCATATTTCCATTACAACCAGGTCTCACAGGCCATTCTTACCTATGTTCGTAATACAAGTTCACACAATTTTACAGTAATTTGTTACTTTTTAAATTTTATGTGTTATACATCATACAATACAATATATAATGTATATCATTTCATATTTATTTCTTTGGTTACTTATTAAAAATTATTTTCTTATCCATTCAGTACCATATGATTTATGAATCTTAAGTGGGTTTGGGTGTATATGAGCTGGACCTGCCTAGCATGGACCAGTATGCATGAAGCAATGTTCCTTTCTCAGGTTCTTATATTCTAAGATATAATGAACATATTTCAAGTTGATATTTTTATAGTCATTCAGTATATGTAAGTTTATGTACAATACAATGGAACACACATTAATGGTCTTTTAAAAGAAATCTGTTTTACTTTCTTAAATATAACAGCCAAATCAATAAACCTTTCCTATTACAATGATGAACAAAAATCACGTATAAAATTTAATTTTGTACGTGTATGGTATACAATACCGACAAGATGAAGAACCACACACATGTACAACATCTCGGAATCTTTATCTGAACCAAGATTCAATGATGTTGCTATGTCTGACAACTTGTGCATGATGTTGCTATGTCTGACAACTTGTGCGTGATGTTGCTATGTCTGACAACTTGTGCATGATGTTGCTATGTCTGACAACTTGTGCATGATGTTGCTATGTCTGACAACTCGTGGCAATAGAGATTCCGAGATGTTGCACTTGTGTCTAATTTTTCATCATTATATTTAAGCTTTATTGTATAATATATTTTCACAAAATCATTTACAAGACCTTGCATCATTAAATAAATCAATTTATTATTTTTTTTATTAACACATTGGCTTTTTCCACCAAGTCAGGGAGACCTGAAAAATAAGAAACACTTCATCATCCACTCCATCACTGTCTTGCCAGAGGCACATCTATACTAATATTAAAAAAAAAAACTGCAACATTAAGAGCCCTCCCTCAGAGCGCAGGCAGTGTACTTCCCACTTACAGGACTCACACCTGGCCTGCCGGTTATCCTGAATCCCTTCATAAATGTTATTTTGCTCTCACTCCAACAGTACTTATCTCCACTCGCTCCTATATAACATGCTCGTGTATGAATGCTGGAAGTCCAAGCCCCTTGGACACAAAACCTTCTTTACCCACTCCCTCCAACCCTTCCTAGGTATAAGGACACAAGTGCAACTAATGTGACATTTTATTGTGGCAACATTTCGCTCTACAGGAGCTTCATCAAGCCGTAACATACAATACATAGACACAGAGGGGGATGTAGAGCTTGTTCATACAGAATGTGAAAAATACTTGGAAGTCACAGCAAGCAGAAATCTGAAGTATAACAACAGTGCCTAATTGTGCGCAATGAGGTTAACAGATTACTTGGATTTACATCAAGAAGTATCAGGAACAAAAATTATTTTACAGCTCACTTCATCACATGATCTCATTGCCTACCTCTCCTCATCCCACTATGGCATTCTTAATTAAAGCGTTAGTCGGGGTCTCCCATATTTGCCTATTATATATTTTTTAAAATTCACATATGGCTTTTTAAGATTCTAGTTACATTATATGTGCAACAAGTACTGTAATTCGTCAATAATTCTCTGTTATTTACGTAGTGAATTAATTTTTCTCTTTAGGTATTAATTTTGACCTTTGCATAATCTTCAATTAACCGCTACACAACGGTCAAGATACACTTGTGCTTTTTGAAATAGACAGTGTAGGTGTTAATAAAGCCAGTGAACAACTAGATGACACGTTTGTTGTATTGAAAGCCAATCCGTGCACAAACTGTGTCGGTTCGACTTTTGCGACAAGATTATTATTAAATGAGATTTGAGAAAAAGTACTGAAACGTCATCCACCAGCTGCAATATAGTGCAGCTAAATTTCAAATTCGCGAACAATGCTTTTTCTGTGGACAACCTTCTAAGTTTTCAGGGAAGAAGATAGGCTGTGATGTGTTCCCAGTCAGGACAAATAAATTTCAGCCCATTCTTGCAGTTGCTGCGGCGGTTATTTGATTGATTTATGCTTCAGGTGAAATGTATGGAACTATCCTTACCCCAAAGTAAGGTAGGGAGGTTCGCAGCCTTTGTCTGCTAAGTCTGCACTCTGTTTTCGGTCGTCTTCGCATTTCACTGATTTTCGTAACTTTGCATTTGCTGGAGTTTAATTCTAGAAGCCACTTGTTTTACCTGCTTTGCAGCTAGCACATAACCATTTGCATTATTTCCTGGTCTGATCATGCTTATCTCCTAATCAGTTTTACGTTTTCTGCAAACAGGGACACCTCAGTCACGATTTCTTCTGGTGTGTCTCTGTCTCGTGCACAACACAGTGTTGCTTCAAGTATTAACCCTCACACTCACTCATACGCTGCCACTCACATCTTGTTAATTATTCCTTGATCTACTGTGGTGTTTACCTATGCTATCCCTTTTCATAGCCAAAAATGTTGTCCCCTCACCCCTCTCCCTTCTGAAAAACTTTCATTATCTCGTTATAGAATTCTAGCAGCTTTGTAAGACGAGCTGTTGTATATGAATCTACTCCTTTCCAAGTGCTAAACTACTTTTCTCCAGATAATATGTGTTAGTGACACTAGTCTGTAGTCTGTCACTCTTTTCTTTTAAACATCAAGAATACATTTGCCGTTTTCCGGATCTCTCTCACATGCTGTGTATCAATTGACTTGTTGAAGTTAGCTGCTAGTGAGCCACTAGCAGCTAACTTCAACTCACTATCAGAATCCACAGTGAGATGTTGTCTAGTCCCATTGCCTTCGAGGTATCTAGTAATTGGTCTGATTTCACTAAGAATTTCTCCTTACATTTTTTGCTCATCTCCTGGCAGACTTGCTGGTCATGATTGGTGAGCAGCCCCTAATTCCTTCTATAGTCTTATTACCTGATCTCTCACACTTGGCTTCCTTCTACGGAGGCAATGACTTTCATTTGGCATTTGATGTTATGTTATTCTTAAAATGTCTTGCAGTCTCTCTACTTACCTATACATATTTGTTTCTGGCTCTTCCTACTCTTCGGCAAATATTGATTTACACATGTGTGTTTGTGTGTATGTGTACTCATCTAGTTGTGTGTGTGTGTGTGTGTGTGTGTGTGTGTGTGTGTGTGTGTGTGTGTGTGTGTGTGTGTGTGTGTGTGTGTGTGTATGTGTGTGTGTGTGTGTATGTATGTGTGTGTGTGTGCGCGCGCTCACCTAATTATACTCACCTAATTGTGGTTGCAGGGGTCGAGTCATAGCTCCTGGCCCCGCCTCTTCACTGATCGCTACTAGGTCCTCTCTCTCCCTGCTCCAGGAGTTTTATCAAACCTCGTCTTAAAACTACATATGGTTCCTGCCTCCACTAAGACACTTTAAAGACTATTCCACTTCCTGACAACGCTATGACTGAAAAAATACTTCCTAACATCCCTCTGACTCATCTGAATCTTCAACTTCCAGTTGTGACCCCTTGTTTTTTTTGTCCCATCTCGGGAACATCCTGTCTATGTCCACAATTCCTCACAGTATTTTATTTGTCGTTATCATTTCTTCCCTAACCCTCCTGTACTCCAGTGTCGTCAGGCCGATTTTCCTTAATTTTTCCTCGTAGTTCCGGGACTAGTCTTGTTGCAAACCTTTGCACCTTCTCTAATTTCTTGACGTGCTTGATTAGGTGTGAGTTCAAAACTGGTGCTGCATACCCCAGCATGGGCTTGAGGTACACGGTGTACAGAGTCTTGAACGATTCCTTTTTGAGATATCGGAATGCTGTTCTGAGGTTTGCTAGGCGCCCATATGCTACAACAGTTAACTGGTTGATGTGGGCCTCTGGAGATGTGCTCGGTATCATATTCACCCCAAGATCCTTTTCCTTGCGTGAGGTTTGCAATCTTTGGCTTTCTAACCTGTACTCTGTCTGTGACCTTCTTTGCCCTTCCTTGATCTTCATGACTCTGCATTTCGTGAGGTTAAACTCCAGGAGCCAGTTGCTGGAATAGGCTTGCATCCTGTCCAGGTCCCTTTGAAGTCCTGCCTGATCCTCATCTGGTTAAAATTTCTTAATAACTTCACGTTATCTGCAAACAGGGACACTTCTGATTCTATCCCTTCCTTCATGGCATTCACATATACCAAAAACAGCACTGGTCGAAGGACCTGTGGAACTCCACTCGTCACAAGCGTCCACTCTGACACCTCGTCACGTACCATGACTCGTTGTTGCCTCCCTGTCAGATGTTCTTTGATTCACTGCAGTGCCTTTCCTGTTATGCGTGACTGATCCTCTAGCTTTTGCACTAATCTCTTTTGAGGAACTGTCTCGAAGGCCTTTTTGCAGTTCAAGAAAATGCAGTCTACCCACCCCTCTCTCTCTCCCGTGTGTGTGTGTGTGTGTGTGTGTGTGTGTGTGTGTGTGTGTGTGTGTGTGTGTGTGTGTGTGTGCGAGCGCGTGCGTGCGTGTTTGTGTGTATGTTTGTATGTGTATGTGTGTGTTTGTGTGTGTATGTGCGTGTTTGTGTGTGTGTGTATGTACTCACCTAATTGTACTCACCTGATTGTGGTTGCAGGAGTCGAAACTCAGCTCCTGGCCCCGCCTCTTCAATGAACGCTACTAGGTCCTTTCTCCCCCTGCTCCCTCATCTTAAAGCTATGTATGGTTCCTGCCTCCACTACATCACTCGCCAGACTATTCCACTTCCTAACAACTCTATGACTGAAGAAATACTTCCTAATGTCCCTGTGACTCATCTGAGTCTTCAACTTCCAAGAGTGACACCTCGTTTCTGTGTCCCTTCTCTGGAGCATCTTGTCTCTGTCCACCTTGTCTATTCCACGCAGTATTTTGTATGTCGTTATCATGTCTCCCCTAATTCTCCTGTCCTCCAGTGTCGTCAGGCCGATTTCCCTTAACCTTTCTTACCTGGAGTTTACTTGGAGAGGGCTTCAGGGTCATCGCCCCCGCGGCCCGGTCTGAGACCAGGCCTCATGGTGTATCAGGGTCTGATCAACCAGGCTGTTACTGCTGGCCGCACGCAAGCTGACGTACGAACCACAGCCCGGTTGGTCAGGTACTGACTTTAGGTGCCTGCTCAGTGCCTTCTTGAAGACAGCCAGGGGTCCGTTGGTAATCCCCCTTATGTATGCTGGGGGGCAATTGAACAGTCTTGGGCCCCGGACACTTACTGTGTCGTCTCTCAGTGTACCCGTGGAGCCCCTGCTTTTTTGCTTTCATATGGAGTGATTTTCGTGTGCAGGTCCCTCCAGGACCTTCCAAGTGTATATTATCATGTATTTGTCTCGCCTGCGTTCGAGGGAATACAGATCAAGGACCTTCAACCGTTCCCAGTAGTTTAGGTGCCTTATCGTACTTGTGTGTGCCGTAAAAGTTCTTTGTACACTCTCCAGGTGTGCAATGTCGCCAGCCTTGAAGAGCCCAGTTAGTGTGCAGCAGTATTCCAGACTAGAGAGCACAAGCGATTTGGTGAGAATCATCATGGGCTTGGCGTCCCAAGTTTTGAAGGTTCTCATTATCCATCCTATCATTTTCCTAGCGGATGAGGTAGATACACTGTTGTGGTAACTGAAGGCGAGATTCTCTGACATTATCACTCCCAGGTCCTTTACGTTACTTTTCCGCTCTATTGTACGGTTAGAATTTGTGGTATACCTTGACACATTTTTAATTTCTCCAAGTTTCCCATATCTGAGTAGTTGAATTTTCTCCTCGTTGAACTTCATACTGTTTTGAGTGGCCCATTCGAAGATTTGGTTGATGTCCGCTTGGAGTCTCGCGGTGTCTTCGATGGAGGTCACTGCCATGGTAATCCGAGTGTCATCCGCAAAGGAAGACACGGAGCTATGGCGTACATCTCTATGTCAGAAATGAGGATGAGGAATAGAATGGGAGCGAGTACTGTGCCTTGTGGAACACAGCTTTTTACCGTGGCTGCCTGGGACTTTACTCTGTTTACTATTACTCTTTGTGTTCTATTTGTCAGGAAGTTGTCGATCCATCTACCAACTTTTCCCGTTATTAATTTATCCCACGTCTTGTGTGCTATTACACCATGGTCACGCTTGTCAAAAGCTTTCGCAAAGTCTATGTATACTACATCTACATTTTGTTTATCCTCTACACCATCCAGGACCTTGTCGTAGTGGTCCAGTAGCTGGGTCAGGCAGGAGCGACCTTAGCTCTGGAACTAACCTTGTCGCAAACCTTTGCACTTTCTCTAATTTCTTAGCGTGCTTGACCCGGTGCTAGTTCCAAACTGGTGCTGCATACTCCAGTATGGGCCTGACGTACACAGTGTACAGTGTCTTGAAAGATTCCTTCCTTAGGTATCGTAATGCTAATCTCAGGTTTGTCAGGCGCCCATATGCTGCAGCAGTTATCTGATTGATGTGTGCTTCCGGAGACGTGCTCAGTGTTATACTCACCCCAAGATCTTTCTCCTTGAGCGAAGTTTGCAGTCTTTGGCCACCTAGCCTATACTCTGTCTGCGGCCTTTTTTGCCCTTCTCCGATCTTCATGACTTTGCATTTGGCAGGGTTGAATTCGAGAAGCCAATTGCTGGACCACGTGTCCAGCCTGTCCAGGTCTCTTTGTAGCTCTGCCTGATTCTCATCTGATTTAATTCTCCTCATTAACTTCACATCATCTGCGAACAGGGACACCCCTGAGTCTTTCCCTTCCATCATGTCATTCACATATACCAAAAATAGCACTGGTCCTACGGCCGACCCCTGTGGGACCCTGCTTGTCACAGTTGCCACTGTGATACCTCAACATGTATTCTCTGATCCATTGCAGGGCCCTTCCCGTTATACGCCCCTGATCCTCTAGTTTCTGCACTAATCTCTTGTGAGGAACTGTGTCGAAGGCCTTCTTGCAGTCCAAGAAAATGCAATCTACCCACCCCTTTCTCTCGTGTCTTACTTCTGTAACTTTGCCATAAAACTCCAGAAGGTTTGTGACACAGGATTGGCCTTCCATGAATCCGTGCTGGTTGTCGTTTATAAACTTGTTTCGTTCCAGGTGCTCCACCACTCTCCTTCTGATAATCTTCTAAATGACTTTGCATACTATACACGTCAGTGACACTGGTCTGTGGTTTAGTGCCTCTTTTCTGTCTCCTTTCTTAAAAATGGGAACTAAATTTGCCGTCTTCCATGCCTCAGGTAGTTGCCCAGTTTCAAGGGATGTGTTGAACATTGTGGTTAATGGCACACAGCATTTCTGTCTCCTACACAGCATTTCTGCGCCCTATGTGTGTGTGTGTGAATGTGTGTATGTATGAATGTGTGTGTGTGTGTGTGTGTGTGTGTCTGTAAATACCTAATCATTCTCACCTAATTGTGGTTGCAGGGGTCGATTCATAAGCTTCATCGTACCTCTTCTCAAAGATATGTATGGATCCTGTCTCCATTACATCACTCTCCTGACTGATAACTCTATGATTGAAGATATACTTCCTAACATTACTATGACTCGTCTGAGTCTTCACCTTCCATCTGTGACCCCTTGTTCCTGTGTCCCATCTCTGAAACATCCTCTCCCTATCTGTTTCGTCAGTTCTACTCAGTATTTAAGTCGTTATCATGTCCCCTCCTAACTCTTCTGTCCTCCAGTGTCGCCAGGTCGATTTCCCTTAACCTCTCCTAGTAGGACATACCCCTTAGCTCCGGGACTAGTCTTGTTGCGAACCTTTGCACTTTCTCTAATTTCGTGACGAGATTAACAAGGTGTGGGTTCCAAATAGGTGCTGCATACTCCAGTATGGGCCTGACGTACACGGTGTACAGAGTCTTGAACGATTCCTTAATGAGATGTCGAAATGCTATTTTTAGGTTTGTCAGGCGCCATATACTGAAACAGTTATTTAGTTGATGTGCGCTTCAGGAGATGTTCTCAGTATTATACTCACCAAAAGATCCTTTTCCTTGAGTGAGGGTTGCAGTTTTTGGCCACCTAGGCTGCACTCTGTCTGAGGTCTTCTTTGCCCATTCCCATTCTTCATGAGGTTAATGATGAGCTTGGGGAAAGTGATCACAAATCGCTTAGTTTCAATATATCACGGAATTACCCAGATAACTGCAATCAAATCTCTGTCCCAGATTTTCGCTTGGCCGACTTCACGGGACTGAAAAATTACTTGGGTGGGCTATATTGGGATGTCCTGACTACGGGTCAGGTAGGTGTTCTTGGTTGCCAATATGACGTTTCTCAGAGCATAGTTCTAGCTGCCCAGACAACTTTTGTTCCGAGAAGGGAAACTAGATCTAACAAAAATGATCCCAAATGGATGAACATTAGATTAAAACACCTCATTGGTCAAAAGACAGGCATATATAGGCGTATCAAAAGAGGGGATGGGCAGTTAAGAAATCAATATATTCAATTAAAGAGAGAAATAAAAAAAGGAATAAGAAAAGCAAAAAGAGATTATGAGGCTAAGGTCGCAAGGGATTCAAAGACTAACCCAAAAGGGTTCTTTCAGGTATACAGAAGTAATATTAGGGACAAGATTGGCCCACTTAAGAGTAACTCTGGTCAGATCACTGACAGTGATAAGGACATGTGTGGAATTCTAAATACCTACTTCCTCTCAGTTTTCACCCAGGAAAATACTAGCGATATTCCTGAAATAATAGATTACGTAGAACAGGATAATAATAAACTATGTACGATTGCGGTAACTAGTGACATGGTCCTCAGACAAATAGAGAAACTAAAAGCTAACAAATCACCAGGTCCTGATAAACTGTTTGCAAGGGTGTTAAAGGAATGTAAAGAGGAACTTAGCATACCTTTGGCTAATCTTTTTAACATATCACTACAAACTGGCATAGTGCCTGATAAGTGGAAAATGGCAAATGTAATACCTATTTACAAGGCAGGTGACAGGTCCTTGGCTTGGAACTATAGACCAATAAGCCTTACCTCCATAGTGGAAAATTTATGGAATCAATAATTGCCGAAGCAATACGTAGCCATCTTGACAGGCACAGATTGATTAATGAATCTCAACACGGTTTTACAAAGGGGCGTTCCTGTCTTACGAATTTACTAACTTTTTTCACTAAGGTGTTTGAGGAGGTAGATTATGGTAATGAATATGATATTGTGTATATGGACTTCATTAAGGCTTTCGATAGAGTTCCACACCAGAGGCTATTGAGGAAACTTAGGGCACACGGAATAGGAGGAGAAATTTTTTCCTGGGTAGAGGCATGGCTGACAAATAGACAGCAGAGAGTTTGCATAAATGGGGAGAAATCAGAATAGGGGCACGTCACAAGCGGTGTTCCTCAGGGGTCAGTGTTGGGCCCGTTGTTGTTCACAATTTACGTAAACGACATAGATGAGGGAATAAATAGCGACATAAGCAAATTTGCTGATGACACCAAAATAGGCCGTCCAATTCATTCTAATGAGGACATTAGAGCATTGCAGGATGATTTGAATAGACTGACGCAATGGTCGGAGAAGTGGCAGATGCAGTTTAATATTGACAAATGCAAAGTTCTAAATGTTGGACAGTTAAATAACCATGCCACATATAAACTAAATAATGTAGATCTTAATACTACCGATTGCGAAAAGGATTTAGGAGTTCTGGTTAGCAGTAATCTAAAACCAGGACAACAGTGCATTAGTGTTCGCAATAAAGCTAACAGAATTCTTGGCTTCATATCTAGAAGTATAAATAATAGAAGTTCTCAGGTTGTTCTTCAACTCTATATATCCTTGGTTAGGCCTCATTTAGACTATGCTGCTCAGTTATGGTCACCGTTTTACAGAATGGATATAAATGCTCTGGAAAATGTACAAAGGGGGATGGCAAAGATGATCCCATGTATCAGAAATCTTCCCTATGAGGATAGACTGAGGGCCCTGAATCTGCACTCTCTCGAAAGGCGTAGAATTAGGGGGGATATGATCGAGGTGTATAAATGAAAAACAGGAATAAATAAAGGGGATGTAAATAGTGTGCTGAAAATTTCCAGCCGAGACAGGACTCGCAGCAATTGTTTCAAGTTGGAAAAATTCAGATTCAGGAAGGATATAGGAAAGAACTGGTTTGGTAATAGAGTTATTGATGAGTGGAACAAGCTCCCGAGTACAGTTATTGAGGCTGAAACGTTGTGTAGTTTTAAAAATAGGTTAAATAAATACATGAGTGGGTGTGGGTGGGTGTGAGTTGGACCTGACTAGCTTGTGCTGCTGGGTCTGGTACAGTTCTCCATCCTTGAGTGGGGATGATCAGACTGGGTGGGTCATTGAGATAATCCGGGGGGGGTCACTGGTCTAATCCGGGGGGGTCATTGGTCTAATCCGGGGGGATGGACATGGGCCTGCTCCGCATGGGTCAGTAGGCCTGGTGCAGTGTTCCTTCTTTCTTATGTTCTTATGGTCTTATGGGTGGGTGTGAGAGGGTGTAAAATGGACCTGACTAGCTACTAGGTCGGACGCAGTGCTAATCCCTTAAGTGATATGTCTGACCTCACTAGGTCAAGGCATTGGCTTAAGCCGGTGGGGAGTATTGGAGCTGCCTCACAAAGACCAGTAGACCTGTTGCAGTGTTACTTATTTCTTATGATCTTATGTTCTTACGAGGGCAAATATTCTATTAGTGGGATGGATCTGTGAAGGACCTGATTAGTATGGGCTAACAGGCCTGCTGCAGTGTTTCTCCTTTCTTATGTTCTTAAGACTTTATACTTGGTGGGGTTAAACTCCAGGAGTCAGTTGCTGTACCAGGTTTGCAGCCTTTACAGATCCCTTTCTCCTCATTATCTTTATATTGCCTGCAAAACAGGGACACATATCAATCTATCCTTTCCGTCATGTCATTCACACATACCAGAAACAGCACCAGTCCTAGTACTGATCCCTGTGGAAACCCGCTCGACACAGGACCTCACTCTGACTCCTCGTCATGTACCATGACTCGTTGTTGCCTTCCTGTCAGGTCTGAAGTGTTCCTGCTATGTAGTCCCACGCTTCCCTTCTGTCCATTCATTCCTTCTCAAAATTCCACTGGTTTTTGATAAGTAGTGCAGCTCTTCCTCCTCCTCTGTTCCCCCTATCATTCCTCAGGATATGATATCCGAATGGCAAGATCGCATATGTTATCATCCCCATGCGCTTTGTTTCCGTGATTGCTATTATGTCTGGTGATGCCTCCATCATACCTTCATGCCACTCTTGACACTTATTTGTTATTGCGTCTGCTTCTTTTTCAGTACTGTGTGTGAGTGAGTGTGTGTGTGTGTGTGTATGTGTGTGTGTGTGTGTGTGTGTGTGTGTGTGTGTGTGTGTGTGTGTGTGTGTGTGTGTGTGTGAAATATATCATACAATAACAGTCATTAAATCTTGACACTCACCACATTAGGTTAACAAAAACATGAAAACAAAGATAAACTGAAGACAAGCACTTCCTCGAAAAATTTATTACCTCAAGACAACCACCACATGAAGACAAAAACAAAGTGAAGACAACTATTACATTAATGCAATCTTCACATCACAACAACTAATGACATAAGGAAACACTCGCGTCACGACAACTTTAACTTCATGTCAGCTATCACATCATGACAGTTAACTCATCATAGAATCCATCACATAAAAAATATTAGCACATTAATATTAATATTATACGATGAAAATCGAGAATATTATGACGTCAAGAAAAGTCATCATAACCTTAGTAACACTAAGACAGTTATAAAAGTATTCACGTATTCAAGACAACCACAATATCAACACAACTGCAACATTAAGACAATCAGAACATCAAGATAGAAACAACATTAAACATCTGTATCATATGAGACTCAACATGATAACCACAACTTCACAAGCACAACGTTACAAAATATCACATACAAGATCACTACCCAAACATCTCAACCACAACATCACCACATCACAACCATAATAACACAAACATATCACAACCCCAAAATCTAAACCACAAGCTCAGAAACACATCAACACAACCACATCATCACAACTACATCATCACAACTACATCATCACAACCACATCATCACAACCACATCATCACAACCACCTCAAGAAAAACATTAGGTCGTTTTGTTGGCAATTCCAAGAGTGTAATTTGATTGCGCCAAGACCCAACACAACATTGCTGGCATAATATCTAAAGCGAGACTGAGATCACACTGACGTCTTGTGATGAGACGTGAGACTGAGAGAGGAAGATAATGGAATGGAAGAGATGCAATTGTCAGCAAAGAAAATGATGAGAATAGACAGTTCAGGGTGATTATGAACTGGGTGATGAGAATGACAAGTTTCAAAAAATGTAAGAGATGACAGGGAAATGTCTAGAACGTTAAAAAAAATTCTATTCAATAATTCTATGTTTATGCAGAATGTGATGAAACATTCTACATTATTATTATTGGTATTGTTATTATTATTATTATTATTATTATTATTATTATTATTATTATTATTATTATTATTATTATTATTATTATTATTATTATTATTATTATTATGCCATTGATGATTCCGGAGTTTACTCTGTGTCCTGCTCCTCATGTCCTCTGTAGTATTTTGGAGAAACTGGTCGCTCTCTTTTTGAGAGACGTAAAGAACACAAAAGACGTGCAGAGCCGTGAATTAAGGATAGAGCCTAGACTTCACTTTATGAAACAGACACAGCAAATACGGAAGTAATTATGGACAAAGAAGATGACAGTGGAAAAATGAACAAGTTATTAGAAGACGGGTGAACATACGTGCCCCCTAAATGTTATAAAGAATTATTAAATATTTTTAAACCTACCTGAAATGTTGTGCATAACCAGGAGCGTTCTAGAAAGTATGTTAATAATATCAACTTTTCTGTACCAACTGTAAACCAAGACAACAGTGCGTAAGTGTTCACAATAAAGCGAACAGAATCCTTTGCTTCATTTCAAGAAGCATAAATAATAGAAGTCCTCAGGTTGTTCTTCAACTCTAAATATCTTTGGTTAGGCCTCATTTTGATTATGCTGCTCAGTTCTGGTCACCGTATTACAGAATGGATATAAATGCTCTGGAAAACGTACAAAGGAGGAAATCTTCCCTATGAGGATAGACTGAGGGCTCTGAATCTGCATTCCCTGGAAAGGCGTAGAATTAGGGATGATATGAATGAGGTGAATAAACAGAAAACAGGAATAGATAAAGGAGATGTAAATTGCGTGCTGAAAATATCTATCTACGACAGGATTCGCAGCAGAGGTTTCAAGTTGGAAAAAACTAGATTCAGAATGGATATTGGAAAGCATTGGTTTGGTAATAGAGCTGTTATAAATACATGAGTGGGTGTGAGTTAGACCTGACTGACTTGTGCTAGTAGGTATGATGCCGTGCTCGTTCCTTAAGTGAATGTGACCTGGACCTGACTAGGTTGGATCAGTGGCATAAGCCGATAGGCGACTTGGACCTGCCTCGACTGGGCCAGTAGGCCTGCTGCAGTGTTCTCTTTTTCTTATGTTCTTATTTTATTTTCTTGCAATTCTTTGTAGATATTTTGAAGTCAAATTTCAGTAGCTGGAAATTTACCTCATCCCTGGTTTTAACACTCTTTGCCTGTATGTCTGTCTGTCTGTCTCTGTCTCGTCTGTCTATCTATGTCTCTCTGTATCTCTCTCTTCTTCTTCTTCTTCTTTTCATATTTTATCGTGAGAGATGGTCAGTAGTTATTGTGACAGGATATCCATGAACTGTTACAGTGACCAACCAGCAAGTAGACGGGAAATAGAGAGACAACTCACAGCGAAATAATCTCTAATTGGATTCCCAGCTGGAGCAAGGTGTAGAGGCTGCTCCTGTTCACATAGGAGATAATAGGTTCCTGCACATTATTATCTTCTTGTTTGTCGCATCCTGGGATGTTAATTAAAAGATACTCTAAATTAGTTGAGATAGGATGACAGCTTTCAGACTGTAAATTCCGTTAGAAAGCCGCTGCTTGTAGTGAGATGCATCACTGCTTCTCACTGCAGATTAGTTACTAATGTACGTTATGAACCATCTTCCTCCTACACTATAGAATCACTTTTCATCGCCCTAATAGCTCTAAATACTTAGAATATTGTAGGTGAAGCAGTGTACAGGAGGTGCGTGGGTCGAGGCAGTGAGCCTCGCCCTGAGTGTGCAGGAGGTGCGTGGGCCGAGGCAGTGAGCCTCGCCATGAGTGTGCAGGGGATGCGTGGGCCGAGGCAGTGAGCCTCGCCCTGAGTGTGCAGGAGGTGCGTGGGTCGAGGCAGTGAGCCTCGCCCTGAGTGTGCAGGAGGTGCGTGGGCCGAGGCAGTGAGCCTCGCCCTGAGTGTGCAGGAGGTGCGTGGGCCGAGGCAGTGAGCCTCGTCCTGAGTGTGCAGGAGGTGCGTGGGCCGAGGCAGTGAGCCTCGCCCTGAGTGTGCAGGAGGTGCGTGGGCCGAGGCAGTGAGCCTCGCCCTGAGTGTGCAGGAGATGCGTGGGCCGAGGCATTGAGCCTCGTCCTTAGTGTGCAGGAGGTGCGTGGGCCCAGGCAGTGAGCCTCGTCCTGAGTGTGCAGGAGATGCGTGGGCGAGGCAGTGAGCCTCGCCAGGAGTGTGCAGATGCGTGGGCCGAGGCAGTGAGCCTCGCCCGGAGTGTGCAGGAGGTGCGTGGGCCGAGACAGTGAGCCTCGCCCTGAGTGTGCAGGAGGTGCGTGGGCCGAGGCAGTGAGCCTCGCCCTGAGTGTGCAGGAGATGCGTGGGCCGAGGCAGTGAGCCTCGTCCTGAGTGTGCAGGAGATGCGTGGGCCGAGGCAGTGAGCCTCGCCCTGAGTGTGCAGGAGGTGCGTGGGCCGAGGCAGTGAGCCTCGCCCTGAGTGTGCAGGAGGTGCGTGGGCCGAGGCAGTGAGCCTCGCCCTGAGTGTGCAGGAGGTGCGTGGGCCGAGGCAGTGAGCCTCGCCCTGACTCACAGCAGCAGAGGCCAATTATTAACTCATAACTCCAATTAAATTAGCATCAGTCAAACTTAATTAGTGTGGAGTTGGGAAACGGGTGGAGGTGCACGCTTTTCTCGTGATGGAGGGAGATACAACCTGCCATTCACAATATGGAGACCCATGTCAGATTTTTGTAGTCCCCTGTATGTGATTATGCCTTCCATTTTTAATGAGAACGATGTAGACTCATGTAAGATTTTGGAAACCCATGTCAACATTTTGGCCACATATCAAAATTGTGAGCCAGGATACTGAGAGATGCTTCGGTGTTTCAAGACAAATATGTCATGTCAATTATTTCACGTTTACTCTACTAATAACTCTATCAATGATATTGTTGTTTTAAGCAAATCCTTTGAAATTTAGGCTTTCTCACTCTCACATTCACTCTCACTCACACTCTCTCTCACTCTCACTCTCCTACACACACACTCTCTCACACACACACTCACTCTTACATTCACACACTCACTTTCACACACACACTCACTCTCACACATACTCTCAGATGAGGGACCAGGGTTGGTCCGTTTTGAGGTGGGCAGGTGATCTGAAAACCATTGCACCATAAGAAGAGAAGCCGGAAGCATGATCAAAAATGTGCAGAGGTCAGATATGTCAAAGGAGTCAGACCGAGTCTCAGAAACTTCAATTTTTTATGAGTATCCACTGAGCCAAGTGTGCTTAAGACGTATTTTTATTATAAGGAAATTTAAATAAACGCATAGAGAAATATTTTTAATGAGTAAAAAGAGATAAATTTATATCTTCCTCTTTCACTGGGTATTCCCACTGGGATACCTAGAAGTGATTGGCTGATTTTTTTTTCTCCCAATTTTTTTTATATAAAAAGACGAAGGCCTCATTTGATCGACTTTAAATGTTCAACAATGCTTAGCGGTTAGAGCCAAGATCGTTCAAGTGTTGACTATACAGGTTGTCTGTGATCAAATATATATAACACTCTCTAAGGTTATTGGTATGATAATGATTTTTCTTATTTCTGCAGAGTACACAAGTGATACAGGATTAAGTGACATAACTGGCATACTTTGTAGAAAGACCTTGGTCTACCTGCCTAGAGTCTACCTGGAGGTCTACCTGCCTAGAGTCTACCTGGAGGTCTTCCTGCCTAGAGTCTACCTGGAGGTCTACCTACCTAGATTCTACCTGGAAGTTGTTCCGAGGATTTGCGTTCCCGAGGCCCTGTCCTTGACCAGGGCTCTCGGTGGATCAGGGCTTGATCAACCAGGCTGTTACTGATGGCAGTAAGCATTCCAACGTACGATCCACAGCCCGGCTGATTGGGTATTGACTTTAGGTATGTGTCAAGGTCCCTCTTGAAGGTAGCCAGAGTTCTATTGGTAATTCCCCTTATGCATGGTGGGAGGCTGTTGAACAGTCTTGGGCCCCTGACACTTATTGTGTTTTCTTTTAGTGTCCTCTTGGCATCCGTGCTTTTTACTGGGGAGATGTTGAACCGTCTGCCCAGCCTTTTGCTTTCCTATTGAGTGATTTCTGTTTGCAGATTTGGGAAAACTCTCTCTAGGATTTTCCAGACGTATATCTCTCTCGCCTGCGTTCCGGGGAGTACAGGTCAAGAGACTCCAAATGTTCACAGAAATTTAGGCGTTTAACGGAAATTATGCATACAGTGAAGGTTCTCTGTACATATTTCAGATTTGAGATTTCATCTGCCTTGAATGGGGCCGTTAGTGTACAACAGTATTCCGGCCTACATGTATAATAATATAATAATAATAATATCTTTATTTATTACAAGTACATGTACAAGGTATACAGTCCTAGCTGACATCAGTGACGTACTACTATATAGAAAGCCGCTTGTTATGGTGAGCATTTCGGGCAAATTAGGTCAGTTTTGTCCCAGGATGCGTCCCACACCAGTCGACTAACACCCAGGTACCCATTTTAAAGTGATGGGTTAACAGGAACAGACACCGCAGATGTCTTATGGGAATACGTCTCTAATGTTTTCTAGACGTACCGGAGGAGATTCGAACCCCGGACCTCAGTGTGTAAGCTGAGTGCGCTAGCGATCCAGCTAAGTGAGACACCACTCGGGGTTTTCTTTTTTCTTACTGGTTCTTGTTTATTTCGTCTTATCTCCACGGGAAAAGCCTCAATATATACTCGCAAAATATCTTAACAGCTTTCGGTAATCTTCCACTTATTCCATACACTTGCAACATCTGCTACTTTGTTCCTCTATCCACCCAATTGTATGCCTTTTCTAAATCTATAATTACAACGACAACCTCTTTACACTTATCTAAATACTGTTCAGTTATATGTTTCACTGTAAGTACTTGGTGTACTTATTCCCTTCCCTTCCTAAAGCCCCTCCTTGTTCATTTGCGATCCTGCTCTCCATCTTATTCTTAATTCTTTCAGTAATTCTACCATACACCTTACCAGGTATATACTCAACAGGCATATTTGCCTATAGTTTTCACACTCTCTTTTGTCTCCTTTGTCGTTTTACAAAGGAACCTTGCATGCTTTCTGCCAATCCCTAGATGCCATCCCAAAGTGAAGGAGGCCCTAATTACCCATCAGTTTATCGGTGTGGAACTACATCTTTGACACTTCAAAGAATTCATATAGTAATGCAACTTAAAGTTATGTACAATGGCCTCAATTATAAAAGAGTCAAGTACAAACAATCCAAAACTTTAATTATATAATGAACATTTATTATTTTTTATAATTTCCGATAAAATATTTTTTTTTCAGCCATAAGGAGCAAGGAACCAAGATTCTGGTTTCTGACTAGGCTGTAGGGTTATTGCAAGCCTGGGTGTGGCTGAATGTTGCATTTGAGTCCTGAGCTGTTTGTATCGAATAACAGTGTTGTGTTAACTTCACATCTAGAGGTTTGCCAGTCTTACATAAGTTGTAGCCATTACAGCCAATCCCATAAACACTACCAACACCGTGTTGAGGGGAAATTCTTGATAAAATGCTATTAACCAATCATGAATTCCTAAAAACATCTTGTAAGTTGAATCTTTTTAGGGAAATTAGCAGGACAAATAAATTCTCACTGCATTTGTGACTCAGCACATTCTTAACCTGAGGTGTTATCCTTGGTTCAGTCCTATGATAAGTTTTCCTAGCTCTCAGCAAAGCCATTGCTACATATTCTTTAGGGTACCATAGTTTCGTAGCAGTATAATTTTTTTCCTAATTTCCTCAGAAACATAGTGAGAAAGACAGTACTTATCTTGTGTCATGGATAGAGTAGTAGTGGATGAGCAAACAATAATGGGCTTTCTATGTACTTTAAACCTGATCTTCCAGTCAACCAGTGGATCAGAACATCAAAGAATGGAAGTTTAAACTCTACTTCTTTCTCCACAGTGAATTTAAGAGACGGGACAAGAGTGTTAATTCTCCGTAAAAATGTGTTCAGATCCCTATCACTCGGCCAAAGATACAATATGTCATCCACATATCTATTTACATAGCATCACAGGGCAGGCTATCCTTCAACAGCTTAGTTTAAAAAATCCATATACTTATTACTTATGGATTTCCAATAGCCATTCCCTGTGTCTGAGTGTAATATTTCCCTTAAAACTCAAACTTGCAATCAACTACACACAACTTAATCAGCTCAATAATGGTGTTCCTATTGAACAGCTGAGGCAAGAAAATGTAATTATTTATTCAGATAGGATATTGGAACCTTGCAAGAAGACAAGCTACAGAATGACATGGACAGGTGACAGTCAACTCAAAACCGCATATAACAGCTATTAACTGTGCAATAATAACCCAGTTCCCTGGGTTGTTATTGCACAAAACTATCTGGTTTTATATAAAACTTCGTATAAATATAAGAACCCTGAGTGCCTCGTTGTCACCTTTTATTACTGAACGTCAGAGAATGTTCTCAAAGTATCCAGAAACTATCCGGTATATTCCCTACAGAAATATTTTACAGACATTTTCCTGAATATTCGTTACGACACAATCTCCTGAATACTGGCTACAGAATTTCTGAATAGTCATTATCACTAAATATCCTGAATATTCCTTGGTATCCTAAATTTTCGTGGTCACAGGAAAATTCCTTTGTATCCTGAATATTCCTCATCAATAAATATCCAGTAGACTGATGGACGAAAATATCCTGAATATTCCTATCAAATACTTGTCTATCATGCTTCATACAGAAGTTTGCTCACACATCACAAGTTCTTGTAACTGTAACTATTCACATGTATGTCTAAACATTGTTAGAAGCCTGACTGTCTCCAATCTCAAGGGCCCCAGTGAATACAAGTCAGTCATGACTTTCTTGGGTTATCTTAGGTCAGGAGCTTATCTGGACGATTCTTGTTACTGTAATTGACTACAGACATAGAAACCTTGAATCACTTTGACTTCCCTTTCTGGGTATTTTTTAAAGAGATTAGACAAATATATGAGTGAGAAGGTACTAAAGCAAATTCCTGGGAAAAGATTGGATAAATTGGTAACTGGGAACGACTGATTTTGAGGACCTGCCTTGCATGGGCCAGTAGGGCTGCCGCAGTGTTCATCTATTTTTATATTATCCACTCCCATATATGTCATAATGTAGTTCGAATCTCATAAAATAGTGTAATCCTACCCATTTGCTACTGTATCTCAACAGACTTAAAAGTTGAATGGGTCGTTTCTTGAAAACGAGAAATAATCACCCATAAATCAATTATAACTATCTTATAATGTGCATATAAGCTGGCAATTTAGCTAATTTTATTCATAATGAAAAATAATAACACTGTATAGTAACACTGAACATCGCTTAAGCTGTCGATCCCGTATGGCACCAGAGACTCTTGGCAAAACTGCAAGCATTGGGAATCGTCGGTTCTACATTATGACTCCTCAGTGATTATCTTCAAGGTAGATCTCTAAGTAGTTCTCAACGGGACAGAGTCAGCAAGACATCCTATTGGTGAAAGAGTTCCACAGGAAAATGTGCTTGACCCATTGTTATGGAATGTTTGCTTCCACGACCTTCATGTCAACCCAAAATCCTATGTATATGCAAATGACTGTACTCTGTCATTTATTTATCTATGACAGGAAATGCCAGTTGCTCTAATAGCAACGATAGCAGGTCACATTTGCTCCTTAGAAAAAAACACAAATGATGGTGGTCTCTAGGCATCATGATGGTAATGCTGAAGCAGTCGTAAGAATGAATGGGAGTGTTGTTGCCTGGGGACAAAGTTTATAGCCTTGGGGTGAAATCTAACTTCAAACTGACCACATTGTAAATCTTGCATACTAATCAATCAGGAAGCTTACAGCACTTTGACGTATGTCGCATCTACTCAAAAGCAGAGGATGCAAGATTTTGTACAAGACACAAATACTCTCACACCTTGAGAATGTTCCATTTCCACTTTCTTGTATTGCCTGTCCTGTGTCTCATCTTGACAGAATAGAGAACAGAGCAAGACAGCTCATCTTTCCCCTGTACCCAGCTTGGATAGATCTGTCATTTCAGCAGAGCTTTCAAAACCAGAGTATGTGGGTGACCTTACTGTTATGAACAAGGCCAATATTGTCAAAATAAAACACTTTACATCACTCCAAAGACAGCGAGACGTGAGCTTCTACACAAAACAGGCAGCAAACGGCAACTACATTATGACTATCCTTCGCTAGAACATTATTTCATCTGACATCACTTATTCCTAGGATAACTCGAGTCTGGATCATGTTCGCACAGCATAATGACATCAACGAAATAAAGTTAGTTGACCAAGTGAAATCGCTGGCAAACAAATGGCTCCAACTTCATCTTGTTCCCTGTTTGTATGTTTCATGACGATAAGCAGTCTTTGAGATAAGCTTATGTACGTAACAGCTCTAAGCTTGTAAAAAAGTTAGGAAGCTTATCCTTACCTTGTAAAACCCTGAGTAAAGAGAAAGAGAGAGAGAGAGAAAGAGAGAGAGAGAGAGAGAGAGAGAGAGAGAGAGAGAGAGAGGGTGAGGTGGGGGAATATTTATGATAATCTTTGTGGAAAATCTGCGACAATGTTTGCCAAAGAAAATGAAAGTTCATGAGTTATGCAGGTTAATATTATCTTCACGGGGAAGCACTGAACAGTAGGGTTAATACAACACCTCAGAAATGGTTACTAATGATCAAAAGCCTTTAAACAGCGTCTAGGCACCTCTCTTTAAGGGGTATAATAGCTGTGTTAAGACTACCTCGATGAACCTAGTGAGCTTCAAAACAGCAACTTGGAGCAATGTTAACTATAATAATTATATAATCTGCTTCATACTTAACCAACATTGAGAAATGTAAGTTATAACATTATATAAAGGAGCTTCGCTTCATTCTGTGCTATGGGAAGCTCACTTTAATTACTAAATGTTAAATTATGAATACAAAATAAATGAAGAATTTGTTTCAAGCGAATCCGCTAGAGATATAAACTTTTATATGTAATTTAACTTCAAACTTTTGAAAAAAAAAATTGCAAGGTGTAATATATTTCTTAGTATCTCTAAATATTTGCAACTCACAATTATTTTTTACCCTCGCCAATTTTTTTCCTGTATCACACCATCTATTAACACTGCACTAGACACAGCTCTAGAAAAAGACATGATAGGGCTCGGGAAGCCAGGAGAGAATAAATTTCTTAACAATCGGTTTGGGAGGCAGAACCATCTACTAAGACTCAACCTTTGTAACCACGCATAATTACAGTAGTGTGCAAATTAATTGGGACAGGACTAAATTTTATGATTATCTCATATGTATTAGACTCTGCCTTAATTAATGTAGTTTCGGTTCTTTTCATTTCAGAAGAGTTTGCTACGGACTTCTGCCAACAATCCATCTGTGTCAGTACCCCGCAACTCCCATCAGTTCTAAAACATTTGTTGTTTTGTTAGGTTATTGCTGCTGAAATACATGATGGATGTTACACATAGGAAGCGTGAAAGTATTGAAGCTCTTTGAGAACATAATGATTTGAGTATCAGACAGATCTCCGAAAATTTGATACTAGGAAAGTCAACTGTTGGTCGGATTCTGAAGAGCACTGACGTCACTAGTGAATGTGGAGCCCTGCATCTAGGAAGATGTGGAGGAAAACACAAGACAGCATCTTATGATGACAATATTTATCATATGAAATAGTGTGAAGGATCTCTAAAAAACCTGTAAAGATCTCCAGAGATGTTTGGCTTTAATTGGTTGTTGAATAACGTCGTATCACAAAGTGGATGGTCCCAACATGCTAAACCGGAGTTCACTGTTAACCTGTAGAGTGTTGAACTGACTCATGACCAACACAAATTATGTTGTATTATGAACACAGGTAAAGAATGGCCTGTGAGACCTGGTCGTAATGGGAATTGGAGCAAACAAACTCAGCAGTAGACTATTATGTATATTTTGCCTTCCCCACTGTAGACAAATATGTACACTATGTAAAATATGTACAGATAGAATAATAAGTGTATACCACAGTGACAGATGGCAAAGCAGAAGCCATAGTGCACCGTACTCAACCAGCAGGTAGGCAAGTCTTCCAGTGCTTTCCGCAAGTAAACCACGTTGCTTCAGCTTCGGCGGGCTTGCCTGTGATTGGTCAATGAACCAAGGTACTGATTTAACGATGGATTCCCTATTGATCGTTAAACCCTTAGCACTTCCGTTCACTGGTTGGGAGGCAGCCTATATGGGAGTGTGGCATACGCTGAATAAATTGTAACATACTCTTCGCATCCCATATGTTGACCTTGTTAAGTCTTTGTGCAGTCTTGAAAAATAAGGGGATCTGTCCCCTGAAACGTTCAGCATTTGCAAAAGGCATGATATCTGGGACTTTGTTCAGACTGGTGGAACTGAATTGACCTCAAAGATTTAAGTCATACCATGAATGAAAGAAAGATCCTAGACTTTACCTTACGGAAACAAGCAAATACAATAGTTACTATGGACAAGGTAGGGTATAGTGGAAAAATGAATATGTTATAAGAAGACAGGATAAAAGTAAGTTTAATAAACCACTTAGAACCTTACTGAGAGGCAATGAGGAATTGATTAAACAGTTATCACCTAGATCGGTGACACACTCTTACATGTACAGTTTGATCAAAACCCAGAAGCCAGGTTTTCCAGTGAGACCAATTATTAGCTGGGTAGGATCGGCAGCATATATCTTATCAAAATGGTTGGTAAAAATGTTAACTTCAATACTGGGCAACGTTTC
Source organism: Cherax quadricarinatus (assembly GCF_038502225.1). Taxonomy (NCBI): domain Eukaryota; kingdom Metazoa; phylum Arthropoda; class Malacostraca; order Decapoda; family Parastacidae; genus Cherax; species Cherax quadricarinatus. Next base: position 32,702,217 of record NC_091298.1, read on the forward strand.
TGAAGTTCACATGAAAAAAACAATGTTGATTTCATTGACAAACTGCAAAATGTTAACATCACCAATGATTTTACACTACTAAGTTGTGATGTCACTGCTTTGTTCACTCGATTTCCTGTTTCCTATTTGCTATCTTACTTCGAAGAAGAATTAGATCAGTTCTCAATTCCTTTTGATAAGGATACCATTACTGAGCTGATTAAGTTGTGTGTAGTTGATTGCAAGTTTGAGTTTGAAGGAAAATACTTGCTGAAAGGCAGGGAATGCCTATGGGAAATCCATTATCTCCTCTATTGAGCGATCTATAATTAGAGTTCTTCGAGGTGAGGCTGTTGAAAGACATCCTTCCGTGTAAAGCTAGACGGTTCAGATATGTGGGTGACATCTTGTGTTTGTGGGCGAATGATAGGCTTGGATACATTCTTACCAAATTTTAATGTTTTGGTCCAGTCAGTATGGAGAAAGAAGTGGAATCTGAATTTCCTTTCCCAGATGTGTTGGTACACCATGTTGATATATAGTTCAAGTTTACAATATATAAGAAGGCCACTAATGTGTGCTCATATATCCGCTATTATTCCACCCATGAGACCAGAGTAAAAAGGAGCTGCCTGGGAATCTTGCCCATCTCTCAGTAGCAGTATCGAGTCCTACTGACTGAGATCTTTCTCTGTATATATCCGCTTTTTTCTGTGTGGTGCACTGATATAAAAATCACTTGTGAGGTCAGAGCATTCAGGAGGAGATTGAAATAGCTTGAATCCATGCTTGAGGTTCACTGACGTGCCAGGGCTGGGTAAGAAACATTGCTAGTGAACCAGGCCGCCCAACTTTTGAGGAATTTGTGGATGAGTAGATAAGAGAGCTGCCTGGTAATCTTGCCCGTCTCTCAGTAGAAATATCGAATCCTACTGACTGTGATCGTTCTCTGTATATACCCGCTTGTTTCTGTGTTGTGCATTACACACACACGCACACACACACACACACACACACACACACACACACACACACACACACACACACACACACACACACACACACACACACACACACACACACACACACACACACACACACACACACAGGTATGAGGAACTTCCTGCAGGAGGTTCAGTGGGACAGAGAACTGGTAGGAAAATCAGTAAACGAGATGATGGAATGTGTAACAACAAAGTGCAAGGAGGCAGAGGAAAGGTTTGTTCCCAAGGGCAATAGAAATAATAGGAAGACCAAAGCGAGTCCTTGGTGTAGGTAGGCAAAAACTAAGTGCACCAGATAATGGAAAAGGTACAGGAGGAAAAAGACCCAGGACAATAAGGAGATTAGTAGAAGAGCCTAGTAGGAGAGCCAGAAACGAGTATGCACAGATAAGGAAGGAGGCCCAGCGACAGTACGAAAACGACATAGCATCGAAAGTCAAGTCTGACCCGAAACTGCTGTATAGCCACATTAGGAGGAAGACAACAGTCAAAGACCAGGTGATCAGGCTGAGGAAAGAAGGTGGGGAACTCACACGAAACGATCAAGAGGTATGTGAGGAGCTCAACATGAGATTTAAGGAAGTATTTACAGTGGAGACAGGAAGGTCTCTGGGGGGACAGAACAGAGGGGGACACCAGCAAGGAATATACCAACAAGTGTTGGATGACATACATACAAATGAGGAGGTGAAGAAGCTGCTAAGGGACAACGATACCTCAAAGGCAATTGGATTGGACATCTCCCCGTGGGTCCTTAGAGAGGGATCGGATATGCTGTGTGTGCCACTTACCACAATCTTCAACACATCCCTGGAAACCGGGCAACTACCTGAGGTATGGAAGACGGCAAGTGTAGTTCCCATTTTTAAAAAAAAGAGACAGAAAAGAGGCACTAAACTATAGACCTGTGTCACTGACGTGTATAGTATGCAAAATTTTGGAGAAGATTATCAGGAGGAAAGTGGTGGAGCACCTGGAACGGAACAATAGTATAAACGCCAACCAGCACGGACTGGTGGAAGGCAAATCCTGTGTAACAAAAATCTGGAGTTTTATGATAAAGTAACAGAAGTAAGACACGAGAGAGAGGTGAGGGTTGATTGCATCTTCTTGGACTGCAAGAAGGCCTTTGGCACAGTTCCTCACAAGAGATTAGTGCAGAAGCTAGAGGATCAGGCGCATATAACAGGAAGGGCACTGCAATGGATCAGAGAATACCTGACAGGAAGGCAACAACGAGTCATGGTACGTGATGAGGTCTCACAGTGGGCACCTGTGACGAGCGGGGTCCCACAGGGGTCAGTCCTAGGACCAGTGCTATTTTTTGGTATATATGAATGACATGATGGAAGGGTTAGACTCAAAAGTGTCCCTGTTCGCGGATGATGTGAAGTTAACGAGGAGAATTAAATCAGATGAGGACCAGGCAGGACTTCAAAGAGACCTGGACAGACTGGACACCTGGTCCAGCAACTGGCTTCTCAAATTTAACTCTGCCAAATGCAAAGTCATGAAGATCGGAGAAGGGTACAGATGACCGCAGACGGAGTATAGACTAGGTGGCTAAAGACTGCAAACTACGCTCAAGGAGAAAGATCTTGGGGTGAGTATAGCACCGAGCATGTCTCCGGAAGCGCACATCAATCAGATAACTGCTGCAGCATATGGGCGCCTGGCAAACCTGAGAACAGCGTTCCGATACATTAGTAAGGAATCATTCAAGACACTGTACACTGTGTACGTCAGGCCCATACTGGAGTATGCAGCACCTGTTTGGAACCCGCACTTGGTCAAGCACGTCAAGAAATTAGAGAAATTGCAAACGTTTGCGACAAGGTTAGTTCCAGAGCTAAGGAGAATGTCCTATGAAGAAAAGTTAAGGGAAATCGGCCTGTCGACAATGGAGGACAGGAGGGTCATGGGAGGCATGATAACGACATATAAAATACTGCGCGGAATTGACAAAGTGGACAAAGACAGGATGTTCCAGGGAGGGGACACAGAAACAAGAGGTCACAATTGGAAGTTGAAGAGTCAGATGAGTCAAAGGGATGTTAGAAAGTATTTCTTCAGTCATAGAGTAGTCAGGAAGTGGAATAGCTTAGAAAGTGACGTAGTGGAGGCGGGAACCATACATAGTTTTAAGACGAGGTTTGATAAAGCTCATGGAGCAGGGAGAGAGAGAGAGGACCCAGTAGTAACCAGTGAAGAGGCGTGGCCAGGAGCTAAGACTCGACCCCTGCAACCACAAATAGGCGAGTACATATATGTATATATATATATATATATATATATATATATATATATATATATATATATATATATATATATATATATATATATATATATATATATATATATATATATATATATGCAAGACAAGCCACAAGGGGGTAGAAATAGCCAAGCCAAGCACCCTCACACTTTTGAGCACGTCATCAGGAGCTATGCAATGTTGCAAGGCTGCAACTGAATGAGTGAGGGGAAGTTTTTTCTCAGAATAGCACAGAGTGGGCTTGTCGCCTCCTGGCTCTCTAGGGCACACAAGACCGTGTTACCAGAATCAGTCTTCTGCTTCACTGCGACAAATGCACCTGTGTTCGGAAAGATTAGGGGCGGCAAATCGAAGGGCAGCACCAGTGTGGATGGTCTGTGGGTCGAGGCGTGTGCCAAGGCTGGAGTTGGTAACAGCTAACAGAAAGTCCCCTGCATGCGAAGCTCTCGCTACCAGGGTCAGGTTCTATCCTTCCCCGACACACTAAAGAACTGTTGAAGCTATATTCTCCACTGTTTGGCCATCCCAGTGTGACTTACTAGTTGTTGGGGGAGTGCAGGTCTAGTTTCAAAGCCCGTTAGGTTATCCCAGATCGTGGCTTCCTCAACGAACTTTTGGTTATGGACTCCAGCCTTATCCCTAAGAAGTTCAGGGAGAATCACTGCTACAAGTCCACTGGATATAACACACAAGGACAGGAAAGCAGATAGCACAATCTGTAGTGACTTGCGGACACCAATGCCTCCTAGACTGACTGGAAGTGTAGCTTAGACCCACTGTCCATCTTCTAGAGCAAGGTTAAGTACTTTTGGAAAAATATGCCTCAGGATACTGTCATATTTGTGCAGTATAGAGTTATCACATGAAGATGCACATTTTAGGAAATATGTTAACCTGAGCAGACTCAAGACGGTATAAGACATCGTGAGACGGTATAAGGCATCGTGAGTGTCAAGATTTCCAATACGTTGTTCCATCCTCAACTCATCCAGTTTCTTCCTGAGAACTGAGTCATTGGCATCACTTCTCAGAGGTACTTCAAGCAAGACAGTATTTGTGGGGGCAATGACTGATGCTCCTGGTAGTTTTGATCTCACTGCGTCAATCACTTGTTGACTGACAGATATGATTTCACATTTGGATGGATTCAAGATGAATCCCGCTTCCTGTCCCCATGTCATCACCTGTGTAAGATCATCAAGAAGGGATTCCTTTGTACCCGCCAGTGTGCCATTTTCTAGATGTTTAGCTCACTGGTCAGTCTGACTGTGAATTCCCTAACCACTATACATAAAAGAAATGGTGCGAGAGGATCCCCTTGCTGGACACCCTCTGATGTGATTTCATGCTCTCCAAACGGGTGAATTGATTCCTTGCTGTATCCAGCTGAGACCAGGGAAATGTTTTTGTACAGTTTTTAATATCACGTCTTTTTTCAGGAGATTAAATGCATTCTAGAAATCTAATTTTACCACTGCATTGTCTTCAAACAGGTTGTTGATATACGCCCTTGTTGCATGAAGCGCTCCTTCACTTTCGTGAGAGACCCCAAAGCCAAGCTGGTTTGGTTGAAGCATCATGGCTGCCTCTGTGCGAATACTTCGGACAGCAGCTTTGGAAACGAGGCTGCGAAAAGTGTTGTCCATTGCAATTGGCCTAATTTCTTCATCCCTCTTTTAAGTGATGCACCAAAAAAGTAAGGCTTAATTTCGTCAGGAATCAAACAAGCCAAGGAATTGCTGACGAACCTTGTTATCTCTAAAAGCAGTTTCTCTGCAATCTCCCGATTACTGGATTAACCATTTCCTTTAAATGCTGTGACCTTATTTCAGTGTACCTCCCAGCAGAGCCGGACTGGAACAACAATATTACTTTGTAAGTGTCCAAGTCTTGCACAAACAATGGTTCCACTGAGGGGACAGGGGTGTTAGGACTGTTGGTTCCCCTGGTTTCCCTGGCAGGGTGTTTTTCTCTACGTGCTTCAGCGGTGTCAGCATCCCTGGGAGCAACTGTATCTTCGCTGGTGATAATCCTGATTGTCCCCACTGTGTTGCCCTCTTCAGTTTTCTTGCTGTCCTGTGTGTGTTTGTGTGTGCGTGTGTGTGTGTGTGTGTGTGTGAGAGAGAGAGAGAGAGAGCGAGAGAGAGAGAGAGAGAGAGAGAGAGAGAGAGAGAGAGAGAGAGAGAGAGAGAGAGAGAGAGAGATGGAATGGCAGATCATGCTTCTGAAGGCCTCCATCAAGTAGGAGCACCTGCCGCCACCTCTGCCAGCAGCATCCACTCCCGTAGACGTCTACAGCTGAAGTAAGCTCTCAGTTCTTCCTATACAATAAAACCCTGCAGCATACTACGGACTAGACCTAACAACACGTGACGTGTATGTACTATACCATTGCTAATAAATGTTTGTGTTTATTACCTGTCTGTTCCACCAGTCTGTATCATCTCTCAATATCATCAGTCAGTTTACCAACTGTCTGGATCACCTGTCACTTTACGAACTGTTTGTGTATCTTCTGTCTCTTTACCAACTGTTTATATCATCTGTCACCTTCCCCCTTCTGTATTACCTTCCTGTATCACCTGTCATTTTGCCACCGGTTTATATCACCTGTCACTTTTCCAGTTGTCTGTATTCAACTCTCACTTTATCGCCTGTCTCTTTCAACCTACCTCTTTACCACTTGTCTGTGTCTTTGGTTGCTCAACCATCTGTCAGATGGACGCCGAGCTTTCCAAAATGTTTGAAATCACATCCATGAACTTTTCATGACCATATTAACATCTATTGGATCAATTAACATTTTCGGTAAAAGCAATATGTATCAACAGAAAAAAGTGATGCACAAAAATCTATGAAGATCCATGAGAAAATTTTTTTTTAGCATGTTAAGATTATTTTATTATACATACTTTGTTACATGTTTAGGTTTAGTAGGCTCAAATTAAGTTTAAATTGGGTAAACCTGTCAATCTTACGCAAAAAATTAATGAGTTGTTCTAAAAGCTAGAATGGGAAACTCAGAGAAAACATTACTGGAAGGCATGATACTCGAAGGCAGCACGAATTCCGTGCAGGTGGCGCCTAGGTAGAGGGAGAATGTTCTCTGGTGCTTGGTGGAGTTTATACCGTGGCCTGGGCTGCCCTGCAGGGACACTCTCTCTCATGCTAATGACGCCATTAACTTCTCTACTTCACAGAGGATCGTTAATATACCCTCAGACAGGGAACTCTTGCGAGAGAGAGAGAGAGAGAGAGAGAGAGAGAGAGAGAGGGGACTGTCAATCTAGATTAAGGACAGGACTGCATTATCTAGGTGTGTGAAACATGGATTATAAAGCAGAAGACTCTCTGATGAATAATACATAAGTAACACTTGGATATCTTTATTGCCAAAACGTATTCTTTGCACAACAAGTTTTTTTAGTGGAATCTCCTGTTGCATCCTGAATTTATTGTATGTTGTTCATTGTTTGGAGGCCGCTGCGGCATAAGAAATACGTATTGCTACTTGTGGCTGCTCTAACTACCAACTTGAGCAGTAAGTCAGTGTCGGTCCCAACAACAACAACTGGTAGATCCTCTGACTGTAACGGTACGAGTTGTTGAGACAACCATTGTGTCTGCGTCTGTCACAGCCTACTTTACATGTATGCCAGCCAGAAGGCTAATTTCAGGCAGTTTCTATTAGTTTTTTCTAATTATTCTCTAAGAGTGATGCTTAGATAGTGGTAATAGTTTTCATAGCAGCATCAACAACATATATAACTGGATGTAAATTCCTGGGCTCTTCATATCTGTTCAACTTCATTTGTTGAATTGTGCTATTGGATCCATTAATTCTTACTCTTTCTACAATACCATAAGATTTCAGAGTGCTTGAAATAACTGGCACATAACTTCATACTTCGATGGCTGTGACCACAAAACTGTCTGTAGTGAATAAAATAAACAGGGAATTTTATGGCATGTTGGATTTCTCGTAAATAAAGGATTTTAGTAGGACTCCGAGGGCACTGTTTGTTTTCTTCCGAATGGATGGCCGCTGAGGAGCAAGTTTGCAAGACAAGAAAGCTTTCACGTAAGATTTGTCCTTAATAACAGGTGATTCTGTTGAAAAATAGACTTGGATCGACGAGCGTGATGTTTCCACTGACTTTCATGCGTCCTTCAGTCCATCCATATTAAGAACTGTTCAGTCATGTGTTCGGAGAAGCCTATACCTCAAGAATTCATAATAAAAGCAGATATGTTGATGATGTTTTATGCCTAATGCCAAAGAATGTATATATGAACCATTTCTTTTTTGAATTACAAAGACTAGTTGTTTCCATAAGGTTCACTGTTGAGATTGAACAAAATAACTCGTTGCCGTATATAGATGCCTTAATAATTAAGGGAAACCATGAATGCAAAATCAGAATATTCAGAAACCCAATATATAACTGCTCCTATGTGCACTATTATTCTTGATAAATTAGACACATGTGCAACACTTGGGTATCTTTAACTTTGAGGAAAAGAATGGATGGACTGATTACCTCAAACTACTGATCTTCACTCACCATTTTTCTTTGTATGGACTGATGAAGCCACTGTGTAACAAAACGTTTCCTCAATAAAGATACCCAAATGTTGCATATATGTCTAATATATCAACTTGTCGGTTACCTGAATCATTTTTCTACTATTATTCTCCACATCATGATAGTTAAGCTTTCTGTATTCCAAACAATGTTACCGAGAGCTCTGTATATTTGCAAACCAGAGTTTATAGATGAAGAAATTTTGAAGATTTATGAAATAGTGAATGATCTAAAATGCCCAAAAACTTAATTGACAAATCTTTCAAAATAGCAAGAAATAAATTTTACAATTCGAAAAGTACAAGCAATCACACTCACCCAAGAATATATTGGTTCACTTTTACGACGAAAAAACCTTCCTGATATACCTTCTTTACTTACGAATTTTAAAAACAAAGTTGTATTTAAAAATCTTGATATAGTAAAAAAAAAACATTTAGCTATGAATTCTCCTCAAAATGCTGGTGCTGTGTAAAATATGCAATAAAAGGCCGAGAAAGCTTTTTAAAGCATGTCGATGGTTGAGAGAAATATAATCGAACCAAATTTCTTAAAAAAATATTTTTGATTTTAATATGAATAGTATTAGTTCAGGGTTATATTAGATTAATATATAATTAATAAAATTTGTATGGCATTTAAGCTATGCTTGACAGGTCAATGATAAATTTTGGTTGACATATGACCTGACTGAATGTTCAGTACACTCTAACACTCAGAGTGCTGCGTCAAGTGTAACGTCATATGTGATGTGATATCTAAACCTTATAAATCTTCTGTTGTCCGTTTATTTTTCAGTTCCTTTGACAATATGAGATATCACGAAATTTCTCGGAAATTCTCTATTTTTTACTTTTAGACTCTTCCTAAAAGACATTTCACTTACCTCTCCGAGGCTTAGGGGCTCCGTTTTATGCACCGTAGATCCAAAATATGGAGTACCGTAGCCCTATACACACACATACACATACACACACACACACACACACACACACACACACACACACACACACACACACACACACATATATATATATATATATATATATATATATATATTTATTTATTTATTTATTTATTTCGTGCCAGATAGGTAAAGCTTGCAATTTTGGCTTAAATAGTAACGCTCTTCTTACCGAATGAAGCAAGCGAAAATTTGTGTATGCAATAATTTCGCATGAACGTTTCTGAACCTAACGAAAAAAATATATTTCATTGTATTTGTTTATTATTAAATTTATGTTAAACTTTTCTAAAATATATTTAGTTTGATTAGGCTAAATTAAATTGCACTTTTTGTAATAAGGTTAGATAAGTTTTCTAAGGTTGTTTCAGTACAAAATTTTAAATTTTTACATTAACATAAATGAGAAAAAATATCTTTAAACGTATAAGAGAAAATTTTAGAAAGGACTTAATTTTCAATGAGTTCTTGAGAGGAATTAGGGACTTTTTTTATTGTTTTTAAACAAAAGTTCGTCGATTTGTGACACATGTGTTTTATTTAGAACAAAGTAAAAAGGTTATTACTCATCCACTATAAGTGGCAAACTATGTATGAGCACAAGAGCATCCAACAATGCAATTATCCTTACAGTCACAAGATACGACCATTTACAAGAACCATAGTAACTCATGGTAACTCATGGTAACTCTCTGGATGATACTGCCATGAAGTTTGATCTTATGAGCATCGATTTACTTTTCTGTAGTGACATCATTTCTGATTTTAGAATATGTTCATTTTTATTTATAACTTTTGCTAGTACTGCTGGAGATGCTGGATGAAAGTGACATCAGCTGGCAGCATCATCTTAAGCAGTAATGGTTCAATATCGATGAATTCAATTCTCTTATATCAACACGATCAACATTATTTACTTTTGACTTAGTTTATACGATCTGGACAGCAGCTGAACGATAGGAATCATTCATGATTTAGAGGATATATTTGTAAATTCAACTAAGGCAAGGATATACAATACGGTACCTTCGCTGAGCCAGCCCTTCGTAATAAGAAAAACGGACAGTTTGTGGGGGCCCAGCTACTAAGCCGTTAGTAAGCAGAAGTGTACGGCATCGATCTGATCCATCTAACTGGAGACTCAGGTGAGCAACGTAAAGTATGAAACTGTTGTCAGCCTCTTCTTGTGTTGACTCCAGTTCCTGTATGTCTTTGAATCTTTCCTGAGAGAGAAGAACCATCTCTCTTAATTACTGAAAGTCAAGCCCAAGAAAAACTTGGCTCTTCCAAGAGCTGGATCAATGACTTCCTTTACTGCATTTTTATTACTGAGATACCTCTGTAGTCTTCCTCTATCTGTAGAAACTGAAAGAAATCTGTTTTATTATGCACTTTGAAAGCATTACGTTCTAAATTACCTTTCTAAGTCAGAATTTCCTGCTCTTTCAGCAGACATCAGAACAATTTAAAAAATCATTAAATATTCACATAATGGTAATTCAGTCCAATAGTATTTCGTCTCAGTGAACAAGTAAAGCTCAACCTCTACCAGTTAAATGGAACTTCCTAAACGTATCAACAGGTAGTTGTCATTTTTATAGGCAAGTTACTGGAAGGCTTCCTTAGGAAGCATGACTGTGAACTTCACAGACAACCATATGTTCTTCTCCTTCAGAGTTTTATTGTAATTTATCAGTTTGGTTTATCTCGTTACTTCAGAACTCTTACAAAATAGGATTCGTTTAATAAAATCACAACTAAGCTGTTTTCAGTTAAAGGAAAACCAAAGTAGACTCAGTAGATATGTTTCTTTATTTTATCAAGTTGTATGGTGAGACTTGGTTCTTCTCGGGTGGTATTATCAAGTGGCATGTTGAGAACTTGGTTCTTCTGGGGTGGTATTATCAAGTGGCATGGTGAGAACTTGGTTCTTCTGTGGTGGTATTATCAAGTGGCATGATGAGAACTTGGTTCTTCTGGAGTGGTGTTATCAATTGGCATGTTGAGAACTTGGTTCTTCTGGAGTGGTATTATCAAGTGTCATGGTGAGAACTGAATTCTGGTTCTACTGGGTTGTACTATCAAGTAGCATGGTAGGAACTTTGCTCTGGTTCTACTGGGTTATATTATCAAGTAGCATGGTAGGAACTTTGCTGTGATTCTACTGGTGGTATTATCAAGTGGAATGGTGAGAACTTGGTTCTGGTTATACTGGGCGGTATTATCAGTTTCATGGTCAACTCTAGTTGTTTCATTTCAGACAGATTACAATGTTTCTTACAAGCATGTTATTCTTGTGTTTATAATAATACTGTGACTTGTTTGGAAACAGCCACGAGTCTTCATCCTGGAACACTTCCAGAAATATTAATCTAGCTTCGTTCTGTCTAGGAAATTTAATCCCTTCAAAGGAATCAGAATGAATATTGAAATGTTTTTCGTTTTTTTCCATGGTGTGGGATTTAATAGATTTTTTCTAAGAGTTACATGTTTATATTATCTAGTCCGTGAGAGAGGCTCACTTTTTTAAACTCTCGTGTTACTCTACTGCTCATTTTCCTAAAAACGTAAAATATGATAAATGTAATATTTCACTAATTTTACTACAAATCTTATTTCTTAGCACCTGATCTGCTGTTTGTTATTTCAGACATACGATACTCAGAAGTTGAAACACTAGTAGGTCACTGGCTGAAATTAGTATTAGAGAGTTCTCCAGCATATGATCAGAGATGAAAGTTAGTCCTAACTTTCAGGCTGTTGGCTTTGTTACCAGACTTTCTGGTATAAACTTTGGATGAACTGGGATGAGGCACAACTAACAAGACCTTAGACTCCGACGGTGTCTAGAAGCCTCTCTAATCGCCGTCACCGACACAGTAGAACGTAACACTGCAAACCACAAAATTTCTACAACATTAGCATACATGATACTCAACCAGGCAAAGCACCACCTACCCAGCAACACAGGAGTCACATGATCTCATCGTCTACCCGTCCTCATCCCAACATGGCATTCTTCAGGTCACCATACGTCACTGACACCTCACTCTCCACCTATATATACTGTCTTTCAACCTCTGTATGTTAGAAGTGATCAAGATCCCAGGACCGGAAGGTTTTCTAATAAATATATCCTAGTGTTTGCTTACGTGTTTCTCTAAACTAACCAAGCTTACTGTATATCCTCTTAGGAAACAGCTGCTCTGCCAACAAGTCTCGTTGTTTTTGAAGTGCTCAGGAAACTCATCACATATGGTGTTCACTATTTACTTTGTAAGAAAATAAACTCGGCGAATATATTATGGTGAACATCCCTTTGACATAAGTGCAGTGAACAGGTGTAAGTCACGTGGCCAAGTAGCCTAAGTAGTTGCTAGAGTGAAAATACAGGCGGCTCTCTAGCCTCCAAGCTGTGTTCCATTCTATGGTCTCTCTTTCTCTACCCTTTTCTCTATCTTCCTTTCTTTGTAAAGTGTTTAAATATGCCATCTGAAGGTTACATAATCCGAAGAAAAATCAGGTGATTATTATTCACTAATCTTTTCTCTTTCGCTGTCATGAGAAGTTTAGTAATGTTCCCTCACTGTTATCTTCTTATAGCTTCCAATGAGTGTTCCTGTGTTGTCATATGTAACTAAATGCTTTTCAGCCACAGCGTGTTCCGAGGAAGGAATCCCTGTATTGCATGATCCCAGTCCCCTTAATCTCTATGCACACGACTGGAATAGTGCAGAGTGCAGTATAATTTTAAATATTAGCACTGAAGATGTGAGGCAAATCAGAAGAAGCTGTCATAAGTCTTCATGTGGAAACTAACATCCCAGGTTCTCCAGTAAAAATAAAAAATTAGGAGATACAAAGATCAAATGTAATTTGAACCTTCCGGTAAGAAACACTGTCTTTAAATCTAAACTGAAGAGGTATTCCATTATTATCTTAGAAAGACCAATAACCTAAAAGAAATCAGCACATAATCAGGGATCATTGATTATCCTGCATGTTCCTTGGTAAAGAAAGCACAGGCCTTAAGTATTCATGTTTACATTTTTGTTGCAATACCGAGATGTCTTGGTGCCACTTTAAAAAAAAAAACGTCGTTTCAATATACTGAAAATTTTTTGGTTGGCATTTCGGTTACTTTTCATCCAAATTTATTTATTTAAATAGCAGCATTTTTAGTTTCTTTAAATTTCAGTATAGTTAGTTTTGATGTTATTTCCTTGTTTACAAAAGTTTCAGTTGATGATTTATTAAGTTTCTTATATGAAGAACTTGTTCATTGCAATTTACCATTGCCAGTTCCTACTATCATTAAACTTATTAAACTGTGTTTCGTTGATGCAAAATGTGTGTTTAATGACGAGTTTTACACTCAGAAGTTTGGTGCATGGCAATGGGAAATCTCTCTCACCTGTTCTTAGTAATTTATACATGGATTTTTTTGAAACAAGATTGCTTAACACAACCCTTCCTAACTGAGCTAAGTGGTATAGATGTGTTGATGATATTTTGTGTCTTAAGCCTAAGAGTATAGATATAAACCATTTCCTTGTTAAATTAAAGAGTTTAGCTCATTCTATAAATTTTCTGTTGAGTTCGATGAAAATAACTCATTACCTTTCCTAGATGTTTTAATTATTAAGGATAGCAATGATTTTAAATTTTAAATTTACAGAAAACCAACATATAACTATTCCTTTGTACACTATTATTCTTCACATCAAGATAGAATTAAACCGTCGGTATTCTCATCAATGCTTTTGAAAGCTTAAAAGTATTTGTAGTCCAGAGTTCATAGATGAAGAAATCTTCAAAATTTATGAAATAGCTAGTGATTTAAAATACCCAAGGAACTTAATTGATAAATCCTTTAAAACTGATAGAAATACTTTTTACAATTCAAAAAGGACAACCAACCTTATTGAGCTAAAAATATATTGGTTCTCCCTTACCATGAAAACTTGGTTGATATGCCTTCTCTACTTAAGAATTTTAATATCGAAGTAGTATTTGAAAACCTTGATACAGTTAAAAAACTTTTGGTAAAAAAATCCACCCAAAATGCTGACGGATGTGTCTATAAGATTCCTTGTCAAATATGTGATAAAGTTTATTACGATCCAACTGGTAAAAGTCTCGAAATAAGGTTAAAACAACATAAATATAGCATTAGAAGTGGACAAGATTCTAATGCCCTGTTTATTTATGTGAGAGATTTTAACCATCCAATTGATTCTCAAAATGCTGAGAAAGTTGCATAAAGCAAGTCCATGGTCGACAGGAATATAATAAAATCATGTTTCATGAAAAGTAGTTTTGAAAATAATATGAATATTGCTTTTGGTTTATATAAATTGGATTCATTTATAATAAAATTTGGAAAGAATTTAAGATACATTAGACAAAATTTCTGGGTAGAATATAAGCTGTGTTTTACGGATTACTGACTACCTACCTACATCATAAAATGTCAGGTGTTGTTGGTTGGAAGGGGGAGGGTGGTAGTGAGGTGTAGTCCCGTTCTTGTGTGCCTCGATAATGTGAGCCTCCTCCTTGAAAACTGGCTGCCTTGGATCAAAACGTCTCGCGTGAGCTGGGCGTTAAGGTACTGGTCCAGTGTGGTGATGATGGTAAAGGACTGCGTACCTTGTTCCAAGGTTCGTAGGTTCGAGTCTCCTTCAGACAGAGATAAGTGTTTGTGTATATTTCGCCTGCTCCATGCATTGTTAAAATTTCTAGTTGGTCGATGCATGCAGGGGATGAGATGAAAAGCTGTAAGCCTCCTCCCTGAAAGCTGGCTGCCTTGGATCAAAACGTCTAGCGTGAGCTGGGCGCCAAGGTATTCGTCCAGTGTGGTGAGGACTGTAAAGCACTGCGTGTATATATATATATATATATATATATATATATATATATATATATATATATATATTTATAGATATATATATAGTACCACATCTATAGCTGGAATGGGGACCCTCATCCTCAGAAAAGACAATAAACGTACCTCAGGGAAAACTCAAGGTTCTCCCCGGAGTTGTTTGAATATTTTCTTCTCCTACCATCCCCTATATGTTTTACAGAAAATACAAACATGAATACAATGGCACAATGTATCAAAGATCATGAATTTCCTCCAGCTCCTCCGAGGCTGGATGCGAGCCAAGTATGCAGCAAGCATTTCCCCTCTGGATGGCTATGCTGAGGCGCTGGAACATGAAAGTGGCTGCCCTTGGGTCCCTGGTGGTGTCGATGAGTCTGGAACCCAATTCTTTAAGGAAACGTGTGGCATTTTTTCCCCATGATCCCAAGGTCTCTGATCCCACTGGGACAAATTGATACTGTTAGCTTATGTCCCTGTACTTGCTGATCTTGTACTCCTCCCTGTGGTCAGCAGCTCATCCCTGTCTCCCCACACTGTGATGGATATAGGTGTCAGCCAGTGTGGACACACAGGTATAGTCCCATGCTAAGAGCTTGCCATTCTTCCAAGGATAGATGGTGATCTTGTCGGGGAGGTTTGCTGAGTTGTGGGTATTGTTGGCTGCTAGTGATCGGGGCTCCCTCTCGGCTGGGCATCCAGCTGTAGCAAGGGTTCTCTTAATGATGTCATTGACCTCATTGCGTCTTGCATGCCAGCCCTTCGTTTTGGAACAGTTAAGACCATGTAGACCGTATTGGTCTGCTTGCGCTTCGCCGCAAATACACGTATATTCTGTGTGAATTGGGGCAACAAGGCGCACAGCCACTGCAATACGGAGGGTCTCAGGGTCGAGTCGCGTTTCCATTGCCGATATAGGAACTGTTTGGAGGAAGTCCCCAGAGTGAGATGCGCTCACAGCCTGGAGACAGGTAATGTTGCAACCCCTGAATGAGTTACAATGTATATGATGTATATTATTATGTATATAATGTATATTATCTTTTCATATAATTTTATATTGCTTATATTTGCGATAATAGCTAAATCGTAAATATATTGCTTTATATTATTATTTGTCTTAGTTACTTTTGTTTGGTAGGATGTACCATATTATGTGCTCATAGTTCAAGTCTTGATTGTCTAACTACTGTAATTATCGCTCTTTGCTCGTTACTCTGCCGGCTTCTGTTGCTAGGCAGCAACTATCCACGGAGCTATCACGTGATAGAGGGGGAGGGGTGATCTCACCTCACCTGAAGTATTCAGTCTGGTCTAGACTCGCTTGGTGGTTGGATGTATTCTAGACAAGAAGTGCCTAAATCTCCCTTATTGGCCCTTGTTGGAAGATCGTCTCTGTCTCATTATTGTTGTTAGTTCTGGTGACTCGGTTCACAGAACACTGTATAGACTTAGTGATTTTCGACGTTGTATTGAGGTTGTGTGTCGCATAGACACTCTGAGTAACTTAGGTCCTGAGCTGTAGCTTCTGACCTAGTTTGTACTGGTATCTGTGTATTGTCACAGTCGGGGATTTTCTTATGCTGAACTTAGATTCAGTAGTATGGGAGTTTTGTGACTTTTGTGGAGGATCTGCTGATGGTCCCTACTTAGTGTCGTTATATTATCTCCTTGATCCTGATTGTGTCGCAGTTGCTTGTTATATTGCTATTGGGCTTAGCATTCTTTTTATTTTTCAAGCAGACTGTTCTGATTGCCAGTCGGTCAAGAACTTAGTTTATGAGAGGACTTTGTCAGTCACTTGTTTAAGTGTAGTCGAGTCGTGAGACATAGCGAACTACTTAGAGCATTTACACACATACACACAAACTTGCTTGTACATATTTGTAATATCTTATTAAATGTTAATGTACCAGACGGTACTTAAGAATTATAAATATGATATGTGCTTTCAGCACAATAATACTGTATACAAGAGAAGTGATTAATATTATTTTGATTATTGTGATTAATTTAATTTAATTTAATTTGATATACGCCTAGACAACTTAACAAATTTATTAAATTTTAATTTCTCTAGTTAGTAGCCTACCAGTTGTAATACTGAAGCACTATTAATTCTTATTGAATTCTAATGGATACTGACTAATTGTTACGAAAACCCAGTAACAGGCTGGATGCTAGAACGGCAGTCCTTTCTAGTATTCACTGGAGATCTCTAAGCTTTTTAGAATCGCATTTTTTGTAACAGGCAATCTCCCTATCTGATGTTGCAGCCCTGAACATGTTGGCAAGCACCTTTTCAGCGATCGGGCCATCCCAGCTTGACTGTGAACCAGTGCTGCAATAGGGTTTGGTGCTGGAGCAGCAAGAGTCTCCCATTCAGTGATGGCACTGGCATAGCTAGGGTCTTCTATTCCTGCTGAGTCGCTCTGGGTATCAGGAAGAATTTGTCTTATCAACTCATTTGATGCTATGGAAGAGGATAGGAAAGCTGGTAGAGCTGGTGAGGCTTGCAACCACTGTCCATCTTCAAGGGAAAGATTCAATTCAGTCTCTAGCATGGTCTTAAGGAGAGAGTCATATTCCTTGAATTTTGGACTGCTGAAGGCTGGGGAGCATCTCAGAAAGTAGGTAAGTTTTGGGACTGACAGGCACCTGGTGAGTAGGTAGAAGGCATCGTGTGTGTCAATGTCTTTCATCCTGCTTTCCATCGTCTGGAGGTCTGAGACTTTTTTTTCTAGGATCAGATCGATGGCATTGGACCCAAGAGGAGCACCAAGGAGAGTGCTATTGGCTGGATCAATGGCTCGTGCTCCTGGTAAAACGGCGCTAATATTCTGGATCATCTGTTGATTGGTAGAAACTATTTCACATTTGGTGGGGTTTAAAGAAAGGCCCAGGCTTTCTCCCATGTCTTTAGTTTTACTGATGTCCTCTAGGAGAGATTCTGTTGTGCCCGCTAGGGTACCATCGTCCAGGAACCAGATATTGAGCTCGCTGGAGAGTGCTTCTGTGACTTCCTTGATGACCAAACAAAATAGAAAGGGGGCGAGAGGGTCCCCCTGTTGCACGCCCTCACATGAGTCAATTTCATGGTTCCCAAACAAAAGTTTGGAAGTCACACTATAACACGATTCTATGAAGGGATAAAGGGAAGGGAAGTTTCTATAAACTGCTTGGAGAGCAGTATCCCTTCTGACTGACTTGAAAGCATTGGCAAAATCCAATTTGACCAAGGCTTTTTTATCGAACATGTTTTTAATATATGCTCGTGTTGCGTGGGTAGCTGCTTCACAGCCCTGTTGAACGCCGAAACCGAGCTGAGTTGGTTTCTGCATTGCAGCAGCCTCTTGACTCACCCTTCTTACTGCAGCCTTGGCGACTAGGCGCCGAAGGGTGTTACCCACTGCAATGGGCCTGATTCCACCATCCTTTTTCCGGAGGGCACACAATGAGGCATCGAAGAAAAGGGGTCTGATGGCCTCTGGGACACTGCCAGCCAGGCACAGGTTGGAAAATTTGGTGAGTTCAGACAGCAGCCTCTCTGAAACCTCACCAAGTGCTGGATTGAGTATTTGTTTTAAGTGTTGAGGCCTTAAACGGGTGAAACCTCCTGCTGAGCCCTGTGGAAAAGACGTAGCAGCTTTATACACATCAGCATCCTGTAAGGTTAGATGTTCTTCGCCTGCTGCAATGTCAGGGAGGTCAGTGTTGGTACTGGGAGCCTTGGGTGGAGGTTTGTCCTTCAGAGCTTGCGCTGTGCTTGCGTCCTTGGGAGCGATGGTGTCCTCACTGGTTATAAGCCTCAGAGCTCCAATAGTGTTACCCTCTTCTATTTTTTTTGCTAATTTGGGCTCTGATTTTTGAGGTGTCGGGTGTCCTGTTGTTGGCATTTGCCCGGCGGGTGTTTGTCGCCCTAGGGGAGAGACAGACGAGGTTGTCATCCCTTGGGAATGCATTTATTGCCCTAATAACATGTGTTGCTAGTGACTTGTCCCTCCTTGGTGGGACAGCCAAACAGGCATTGCCAAAAAGCAGCAAGTTGTGCCAGGATCTGTTGTTTGAAGGAGCATCGTTGACTTTCTTCAGGTCAGTGAATTTGCTAGCAGCTTGAGGGCGAGCTGCTTTGGGGATGTGTCTCAGTCCTTGTGGATGTTAATTTGGTTGCAGATTTGAGGTCCTCTGTAGAGGTGAAGTCACGGTAGCTGTCAGCCCTGTCTGCTGGGGGAGGCTGTTGGTTGTTCTCATTTGCAGCTCTCCTGGAGCCTAGACATCCATTGTGTGCACGGATGTTGCCAGTTGTGCCAGGATAGTGAGGTTCAGGTTAGAGTATGTAGGAAAGAGGGAGATTATTTCCCAGTAGACTTAGGCCTTAGAGGATATGTGATATCACCATGGTTAAATAACAAAAAAGGCACAATAACGTGACTGGAACGATACCCAAACAACCCGCACATAGAAGAAAGGAGCTTACGAGGACGTTTCGGTCCGACTTGGACCCTTTACAAAGTCACACTAAGAAAAAGGAGAGCAGGAAGGGTATATATAGGCAGGAGGTGGTAGTAGTAGTAGTAGTAGTAGTGGTAGTAGTAGTAGTAATAGTAGTGGAGGGGGAAGGAAGAAGTTGTGAGGAGGTAGTAAGAGGAGGAGTCAGATACTAAGAGGAGCACTGCAAGGGAGCTGGTGCCCACAGAGGGTAAGAGCAAGAACAGCGAGAGGGGGGGAAATAAATAAATGAAGAAGGAACAAATACACAGTGCAGAAGAAGGACAACCCAAAGGAGAAAAAGAGGAAAGGGGAAGAGGGAGAAGAAGAAAAAGGAGGAATCAGGTTAGGTCACGAATGTTCTGAAGTTTGGAGCATTTTACAATGTAGTGGGAGAGGAAGGCATCTACAGAGACGAAGCCAGGACTAAGATTCATTCAAGGAAAATTGTGTATTAGGGAGGATTCAACCAGACGGCGACTGTTAAAGTTGGAAGTAGGGAAGACAGTTTTAGCAGAAGACCAGTCAATAGGATGGCTATGATCTCTGACGTGACAGAAAAGAGCATTGTTAGTGTCGGCAAGCCTAACACTACTTTTGTGCTTCCTAAGTCTGTCAGAAAGAGATCGGCCAATTTCTCCAAAGTACTGAAGAGGACAGGAGGAACAAGAAATAGAGTAGACACCAGGAACATCTGTAGAGGGAGGAGACGTATGAAACGTCGTCGTAAGCCCCTCTCTTTTATGTGCGGGTTATTTGTGTATCACCATGGTTTTTCAGTGTAGATATATATGGTGTTGTAAGAGAAGTGAATGCTCGAGTGTTGGCAAGAGGTGTGGGGTTAAAAGATAAAGAATCTAACACATAATGGGAGTTGTCAAAGTTGCTTTTTGATGATGATACTACTGTGCTCTTAGGAGACTATGAAGAAAAGTTGTAGAGTCTGGTTGAAGAGTTTGGCAGGGTACGTAGAGGGAAATTAAAAGTGAATATAGGAAAGAGCAAGGTGATGAGGATTACAAAAAAAAAAAATAGATAATGAAAGATAAGAGGAAAGAAGTATAGAGGAAATGAATATGTTCAAATATTTGGGGGTGTACTAGTCAGCAGATGGGTCTATGAAAGACAACCTGAACCATAGAGTTGATGATGGAAAAAAGGTGAGTGGAGCACTGAAGAGGCAATGGCAAAAAAAAAGTTATCTTTAAAAATCAAAGAGGGGAATGTATGAGAGTAATGTGGTACCAATGCTCGTATATGAGTGTGCAGCATGGGTGGTGAATGTTGCGACAAGGAGAAGGCTGAAGGCAGTGGAGATGTCGTATTTGAGAGCACATTTAGAGAGAATGGAACAAAATAGAATGACTTGGAACTCGCAAAATTTCTAGTGGAGGGAAGGCGGGGTAAGGTTTGCCTTTGGAAAGGTTGGAGGGAGGGGGAAAAGGAGGTTTTGTGGGTGAGGGGTTTAGACATACAGCAAGAGAGAGTGCATGAGCATGTTAGGAGCTAGTGGAGGTAAATGATTTTTATGTCTTGTCGTGCTTTTGGAGTGTGAGCAAAGTAACATTTATGAGGAGATTCAGGGAAACTGGATATGGGATGGGAAGAACAGTGCCTACACTCTGAAGGAGGGGTGGAGATACATTTCAGTTTTTCAACTGTAGAATTGGCATGCTTCTGCCAAGATAGTGATGGAGTGATGACGATGAAAGTGTTTCTTCTTTTTAGGGTCGCCATGCCTCGGTGGGAAACGGCCGGTGAGATAAAAAAAAAATATTTATGCGTAGTGTCATATAAGCCAGACTAATGAGTTTGGCCTATTTAGCAATGCTGTTTTCCTTCAAATAGCCAGATAGAAAATTTATTAATGCAGTAAAACTGTTATTTTCAATCTGAGCTGTGTCTTGATGTGATTTGAAGCAGAGTTGTTTAGGCAGTCTCACAGGAATTTAGGTAAACTCTCGCCATCCTAGACCACTATGCTACCATGCTACAGATGATGGTAGGTGTTCAGTGAGAACACTAGACATGCATTAGGAGGCAAGATTTTTTTAAGTAATAAATCTACACAGCAGAGATTTTTTGGAAGTTACTGGAGACATTCCATGAAGCTGGAGTTGGGCCCAATAACTTTGGTTGGTAAGTACACAAGCCAATATTTCCTCCAATCTTTACAATAGTCACCTTACACCGGTGTGAAAAATTTGAAGTCGATCTGATCAGGTCTTCTCTAGTTATGAGCAAAATAAAAACGAAATTATTGAGAAAAAAATATCTGGCAACCCTAAAGGTCCCCACTCGGGGATACCTAATTATATAATATTAACAAAAAAAAGTTCAATTCTCTTCTTCTGCATTTAAAAAAAAATGCAGTCAAATGCACTCTCTGTTGTCATACTGTGTTATCACATCACACTCCATGTATACATTAGAAGTTAATTTTAGAATTTTGATTCTACTTACTTCATTAGCAATAGACAATTCTAGTTCAGGTTAAGATGATGGTCCTGAGAATAGACGAGATGCAAAAGAGAAAGAAAATGTGTATTAGCACCAGAATTTGTTAATCAAGTAATGTTACACACCGCTCGCCTAGCATGCTAAAACTGAACCCTCCAGCGAAAACTTAATTTCTTGCGGTCACAGTTGAATGGGGTGATGAGCGTCTTTTCTTCTCTTGCACCTTATTCCATTGTAAAAATACGGTAATAAGTTAAAAAAGAGCCTCTAGTGTTCTCTCTCTATTTTAACTGTGGGCTCATCTTTCTAATCGTGCGAAGAATTTTTTAATATTATTTGTTGTTGGTTTAGAAAAACACGTAAGCAAACACTGTGACATAGTGTTTGCTTACGTGTCTTTCTAAACCAACTTGTCGGTATTTATTACCAAGGTTTATGCCATTATTTGTTGTATCATTTAGCAATAGTGGATCTGTCTTGTCTTGTTTCATTCCTGCTCTTAAGAAACTGGGGTATGTAGAGAGTTGTCAACTTCTCGTTATAACTTTACTTTTCTACCTCTCAGCAAATAATTTTTTCAACTTTTTTTAGATTTTTATTATCTTATTCTTATATACAGTACGTTTAGGCATAAAAACCACAGCAATGCCACATACTCGAAGTTTTGTTAAGCAAGTACCATGAACAGATTCAACATAATAAATTCTGTGAAAATCTGTTACTTAACAAATGTTGTAAAATTGTTTATTTAATGTTTTCGCGTCCACATATCTGAAAATTCACATGCAGTTTGAGTTGTAGTGTGTAGTGTTTATATTGCTTTGTCCATGATTGCTCTTTGTTGCCCTTCACTATTTAACTTTCATTATTCATCATCACCCAGTATTTAAAAGTCATAATCCTCTTATCATTTCCTTCAAATTTTCCGTACATAATCTTGAGTTCACACATTTTGGTCTGAGCCCTAGTCAAGACATTTATAGTATCGGAGGTGATATCTTCACTTTCATCTAACAAGTGAACCGGTGATTCTACTATCTCGCTTTCGAGAGTAGCATCACTGGTTTCTAACCCCACATGAATATCCCGACACATTGCCTCATCTGAACTTTCAAGGGGCTTCTCTGACTCTACAGGAAGAGGAGCTGAAAAACTGATGTCCATCTTTGGTGATGAAAGGTCAACCTCAGAAGGAAGAATGGAACCTTTTACATTACCTATTAGTACGGAGCAAGAAGTGATGGGAGCTAGTACGGCTTCAGACCAACCTGTGAACCATTTAGACCTAATGTAACAACGGATGGTAGGAAAAGTGTCTGTACGGCCCAAGTAGTCTGAAAATATAGCAGAGGAATGAGTTTCTTTAAGGTTAGGGAACAGCTTATCAGAAATGACTATACATGTGCATCCAGTGTCTCGTAAAATGGTAGATACATTAAGTCCGTTAACTGTTCCTGAACAGAAGGGCGCCTGGTCATTACAGTCTTTAAAACATCTTCCAACTTTTTGGACCTTCTTAGAAGGACAATCGGGACGTTTATGTCCCTTAACACCACATAAATGACAAACAGGAATAAAAGAAGTCAGTTTACTTTTCACTAGAGGCTTTGATTTCTTAAGATCTGGTGAACCCTTGCCCTTAGGGTTCGATCCCTTTAGGTCTTTATAGGAATTGTGAGCCTCAGCATACAAGTCAGCGGCCTCAGCAACTTCCTCAGCTTTAATCAGGTTACGTTCTCTAATGAATGCTCATATCTGGTGAGGAAGAGCTGTCAGGAACTGGTCAGCAACCATGAAGTCTCTAAGAGATTCATAACTGTGATCAATTCCTGAGCTCTCTATCCAAAAATCTAACAAACGAAAGAGTTGAAATCTTTCCTATAAGAATTTGTGTTTTTTTGGTATGCTTTAAGGATTGCCTTCTTCAGTAGGTTATAATTACATATGATATCGTGCGACAAAGTTGCATAGATATTCAAAGCTGTACCAGAAAATAACATACCTAACCTGGTAGCCCAGGTGTCAGCAGGCCATTCACAGAGGGTAGTGGTATTTTCAAACCTGATAATGTATGAAGTAATGTCTTCACCCTCTGTGAAGGGAGGTAAATTAGGTGTTGGAATATGTGCACTAGCTGCATGATGTTCAATTACTCCTTCCTCTAATTGTTGTTGTGTAAAAGTTAACTTTTTATTCTCTAATTCAAGGCGAGATTTGTCGAGCTCGCGATCTTTTTCTCTTTCTCTTAACTCATGTTCTCTAGCCCTTTCCTCACGTTCTCTAGTCTTTCCTCAACTTCTCTATCCTTTGCTCTTTCCTCAAGTTCTCTTAATTTAACTTGTTCCTCACGTACTTTAGCTCTCTCCTCACGATCAAGTCTATCACGCTCCGTTTTGTCTTCTCTCTCTCTTTCTAACTATCTTGGTTCTCTCTTTCAGTTCGATCTCTCTCCTTTTTCTCCTCTCTCTCAAGGTTCTCTCTCTCCTTTCTTTCTGTTTCCTGGACCTTAGCGTTAATGAAAGCTTCTAAATTCTTCCCCGTTATTCCTAACTTACTCCCAGTGTTCATCCAAAACTGGTATTCCTCCATACTTGCAAGAATAACGTAAACTATCAGGGGAAAATGAAGCAGATATATCAAAGAAAACGGATTCAGTTCCTGCTCCGCTCAAACTGTAAATAAATCGGAAGGTTCGATCCCTGCTTCGATTAAGCAGTATGTGTGTGAATGAAAACGGAGGGTTCTATGCCGGCTCCGAGCAAACAGTGAGTAGAATGGGGTCCCTTGACCATCCAATCTTCTCACCCACAAAAAATCAAGAGTGTCCTACAACAGTTCCCTTGATGTAATAAAGAGCTCAATGAAACAACTTGTCACTGGAAAATCTCGGGTCCCTAGAGTCTATTCCTCGAAATCGTTTCTAGCTCAAAAATAAAGGTGACAGAATTAACTAGTATATCCTGCCTGACTTGACTTACAATAAATTGAGACTATAACAATCACCAAATCTTTTAAATACCTGTACTGTAGTCCTACCATAGAGAATGATTACTCTATGGCTGGTGGTAACCGTCTGTGGTATGCGGCGTTGAAGTTACAATGGTAGATTCGAGATGGAGTCGACTCTTTATTCAGTAGAGGTGATCCTGGCAAGGTCACCACTTGTGAAGGCTTACTCAGCCCTGTAACAACTTCAGACAGTATTACGAAGGCTGGCTCCTCCTCAGGAAAATTAATAAATAGAAAAAAAATAATAATTCACAAAGATAAACACTTTATTATTTATTAATGCAAAGATAAAACATTGAAATATGAAGGTGTATCCTATTGAAATAAAAATAAAAAATGGAATGGAAAAATGACATTTGAATTCAACGCTAATATATACAGTTATACTGGGGTGTCTGCTTGAGGTTGACACCGTCTTGTAGAAATTGTAGCCATTGCTGATGTGGGGGAGTCACAGGTGTTTAGTGACAACCCAACGACTAGTTCTTCACAGAGTCTACAGCCTTGAATAGTCAGTCCAGATGACAGGAACGCAGGTTCTTTACCACTGCAAAGATGAGGGGTAGTGTCCTGTACAATTAATCAGGTATGTAGATCATGAATTGACGTCCCAAGACCGGTTTCAGTCCGTCTCCTTCAACACTTCTCGTTGGTTGGCAGGTGACCCGATCTGTCATTCCAAGCTGGAAAGAGAGACAGGTTACCCACTGCTTAAGAAAGCACTCTCCATAATAAGTGCAAGATACTTAAAAAAGGTGGTGATTATCTAAAAGTCTCATGTGGAGCTTAAAACTGAAAGGACTAAAAGCAGAGGCTTTTACTTACAGTTGTGCTGGGAGCTGTGAGTCGAGTGATTACTGTTTGGCCGGAGCCCCACACGTCACCTTTCGGGGTGGGGAGAAAGGGGAGGGGACAGCGGGAGCTAGACTGACCCTACCTTAACAAGCAGCCGGAAATCAATCTATCATTACCATATACTCGCTCGCTACTCCTATCTGTTGAACTTTTCCCTCACAGCAGAGGCTCCATGACCAAAGATGCAGAACTCATTTACAGTCATAGAATAGCTTACATAACTTCGAAAATCCTCTGCTACGTAACTGTATATGTTCCAGAAGTGTGTCTCCTAATTCGATGATAGGAGCTGAAGTGTGTAGGCGGAAATTTTCCAGTTTTGTGTGTAAAACAGTGTGATTTTTATTCCCGCTAAGTTAATGTATAGAATCTTAACTATACCTGTTTTAAACAGCTTCACTACTGAGTAGGTGAAACATCTGTAGCCAGGATAGAACCCATTAAGTTTAATTTGTGTGCGGGCAAATTTGTCATGATAATAAATTAGTAAATATAACTTGAAATTGTTGGAATCCGAGAGATAACTAATGAATGCATCATCTAAATGGCTGCAAACTTTTACTAGAAGAGGTGTGCTTTCTTGAAAACATGGTTTCTTTTAGTCAATTTTATTAAATAAATATTGAAACTGATTTCCATTAAATATATTAAGAACGTCTGTTACAACTGGCTAAAAATCATTAATGTTCATGCATTTCATTAAATAGATTATACACTACAAACTGAAAATTTGTAGGAAAAAATCTGTAACTAAGCAAAGACATTTCATGAAATCTTTGACTGGTTGGTAACTGGAGAACATTTCCTCTGATCAGGTGCAAACAAACACCCATCGTGTGTTTTACAGTATAATTCTTACTCTTCTGGACCGCTAAGAAAGAGATCTATCAATATGAGACTCACTAGTTTTTAAATATTGTCAAACCATAACATAAAGTTTTGTCCAATTCTCTTCAGTCATTTTGGAGAAGTTAATTTTTATGTTAAACATTAAACATTAAATATAAAATCGAATTTAAAATGCGGGCCATTTTTTTTAAATGTTGTGGTCCTCTGTGTGTCCATTCACAGCGGCATAACATGTGTGAAACTTATTAAGATTAGTTTATTGGTTTACGGGATATAAACTGGGGAACAAACTCTCCATGAAAAAAGTAAATTTTGAACTCAACACTAACAAATATTTTTCAATTCACAACTCTACAGGATATCGTCAGCCACGTACCCCCGAGTGATTGACTTATACTGTTATTGGTTATAGAATCACATACATCCAAATACACGCGGTGATGGTGGCGGGAGTGATAAAGGCGGTCTATATATATATATATATATATATATATATATATATATATATATATATATATATATATATATATATATATATATATATATATATATGCAATAAGATCACAGTAAACAGGTGATTTCAGAATATGCAAAACAACCACTGTGAAAGAATAATGAATTTCCAAGCACTTTCGTGACTACTCACATTATCAAGGACCAATGAAAGTATTGCATCAAAGGAAGGGATACAAAGGGTCTAGACCACACCTCACCATCACATCCCACAACAAACCAACACCTGACGCGCGACTCATAAGAAAGAGAGCACTGCAGCAGGCCCGCTGGCCAAACTAGACAGGTCCTGTGAAGGACCTGACGAAGTGTAGCTTGGTTCCACTGCCCGTCTTCTAGAATAAGGTTAAGTACTTTCGTAAAAAAATTGCCTCAGGATCTTGTCATATTCGTGCAATATAGGGTTATCATATGAAGGTGCACACCTTAGGAAATACGTCAACCTGGGCAGACTCAAGCACTTTGTGAGAAGGTACAAGGCATCATGAGTGTCAAGATTGCCTATTCGTTGTTCCATTCTTCTCCTCAATTCTTCCAATTTCATCCTGAGGATTGTGTCAATGGCATCGCTTCCCATAGGTGCTCCGAGCAACACGATATATATATGTATATATATATATATATATATATATATATATATATATATATATATATATATGTATATATATATATATATATATATATATATATATATATATATATATATATATATATATGTATGTATATATATATATATATATATATATATGTATGAATGTATGAGAGTATAGTTTTACCAACGCTCTTATATGGGTGTGAAGCATGGGTGATGAATGTTGCAGCGAGGAGAAGGCAGGAGGCAGTGGAGATGTCATGTCTGAGGGCAATGTGTGGTGTGAATATAATCCAGAGAATTCGTAGTTTGAAAGTTAGGAGGAGGTGCGGGATTACCAAAACTGTTGTCCAGAGGGCTGAGGAAGGGTTGTTGAGGTGGTTCGGACATGTAGAGAGAATGGAGAGAAACAGAATAACTTCAAGAGTGTATCAGTCTGTAGTGGAAGGAAGGCGGGGTAGGGGTCGGCCTAGGAAAGGTTGGAGAGAGGGGGGTAAAGGAGGTTTTGTGTGCGAGGGGCTTGGACTTCCAGCAGGCATGCGTGAGCGTGTTTGATAGGAGTGAATGGAGACAAATGGTTTTTAATACTTGACGTGCTGTTGGAGTGTGAGCAAAGTAACATTTATGAAGGGGTTCAGGGAAACCGGCAGGCCGGACTTGAGTCCTGGAGATGGGAAGTACAGTGCCTGCACTCTGAAGGAGGGGTGTTAATGTTGCAGTTTAAAAACTGTAGTGTAAAGCACCCTTCTGGCAAGACAGTGATGGAGTGAATGATGGTGAAAGTTTGTCTTTTTCGGGCCACCCTGCCTTGGTGGGAATCGGCCAGTGTGATAATAATAATATATATATATATATATATATATATATATATATATATATATATATATATATATATATATATATATGTTATTATTATATGTTTGTTCCCATAGACTCAGAGACCCTTGGCTCATGGGGAAAGAGTGTATCTAAGTTCCTTAAGGAGCTAGGCAAAAAACTTATCAGCGTAAATAGTGATCCCAGGGTAGCTAGTTTTCTGTTCCAGCGACTCAGTGCTGCTGTTCAGAGGGGTAATGCCTGCTGTATTTTGGGCACGCTCCCCAGTTCTGAAGAGCTGGGCGAGATTTTTTGCATTATAATGAGTGACAAACATGTAACAATTTGTACTAGACATGTATCTCTCACATCTCATGTACTGTATATACCATCTTTATATCAACAATGTATCTCTTAAACCTTTTGTACCATATTATGTAATAAAATATACCTATTGGTAAAAAAAATGAAAAGATGGGATGGTATGGGAAGTGGAATATTCAGACAGCTTCAGGAACAAATCCAAATATTCTCCCGCCTGTTTCCTTTCTTGACTTTTGCTGTTACCTCCTACAAACGCTCACTCCTCAATGCCCATAAAGCTGCACCCAAGTCAGTATTTCTAAGTGCTTAAGTGAACAGGTTCTACCGAAATCCCTACTGCAGAACAGGTTGGTCAAGCTAAATACTACACCGTTTGAGGAGAAATATTGATCTAATAAGACATGAAAAGAAGATGCTTTTCATAGAAATGAGGAGAACCAAAACGGTGTTCTTGAATGAGATTCCCCCAGACTGGTATGACTACTTGATTGATATACAAGTTAAACATTCTCATAGCACAGAGTGGTTGGGCCACACATGCGAATCCGGAGTTCGTTATGAACCTGTCTAGCAAAGAATTAAGTAGTGACCAGCAGGCAGCACTAGGGTGTGGATTAAGCTTTGCGCCCCCAATTAATATTGTTAATTATGTAAACTTAGCAAAATCGCTTTGCACGCTGGAAAAACATGGTGACTTGACACCCGATATATTTAGTATTTGCAAACGTATGGTATACGGGACATTACTCAAGCCGGTGCTCCATAACTGCCCATCAGGATTAAAAAAACTTATAGACAGCTCAGTAATGATCAGACTCTGCACCTCTCGAGAGGCGATAAATCCAAGGTAGTTGTTATTTTTAATAAAACCGAATATTTAGGTAAAATGAACCATTTACTGAGTGATAATGAAACGTATGAACCGCTCACTAAAAACCCCACCGACCAGGTCAACAACCACTTCAATAAACACCTTGTTAAGTAAAAGGACACAAATGCAGCTAATGTGACATTTTATTGTGGTAACGTTTCGCCCTCCAGGAGCTTTGTCAAGCTGTTACAAACAATACCTAGATTACAGAGCGTAGTTCTGGTTTCCATATTACAGAATGGATATAAATTCGTTAGAAAAAATTCAGGAAAGAATGACAAAATTAATTCATAACATTAGAAACCATCCGTATGAAGAAACATTGGGTTGGATTTGTGTAGGACTTGCCCAGTATGGGCCAACAGGCCTACTGCAGTGTTCCTCTTTTCTTATGTTCTTAATACATGGACACAGAGGGTATATATAGGCTACGAGTGAGGTGTAGTACAAGTAGACGTTGTAGTAATAGTAGTTATACATGTGGTGGATAAATCAGCTGGTACATGAGAATGAAAGGTTACAAAAGCTATGGCTTGGGTAGTAGAAAAAACAGGTTGGGCAAATGTATATGGATGGATTTGAGAAGGCATGTTTCAGTGTCCCTTCTCTATCACATAAGAAACGAGGAACACTGTAGCAGGCCTGTTGAGCCAAACTGGGCATGTCTTCATGTAGTAACAATTATGTGATGGCAGGATTTACTGTTTTCAGGAGGATTCTCGCTAAGACTTCAGAGATGATGAAGCCGCCTTTTTGTTTTGTTTAACTGTGTTAGAAACAGCGATTAATGCTGATACAAGGCATTTGCGTCTGCGGAAATTGGCGTCCCTGACTTTCACGAGATGATTGGCGGAATTTCGGTGTTGTACGCAGGCATTGTTCAAGTTATCGTTCCTACTTGCATTAATGTATTCAGTGAGGCGTGTTTTGAGGTTTCTTGACGTTTCACCTACATATATCCAGTCACAGCCTCCACAGGGTATAGTGTAAACCCCTGCATTGACTGGTTCATGGTGCTTCGATTCTGTTATGGTTAGATCTTTTATTGAAGTGCTGGATGCGATGGCGACTCTTGTGTTAGCTTGTGCTAGCAGTTTAGGAATGTTCACTGCAACCTGGCTGTTGGGAAGAATTCTAACTTTGTTAGGAGTGGTGTTGGTGCGTGGAGAATTAATGATCTGAAGAGCTCTTTTCTTGCAATCTTTGATGAAATAGGAAGGAAAATGTAAATCAGTAAAGGTTTAGTATTTGATGTACATTCCTCGTCAAAAAAAAATTCAGGACTACAAATTTGGTATGCTCTGAGGAAAAATCTGATGATGATGCCTCCTTTGGTCTTAATATCTTGACTGTAATAGAAGTGTGCGAGATCATTTTTATTTGCATGCTTCCGGTAAACTTAAAATCTTAGACTGTTGTCTACTTTTGAATGAGGACGTCTAGAAAACATAGCTTGTCATTGGACTCTTCTAGTGTAAATTGGATAGCTAGTTCAACTGCGTTGAGCCTTGCCTGGAGATTTCGCACATCAAAACATTTGGGAGTTATGAGGACGTCTTCCACGTAACGTAACCAAGTGACGCTAGAGGTGATGATGTTGGCGAAGTGTTCAGCCTCTAAGTGTTTCATGTAAAAGTTGGCTAAGACGCCGCTGATGGGGGACCCCATTCCCATACCATAGGTTTGTTTGTAGAGGCTCTACAAACACTGATATTGAATTGATGTTGTTTATAGCCTATGCGAAATTAATGTGGCAATAATAAAAAATCGGTCATATTCTGCTATATCAATAACTTTACATACATAAATATATTGTCAGTGATACAGAAGTAACCGGTAATTATGGAGTAGCCTCCCACAGGACAGCGTGTCCCTTTAAAGTGACGAGAAAACGATAACATTTATAAAGGAGACTTCTGATAGTTATGCAAAGGAAATGGGACTCATTAAAATAAACTCATTTAAAGAGGGAGGCATCTGTAATAACTAGAAAGATGGCCATAGATATTCAACCCACGTATTTCTGAGGCAAACCCGGGTTCAGCCTTCAGAAACTGCAGGAAAAGTAGGCCCTAATTCCTCGGGGTGGCACTACAGTTAAGACAGTCTAATGCATTCATATAAAAGCCCAGTTTTGGACTGTGTACTATTGTCTCAACTAAAAACGCATCTAAATTGAACAACTCGTCACTGATATTGTATAATGACTACCTATCATGCTTAATAATTGCCAGTTCATCAATATTCCTATCAAGCTTGGAGGAACAAGGGAAGATGACTCTTGCTTCCCTCCAGTTTCCTGGGTTATTACAATATCGCGTTCGACACCGGTGCTATATGTATCGAGTAACAGCATTGGGAAATTCTCACCTCTAATGGTTTTCCCATTTGTCCAAAATAAGAGAGACAGCAGCCATTGCAACGAACTCCGTAGACACCATCAACACGTTGTTGGGGTGAATTCTTTATCAGAATTCTTCTAACAGTCCATGAATTTTTAAATACTACTTGTATATTAAATCTTATAAGAGCATTCAGTAGGATAGATAAATTCTCGATGTTTGGGAGGACCAGCACATTCTCGGTCTGAGGTGTTATCCTAGGTTCAGTCCTATAATAAGTTTTCTTGGCTGCCAGCGAGGCAGATTCCACAAATACCTTAGAATACTGCAGTTTCATGCCAATGTCAAATATTTTCCTAATTTCTTCATCTAGGAACTCCGGACTGCACACTCCATAGGCTCTCAAAAACATAGTCAGAAATACATTCCTTTTGACTCTAGTCTCATGGTTGGAATAGTAGTGAATATATGAGCACACATTGGTAGCCTTCCTATATACTGTAAACTTGAACTTTCTATCAACCCGGTGTATTCACGCATCTGAGAATGGAATATTACAGTCCACCTCTTTCTCCACGGTGAATTTAATAGACGGGACTTGGTAAAAAATGTATCAAGGGCCACATCATTTGGCCAGAGACACAAGATGTCATCCACCTATTCGGCACGACATATATATGTCGTGCAGCATAGTTTCTTGCTAAGTGAATATTAAAATATAGGGAGGTACCTCCTCTGGAACTTTACTGAGGATCCTCATCCTCAGAGAAGACAGTAAAGGTACCTCAGGGAAAACTCAAGGTTCTCCCAGGAGCTATTTGAATATTTTCTTTTCCTACCACCCCTTATATTATATATTTTATGTGAACTTTATTAATAGACAGAATACACTGACAGAAAACACAAACATAAATACACTGGTACAATACATCAAAGATTATGAATCTCCTTCAGTTCCTCCGAAGCCGGACGCGAGCCCAGTATGCAGCATGCAGTTCACCTCTGCATGGCCATGCTGAAGTGTTGGAACATGAAAGTAGCTGCCCTCGTTCTTTAAGGAAAAATGTGTCATTTTTTTCCCATGATCCCAAGGTCTCTGATCCCGCTGGGACAAATTGATACTGTTGGCTTATGTCCCTGTACTTGCTGATCTTGTACTCCTCCCTGTGATCAGCAGCTGCTCCCTGTCGCCCAACACTTTGATAGATGTAGGTGTCAGCCAGGGTCGACACACAGGTATTGTCCCATGCTAAGAGCTTGCCATTCTTCCAAGGATAGATGGTGATCCCATCAGGGCAGTTTGCTGGGTTGTGGGTAATGTTGACTGCTAGTGATCGGGGTTTCCTCTCGGCTGGGCAGCCAGCTGTAGCAAGGGTTCACTTTATGATGTCGTTAACTTCACTGCGTCTTGTATGCCAACCCTTTGTTTTGGAACAGTTAAGAACATGTAGACCATATCGGTCAGCTTGTGCATCGCCGCAAATACACATATACTACATGTGAATTGGGGCAGTGAGGTGGAGAGCCAATGCAAAATGGAGGATCTTAGGGTCGAGGCGTGTTCCCATAGCCGAAATGGGAACTGTTTGGATGTCCCCGGAGTGATGTACACTCACAGCTTGGAGACGGACAGTCTCCCTGTCTGATGTTACAGCCCTAAGTATGTTGGCAAGCACCTTTTCAGCGATGGGGCCATCCCAACTCGACTATTTGTAGCCCAGTGCTGCACTAGGTTTTGGTGCTGAAGCATTCAGTGATGGCACTAGCATAGTTAGGGTCCTGCATTCCTGATGAGTCACTGAGGTTGTCAGGAAGAATTTGTTTTATTAATTCATTTGATGCTAGGGAAGAGGACAGAAAAACTAGTAGGGCAACCTGGGAGGATTTGCGTGATCCCAGCCCCCCAAAGCCTGACCGGAAGTGAGGCTTGCAACCACTGTCCATCTTCGAAGTAATTATTCAATTCACTCTTTAGCATGGTCTTAAGGAGAGAGCCATATTCCATGAGTCTCGGACTGCTGAAGGCTGGGGAGCATCTCAGGAAGTAGAAAAGTTTCGGGATTGACAGGCACCTGGTGAGTAGGTAGAAGGCATCATTTGTATCGATGTCTTTCATCCTTCCTTCCATCGTCCTGAGGTCTGAGATTTTTTTCTAGGATCAGATCGATGGCACTGGGCACAAGAGAAGTACCAAAGAGAGTGCTGTTGGCTGGATCAATGGCTCGTGCTCCTGGTAAAACAGCACTAATATTCTGGATCATCTGTCGACTGGTAGAAACTATTTCACATTTGGTGGGGTTTAAAGATAGGCCCAAGCTCTCTTCCAAGTGGGTAATTTTTCTGATGTCCTCTAGAAGAGATTATGTAGTGCAAGCTAGGGTACCATCATCCATGAACTAGATTCTAAGCTTACCGGAGAGCGTTTCTGTGACTTCCTTGATGACCAGACAGATTAGAAAGAGGGTGAGTTGGTCCCCCTGTTGCACACTCTCACACGAGTCAATTTCATGGTCCCCAAACAATAGTTTAGAAGTCACACTATAACACGATTCTATGAAGGGATAGAGGGAAGGGAAGTTTCTATAAACTGCTTGGAGAGCAGCATCCCTTCTGACTAAGTTGACAGCGTTGGCAAAGTCCAATTTGATCAAGGCTTTTTCATCGGACATGTTGTTGATATATACTCGTGCTGCATTTATTGCCCTAATAACATGTGTTGCTAGTAACCTGTCCCTCCTTGGTGGGACAGCCAAATAGGCATTGCCAAAAAGCAGCAGGTTGTGCCAGGATCCGTTATTCGTGCACTATATATATATATATATATATATATATATATATATATATATATATATATATATATATATATATATATATACATATATATATATATATATATATATATATATATATATATATATATATATATATATATATATATATATATATATATATATATATATATATATATATATATATATATATATATGATAGAGTGGATAGGGGAGCAATGTGGCAGATGTTGCAAGTATATGGAATAGGTGGTAAGTTACTAAATGCTGTAAAGAGTTTTTATGAGGATAGTAAAAGTAGGTCTTAGACAGGGATGTGTAATGTCATCATGGTTGTTTATTATATTTATAGATGGGGTTGTAAAAGAAGTAAATGCTAGGGTGTTCGGGAGAGGGGTGGAATTAAATTATGGGGAATCAAATACAAAATGGGAATTGACACAGTTACTTTTTGCTAATGATGCTGTGCTTATGGGAGATTCTAAAGAAAAATTGCAAAGGTTAGTGGATGAGTTTGGGAGTGTGTGTAAAGGTAGAAAGTTGAAAGTGAACATAGAAAAGAGTAAGGTGATGAGGGTGTCAAATGATTTAGATAAAGAAAAACTGAGTATCAAATTGGGGAGGAGGAGTATGGAAGAAGTGAATGTTTTCAGATATTTGGGAGTTGACGTGTCAGCGGATGGATTTATGAAGGATGAGGTTAATCATAGAATTGATGAAGGAAAAAAGGCGAGTGGTGCATTGAGGTATATGTGGAGACAAAAAATGTTATCTTTGGAGGCAAAGAAACGAATGTATGAAAGTATAGTAGTACCAACACTCTTATATGGGTGTGAAGCTTGAGTTGTAAATGATGCAGCGAGGAGGCGGTTGGAGGCGGTTGGAGGCAGTGGAGATGTCCTGTGTAAGGGCAATGTGTGGTGTAAATATTATGCAAAAAATTCGGAGCGTGGAAATTAGGGGAACGTGTGGAGTTAATAAAAGTATTAATCAGAGGGCTGAATATTGTTTGTTGAGGTGGTTTGGTCATTTAGAGAGAATGGATCAAAGCAGAATGACATAGAGAGCGTATAAATCTGTAGGGGAAGGAAGTTGGAGGGAGGGGGTAAAGGAGGTGTTGGAGGGAGGGGATAAGGGAGATGTTGTGGGCGAGAGGCTTGGATTTGCAGCAAGCGTGCGTGAGCGTGTTAGACAGGAGTGAATGGAGACGAATGATAT
The DNA here is from genome assembly GCF_038502225.1 of Cherax quadricarinatus. NCBI lineage: Eukaryota > Metazoa > Arthropoda > Malacostraca > Decapoda > Parastacidae > Cherax > Cherax quadricarinatus. Next base: position 32,738,035 of record NC_091298.1, read on the forward strand.
TTGAGACTTGACGAGCTGTTGGAGTGTAAGCAGGGTAATATTTAGTGAAGGGATTCAGGGAAACCGGTTATTTTATTATAGTCGGACTTGAGTCCTGGAAATGGGAAGTACAATGCCTGAACTTTAAAGGAGGGGTTTGGGATATTGGCAGTTTGGAGGGATATGTTGTGTATCTTTATACGTATATGCTTCTAAACTGTATTCTGAGCACCTCTGCAAAAACAGTGATTATGAGTGAGGTGAAAGCGTTGAATGATGAAAGTATATTCTTTTGGGGGATTTTCTTTCTTTTTGGGTCACCCTGCCTCTGTGGGAGACGGCCGACTTGCTAATATATATATATATATATATATATATATATATATATATATATATATATATATATATATATATATATATATATATATATATATATTTAATGAAATCAAGAAACAAGTGATTTTAAATCATTTACCAAACTGCGGCAGGCCAGGACTCGACCCTACGAACGTTGTACTGCCTCCTCAGACAGCACAATGCACGCATCACCTTACCACAGAGCCAGCGATCCTAAGAATCAAGTACACAGCACGTAGCTATGTGTTTTCTGTCTTGGCCCGAGGACACTCGTGGCTGTGGTATCTCAAGGATTAATTTCAGCCTCATCTTGTTTGAATGAGGTGATGCGTGCATTGTGCTCTCTGACGAGGCAGTACAACGTTCGTAGGGTCGAGTCCTGGCCTGCCGCAGTTTGGTAAATGATTTAAAATCACTTGTTCCGTGATTTCATTACTTTATATAAATTGGACTTTGCCAATGCTTTCAACTCAGTCAGAAGGGATGCTGCTCTCCAAGCAGTTTATAGAAACTTCCCTTCCCTTTATCCCTTCATAGAATCGTGTTATAGTGTGACTTCCAAACTATTGTTTGGGGACCATGAAATTGACTCGTGTGAGGGCGTGCAACAGGGGGACCCTCTCGCCCCCTTTCTATTTTGTTTGGTCATCAAGGAAGTCACGGAGGCACTCTCCAGCGAGCTCAATATCTGGTTCCTGGACGACGGTACCCTAGCTGGCACAACAGAATCTCTCCTGGAGGACATCAGTAAAATTAAAGACATGGGAGAAAGCCTGGGCCTTTCTTTAAACCCCACCAAATGTGAAATAGTTTCTACCAATCAACAGTTGATCCAGAATATTAGTACCGTTTTACCAGGAGCACGAGCCATTGATCCAGCCAATAGCACTCTCCTCGGTGCTCCTCTTGGGTCCAATGCCATCGATCTGATCCTAGGAAAAAAAGTCTCAGACCTCCGGACGATGGAAAGCAGGATGAAAGACATTGACACACACGATGCCTTCTACCTACTCACCAGGTGCCTGTCAACCCCAAAACTTACCTATTTTCTGAGATGCTCCCCAGCCTTCAGCAGTCCAAAACTCAAGGAATATGACTCTCTCCTGAAGGCCATGCTAGAGAGTGTATTGAATCTTTCCCTTGACGATGGACAGTGGTTGCAAGCCTCACTTCCGGTCAGGCTTGGAGGGCTAGGAGTACGCAGATCCTCCCAGATTGCTCTACCAGCTTTCCTATCCTCTTCCATTGCATCAAACGAGTTGATAAGACAAATTCTTCCTGACACCCTCAGTGACTCAGCAGGAATAGAAGACCCTAGCTATGTCAGTGCCATCACCGAATGGAAGACTCTTGCTGCTCCAGCACCAAACCCTAGTGCAGCACTGGCTCACAAACAGTCAAGCTGTGATAGCCCAATTGCTGAAAAGGTGTTTGCCAACATGCTCAGGGCTGCAACATCAGATAGGGAGATTGCCCGTCTCCAGGCTGTGAGTGCACCTCACTCCGGGGACTTCCTCCAAACAGTTCCCATATCGGCAATGGGAACGCGACTCGACCCTAAGACCCTCCGTATTGCAGTGGCTCTGCGCCTTGCTGCCCCAATTCACACAGAATATATGTGTATTTGCGGCGAAGTGCAAGCAGACCAATACGGTCTACATGGTCTTAACTGTTCCAAAACCAAGGGCTGGCATGCAAGACACAATGAGGTCAACGACATCATTAAGAGAACCCTTGCTACAGCTGGATGCCCTGCCGAGAGGGAGCCACGATCACTTGCAGCAAACAATACCCACAACCCAGCAAACCGCCCCGACGGGATCACCATCTATCCTTGGAAGAATGGCAAGCTCTTAGCATGGGACTATACCTGTGTGTCCACACTGGCTGACACCTATATCCATCACAGTGTGGGGCGACGGGGAGGAGCTGCTGACCACAGGGAGTACAAGATCACCAAGTACAGGAACATAAGCCAACAGTATCAATTTGTCCCAGTGGGATCAGAGACCTTGGGATCATGGGGAAAAAATGCCACACGTTTCCTTAAAGAATTGGGTTCCAGACTCATCGACACCACCAGGGACCCAAGGGCAGCCACTTTCATGTTCCAGCGCCTCAGCGTCGCCATCCAGAGGGGAAATGCTTGCTGCATACTTGGTTCACGTCCAGCCTCGGAGGAGCTGGAGGAAATTCATCATCTTTGATACATTGTGCCATTGTATTCATGTTTATGTTTTTTTCTGTAAATGTATTTTGTTTATTAATAAATGTTCACATAGAATATAAATATAGGGGGTGGTAGGAGAAGAAAATATTCAAACAGCTCCGGGGAGAACCTTGAGTTTTCCCTGAGGTACGTTTATTGTCTTCTCTGAGGATGAGGGTCCCCATTCCAGCTATAGAGGTGGTACTTCCCCATATAATATAAAATATATATATATATATATATATATATATATATATATATATATATATATATATAATATATATATATATATATATATATATTTTGGGATTCTCGAGTTAAAACTACAAAAATTTAAACTGTTTATTGAATCTCTCTATTGCATTAGGCAACAAACCTTATTACAAAGAATCGCGAGACTCGCTGCAAACCCTTTAATGCAATACTTACTTATTTCCTGATACAATAATGTTTTTAAAATCCTAAGATGCAGCAGTTTCACAGTGCATTGACGAGATTCGCATATAGACAGGTTGGCTCAGGTTTGTAATGGAATATCACTATTGCAACCCCTCTGTGACCGCCTTGACTTAGACTGGTAATTTGCTGCGAGAACTGCTGTAGCCAGCACTGCAGGTCACTGATACTGCATTGTTATATCGGTCATCACGGCAGGCAATGTCCGTAAACTTGCCCTCAACACACACACACTCTCCGGTGTTGTGATAACGTTAATGGTGTTCCCTGTACGAGCATTGTCAAGCTCCTTTCATTACTAATGCTTGGTAGCTCAAGACATGCACGAGTGTGTGCTTGGGTAATAGTGTGTGTACGTGTTTAATGAGTGGAGTAAAAAAACATGTTATTATTTATTGAAGGAAGTAAATTTGGAGCATCAGCCTTTAATGAAACAAGTGTAAGTATGAGTAACCAACCTCTCTCCACCCACCTAAAAACCCAAAAATCACCAGGCCCAAAACCACCCGCCCAAACCTACCCAAACGCCCACTCACCCACTGAAATATTCAGACCCACCGACCCAAACCCACCCGCTAACCCACCCACAAATTCACTCACACACCCACCCACTAACCTTCCCACACACAAACACCGTTATATATATATATATATATATATATATATAAATATATATATATATATATATATATATATATATATATATATATATATATATATATATATATATATATATATACACACACACACACACACAAACAGGCGAGTACACATTCACACACAACAAAGGAATGAGCTTATACAGGAAATCCAGCACGGTTTCATAGAAGGGAAATCTTGTGTCAAAACCTACTGGAGTTTTACGAGAAGGTAACGGAAGTAAGACACGAGAGATAGTGAGTGAGAGAGAGAGAGAGAGAGAGAGAGAGAGAGAGAGAGAGAGAGAGAGAGAGAGAGAGAGAGAGAGAGAGAGAGAGAGAGAGAGAGAGAGAGAGAGAGAGAGAGAGAGAGAGAGGTGGGAAGACTGCATTTTCTTGGACTGTTAGAAGGCTTTCGACATAGTTCCGCACAAGGTATCAGAGCAAAAGCTGGAGGGGCAGGCAGGAATAACAGGAAAGGCACTCCAATGGATCATGAATTATTTGACAAGAAGGAAACATCGAGTGAAAGCACGTGATGAGGTGTGGAAGTGGGAGCATGTAATGAGCAGGATTCCACAAGGGTAAGTCCTAGGGCCGGTGCTGTTTCTGGTGTGTGTGATTGACATGACAGACGCAGTAGATTCAGACGTGTCCATGTTTGGAAACAATTCGAAGTTAATGGGGATAATCCATACGAGTGAGGATCAGGTAGGACTGCAAAAGATCTGTACAGGCTGAAAGCCTGGTCCAACAACTGGCTCCTGGATTTGAAACCCACCAAGTGGAAAGTGATGATAACTGGGAATTAACAAAGACGACCGCAGATGTAGTACAGGCAAAGGGGCCAAAGGCTGTAAACCTCACTCAAGGAAATGGATCTTCGGTTGAGTATCATGCTGAGCACTTCTCCTGAAGCGCACATCAACCAAATAATTGCTGAAGAGTATGGGCACCAATAAAACCTAAGAATAGCGTTTCGACATCTAAGTAAGGAATCATTCAATTCATTGTACACCATATATGTCAGGCCCATACTGGAGTATGCAGCACCAGTCTGGAGCCTGGAACCGACGAAGCACGTTAAGAAATTAGAGAATGTTCAGAGGTTTGCGACAAGACTAGTGCAGGAGAAAAGGGGTATGTCCTACTAGGAGATATTAAAGGAAATCGACCTGACGACACTGGAGGACAGGAAAGACAGGGAAGATATGATAACGATATATAAAATACTGAGAGAAATTGACAAGGTGGACAGAGACAGGATGTTCCAGAGATGAGATACAGCAACAAGGGGTCACAACTGGAAGTTGAAAACTCAGCTAAGTCACAAGAATATTAAGATATATTTCTTCAGTCACAGAGTTGTCAGGAAGTGGAATAGTCTGTAAAGTGATGTAGTGGAGGCAGGATCCATACATTGCTTTAGAAAGAGGTATGATAAAGCTCAGGGAGCAGAGAGAGAGTGGACCTAGTAGCGAACAGTGAAGAGGGCCACGAACTATGAATCGACCCCTGCAACCACAATTAGGTGGGCACACACACACACATACACACACACACAAGATGGGGCAAGGAGCTATGAATCGACGCCTGCAACCTCAGATAGGTAATTACATACGATCACATAAAAAAGTCGTTGAATGCACACTATAAAGTACTACAATTCTGGGCTATTTTATTAATGAACTTTCTGGAAAATAAGTAAGGTAAGCATATAATTGGAATTCTTAGAAAACTGATTAAGAGAGGATGAAGCGAAAAATGAATATGGATGAAGAATAATCTTGGAAACTGGTGAAAATCCAGGTGAGTGTCACACCCAGTGTTCTGAGTGCTATCAGGTGTGGGGTTGCAGCTTCTAGTTTCACTTCATCAACTTTCAACTTTCTCAGGTGTCACCCACCGTGATTTCTCATTTGTCTTCATGAGGAATTATCCACAGAACTGGCACCAGCAGGTCTGAGGTCTCCCTAGCTACTTAATCAGAGGGACATCCCAAACAGTTACTTGAAACTAGTCAGTACATCGCCGGTATAAAGTGTTTAAATAGGTACTGTAAAAGATTGACATGAATGAGGTAAACAAGGTGAATACAGGAAAGCAGTGCCAGAATTACTGAGACGTATATGTTAAGATTCTCTAAGAGGAAAGATTGAAGATTCTAGATATCTCAACTCGAGGGTTAGTAATTAAAATGAGGGAGGACATTGGCAGAAATCATTACAACGAATTAAGAATAGATATCGAGGAAGAACCAGACACTGAGTGAAGAGACGACATACTAAGAGGGGAGATAAAATGAATGGGAAATGAACTATGGTGAGGGCTGGAAAGTATATTGTTTGAAATGAAGGAATGGGATTAGTTAGGAGATAGAATCTCTTAGGAATAATAAATACAGCTGAGTTAATGGCAAAAATAATTCAGAAAACATGAAAGATTGTCAGTAATGAATAGACACAAATAATGGCGAATGCAACAGCAATATAGAGCTTTTAATGATTTTAGGGCAGCCAGAGTAACTCAAAATAGTTTAGGAGAAGGTTATAAACCTGATCATTATTTCTTCAACAGGAAAGTCATTGACTTTGCCAATTTCCATGTTTCTCATCTCGCATTTCCGCTGATCCCCTACAATTAGTGCCACCCCATCTTCTCTCTGTTCTTTCAGTCTCTTCTCACTACGAGGTTCCTCTCTGCGATTAGTGCAGTGGTTATCATCCCATAAAGTATTGATCTGCGATAGCAGTAATGTCAGGATACTTCTCTGCTACAGTGTCCATTACGCCAACACATTTGTTAGCGATACAATCCTTATTTGCTCACCACACTCATTCAGATTTTGCTAGAATTCTACTAGTAGGACTGAATCCTGAAAGGAGTGCCGGTGGGAGAGAGAATATTAGTGTAGGCAGCATGGGAGAGATGGAGTGAAGAGAGAGTGGATGTGATGAGAGAATGCGAAATAGGTGTGTGAGTTGGAGTTAGAGGGAGGACAGAGAAAATTAGCTGAACCATTAGTGATATTCAGACTGGAGAAGACATGAGGGGCGAGGAAGGAACAGTTGCAGCTGTGATGAGAAAAGGAAAAGAAGTCTGAGAAATGGAAGGAGATTGGAATGGTTGTTGAATGGAATTGGGAGACAAAGTGATTAGATGGAGGTAGAGAGAGAATAGAAAAGTGAGTGGAATTAAGGGAAAGGTAAGGTGGAGCTGAGGATAGGAACAAATTGCTGCTTATTACTCCTGATTATTGATTATGAGTGTAGTTAGTGAAAGATAAGAGTGGTGGGGGAGAAGGTGTTTGGATGAGAGGGGAAGTTAGGGCAGAGAGAGAGAGAGAGAGAGAGAGAGAGAGAGAGAGAGAGAGAGAGAGAGAGAGAGAGAGAGAGAGAGAGAGAGAGAGAGAGAGAGAGAGAGAGAGAGAGAGAGAGAGAGAAAGAGGTTGGGTAGAGGATGAGGAGAACCTGGTTACTGGTTGCTACTCCCGGTTGCTGGTTCTAAATTCTCTGGCCCAACTGGATCTTACAACCACCACTCCTGCTTATGTGATTTCCACTCATTGTTTTCCTTTTCTGCTTCCTCAACTTTGCTCTTATGTTTGATCTCTCTAAATAAATTCTCTATAGTACCTATCCTACTTCCAGAGTAACTCAAAATAGTAGTAAAGGAGATAAAAATATGACAGATGTTTTGTTAGCAGCAATAGATTTAGACAAGGCAAAAAAAAAATGAAATTACAATTATTCCAAATTGGGATTGTACAACATAGAATGACGACGCCCAGTGAAAATAATCTCTCACATAGAAACAATAAATGTTTAATAAATTAGTAGGAAAGTAACTCTCAGGAAGTAGGATAGGTACTATAGAGAATTTATTTAGAGAGATCAAACATAAGAGCAAAGTTGAGGAAGCAGAAAAGGAAAACAATGAGTGGAAATCACATAAGCAGGAGTGGTGGTTGTAAGATCCAGTTGGGCCAGAGAATTTAGAACCAGCAACCGGGAGTAGCAACCAGTAACCAGCTTACCGCTTCCCCTCATCCTCTACCCAACCTCTTTCTCTCTCTCTCTCTCTCTCTCTCTCTCTCTGCCCTAACTTCCCCTCTCATCCAAACACCTTCTCCCCCACCACTCTTATCTTTCACTAACTACACTCATAATCAATAATCAGGAGTAATAAGCAGCAATTTGTTCCTATCCTTAGCTCCACTTTACCTTTCCCTTAATTCCACTCACTTTTCTATTCTCTCTCTACCTCCATCTAATCACTTTGTCTCCCAATTCCATTCAACAACCATTCCAATCTCCTTCCATTTCTCAGACTTCTTTTCCTTTTCTCATCACAGCTGCGCCTGTTCCTTCCTCGCCCCTCATGTCTTCTCCAGTCTGAATATCACTAATATCTCTGTCGTCCCTCTAACTCCAACTCACACACACATTTTGCATTCTCTCATCACTTCCACTCTCTCTTCACTCCATCTCTCCCATGCTGCCTACACTAATATTCTCTCTACAACCAGCCCTCCTTTCAGGATTCAGTCCTAGTAGTAGAATTCTAGCCAAATCTGAATGAGTGTGGTGTGCAAATAAGGATTGTATCGCTAACAAATGTGTTGACGTAGTGGACACTGTAGCAGAGAAGTATCCTGACATTACTGCTATCGCAGATCAATACTTTATGGGATGAGAACCACTGCACTAATCGCAGAGAGGAACCTCGTAGTGAGAAGAGATTGAAAGAACAGAGAGATGGGGTGGCACTAATTGTAGGGGATCAGCGGAAATGTGAGATGAGAAACATGGTTATTGGCAAAGTCAATGACTTTCCTGTTGAAGAAATAATGATCAGGTTTATAACCTTCTCCTAAACAACAGGAAACTGAGGCAGGAGAACTGTGAGTACAGAAAAGCAATAAAATTCTACAGAAAACATCACAAAAGAGAAGGAAGATCAAAGCAGAGCTTTTGATTGCAAGCATCTTAAAACACAGGAAATTTGACTGGGAGAACTGGAACCATCATATGAAAGAAACCACAAGAAGGAAGGTAGGGGTCGGACAAGCTTAACTTGACTTAGTTTTCACCGTATATAAATCTGGCATGGATGAAATTCAATACGGGGTACCACTGGGTACTAGTTGCCACACAGTACTTTGCTATGAATAGTTGCTAAAAGAGGGAGAAGAGGAAATAGAAGGAGAAGGGGTACAAATAATGAGCCAGAATTGAGTAGAGAAAACTATGCAGGGATGAGTGGTTTTCAAAATGGAATTCAGTAGAACCTGGAAGTTTGATAATCAATGATACAATGGATGACATGGCCAGAAAGTGTATGAAGGCAACAGCATGGTTTATTCCTATCAGAAGATTAAAATAAAGCTGGAAGACAGAAAAAGAAGGATAAGTGGATAGAAAAATTAGGAAACACAGAACAGAGAATAGGCAAGAAAGCAGAATAGCAAAAACGAGTATTCAAGTATGAGACGATAAGCAGAAAGTCGATTAGAGAATGACACAGCAGTAAAATCCAAATCAGAGATAAAAACTCATTAACAGCAGCATAAGCAGTTGAAGAAGGAGGGGATATTCACAAAGAAGTATGTGAGAAATTAAGCAGAAGACTTAAGGAGGCATTCATTAAGAAGACGGGGATGGTGCCAGTAAGCACGGTTAATCATCAAGCTAGAAGGAAGTAATATCATTAATAAAAGAATATAAAAGGTGGAAGAACAGTGTGATCCTGTAGTTATAGTTTGCATGTAATTTAGTACGGGAAACTTACCGGGCAGCTGGAAGACAGTAAACAAGGTTCCGGTATACATGTAAGGCTTCAGACAAGAGTGACTGAATTACAGGCTAGTATCACTTTCTTGTATTATCTCCAAAGTATTGGAAAAGACGTTCATTAAAGAGTTGGTTGAGTACTTAGAGGCGAGAGACTTTGATAAAGAAAACTGACAGTTACTTAGGAAGGAAATGTCATGCATTACTAACCCATGAAATTTCTCCATCAATAAAACATGGGCGCGACAAGAACATGAAATCGATGCAAGTCAGAGAGTTCCGACTTTTCCACGCTCTCCCTCCATGCAGTAAAGAAATTATCAGAGAACCTCTGGCTGTCTTGAACAGGGAACCTGACAAGTTCTTCATATTATGACAAAATAATGGAAAGAGACATACTGTATGAGCCAGTTTGATTTGATAGAGTGACTCACGAGAAATTATTCACAAATTCAAGTAGCAAGAAGAGATACAAAATAAAGTCCTACGTGAGATTAAGGACCACTTAACGAACAGAAGGCAGAGGGATATGATGGTAAGAGCATACGTTTTTAAGATGGAAAAGTGTAAAACAATTATATGCAAGGTTGTGAAAATTTGGAAGACAGAGAGAGAGAGAGAGAATAATGAAGTGCAGCATTTGAAGAGAGAAACTACAAATGTCGCCAAATGAGAAAATATTTAGGGTGAAAGTCACTTTCAATATGTCAGAGGACGTATGCAGCACCAGCTGGACTCCCCACTCCCCCCCCACTCCATCCATCTCCCCATCAAGTATCTTAATAAGATCCTAAGGTCAGACACAAGACTATTCCAAGAGATAAGAGGATTGAGTTATTAAGAGAGACTAAAGGAAGTGAACCTGATAACTTCAGACGAGAGATAGACTAAAGGAGCCATGATTGCGACATATAAGATACTCAGAGAAGTTATGAGAACAGATAGGGACACACTTTCTAAAATGAGAGGAGCAAGGGCGAGAAGATGCCATAGATGGACTCTAAAGACACAGATATATATGAAAAAACGTTCTCCGCCTCACCGGTGGTAAATAAGTGGAATGAGGTAAATTGAATACACAATTCCAAGAGTAGGTATGATATAGCCTATGAAATTAGGAATTAATAATGCAGGCGATTTTAGGTAATAAGGTGAGGCCAAGAGCTGTAATCACATCTTGGTGACTACACACACAGCTTTACTGACTCACGAAACAGTAGTGACACGATTGCAAACAAACCATACCACAGGTGGGGCTTGAACCCGCGCCAGAAAAGGCCCTTGGAGCAGCGAAAAGGCGGGGCGAGGAGCTAAGACTCGAGCCGTGCAACCACAAATAGGTGAGTACACACACACACACACACACACAGCGATCGCTTGCTCCTAGCATCATTCCATATTCAATCATATATATATGTTAGTGTCGCTGGAGCCTCCTTGTACCATCCTCACCCATTATGATTGACGAATCTTCCTTTAGCTGTCTTGTAGTCTGCAGTGGTCTCGTCATACTTCTTTAGTCTCCTTACTTCTAATTTCCGTGTCTCTTCTCTCTTTAACATCGATAATTTCCTAACTTCCGCATGCTCATGTTCACTCCTCTCCTTTCATTCTGCGCCAAGACTTGTCTCCTGTAACCCAGTAAGTTTCAGTGCTCTTCTCTCTGTCTACATATTCCTCTGTTATTATCACAGCATCCTTTAATCTCATGCCTCAGAATGTCGCCTCTTGCGCTACATCTTTCCTTCCAAAGTCTATCATAATCATTCTCCTTTTAATTTCCTCTAAACTCAGTTTCATTTTCATATCATTCCTGGCATCTATGTTTTACGCAAATCAACCAATAACATTCCTTCCATTTAACACTATCCAAATTGAGCTCTTTCAGCTTATTTAGTTTCTTAGTTTAACCCCACAGACAGGCCATTGACTAGTTTCCAGTAAACTAGATAATTTTTTAACTCCTTATACTAAAGGCAACATTACGTCACTTGCATTCTATATTTTTGTGAAAGGTATCTCTGGTGTCAGCGAAATTTATTGTTTAGTTCTCACAGCAGCAAATAAGCTGCCAGTTATTGACAATTACTCTGGAGACATTTCTCACTCTTTTCCTAGGTAGAATGACATACTGTAGTTGTTCTTCCTGTTTCATTATTATTTCAATAGCCTGTCTATAACTTATAAGTAACTTTCTCACTTACAGATTTTCTTTTATCCAGAACTCACCTAAATTTTGGGATTCTCTCAAACACCAAACACAATCCCACTCATCCTTCCCAAAAAATCTTACTTTCAGCACAAGGAAGGCTGACTAAAATTCTATTATCCACGTCCCTGTCACAAAATTCACGATCCATGTATCTCACCTGAGTATCTCTAATAAGGTTATATTTACCTGAATTTTTACTCTAGCATTTTCCAGGGTGGCCCAAGTTCCTTCACTGCTGCTCTGGAAGTCTCCCTTCGTCTTGGAGAATATAAAATGTTATCATACTTTCCAATCCTCCTCCTTCACTTTTCTTTATCATGAGCTGGTATCTTTTTTTTTTTTAGCTTTCCTTATCCTTTATCCTGTACCTCATTCTTGTGACTACAGATTCGAAAACTCTTATTCTCCGTCTCAGAAACATCATTTTGGGTTGTGTAGTTACACCATTTACCAATTTTTTTATCAAATTGGATTACTTAAAAATCAAAATCAAATAGATGCTCATACTGAATTCTATAGTATTTTAAGCCGAATGCAAATGAGAAAAAACTGAAAACAAAATTTGCGGTGTCTGGCTGTTTGTTACCTTTCTCAAAAACTTTCGATTATTACTTGAGAACACAACTTTTGAACACTAGTGTAAAGTATTTTGAACAACATTCGGTAAACTATTTCCATCACTGGCTGCTTGGTGTACATTGTTCTAAATTTTGTTTTGATGTGATACTTGAAGACAGGTTCTCTGATCAGTTGAAGAATTTCAACATTTGTATATCCTACTTAAGAGAAGGTTGGTGTTTAGTGGTGTGTGTGTGTCTGTGTGTGTGTGTGTGTGTTTAGTTATCTAATTGTACTCACCTAATTGTGGTTACAGGGATCGAGACTCAGCTCCTGGCCCCGCATCTTCACTGATCGCTGCTAGGTCCACTCTCTCTCTGCTCCTTGAGCTTCGTCATACCTCGTCTTAAAGCTATGTATGGTTCCTGCCTCTACTACACCACTTGCTAGACTATTCCATTTCCTGACAACTCTATGACTGAAGAAATACTTTCTAACATCCCTTTGACTCGTCTGAGTTTCAGCTTCCAGTTGTGACCCCTTGTTTCAGTGTCCCATATCTGGAACATGCTGTCTCTGTCCACCCTATCTATTCCACGCAGTATTTTGTATGTCGTTATCATGTCTCCCCTGACACTCCTGTCCTCCAGCGTCGTCATGCCGATTTCCCTCAACCTTTCATCGTAGGACATTTCTCTGAACTACGGAACTAACCTTGTTGCAAACCTTTGCACTTTCTCTAGTTTCTTGACGTGCTTGACCAGGTGTGGGTTCCAAACTGGTGCTGCATACTCCAGTATGGGCCTGACGTACACAGTGTACAGTGTCTTGAACGATTCCTTACTAAGGTAACGGAACGCTATTCTCAGGTTTGCCAGGCGACCATATGCTGCAGCAGTTATCTGGCTGATGTGGGCTTCCGGAAACGTGCTCGGTGTTTTGCTCACCCCAAGACCTTTCTCCTTGAATGAGGTTTGCCGTCCTTGGCCACCTAGCCTATACTCTGTCTGCGGTCTTCTTTGTCCTTCCCCAATCTTCATGACCTTGCATTTGGCGGGGTTGAATTCGAGAAGCCAGTTGCTGGACCACGTGTTCAGCCTGTCCAGGTCTCTCTGTAGTCCTGCCTGATCCTCATCTGATTTAATTCTCCTCATTAACTTCACATCATCTGCGAACAGGGACACTTTCATCATGTCATTCACATATACCAAAAATTGCACTGGTCCTAGGACCGACCCCTGTGGGACACCACTCGTCACAGGCGCCCACTGTGATACCTCATCACGTACCATGACTCGTTATTGTCTCCCTGTCAATTATTCTCTGATCCATTGCAGTGCCCTTCCAGTTACATGTGCCTGATCCTCGAGCTTCTGCACTAATCTCATGTGAGGAACTGTGTCAAAGGCCTTCCTGCAGTCCAGGAAAATGCAATAATCCCACCCCTTTCTCTCGTGTCTTACTTCTGTTACCTTGTCATAAAACTCCAGTAGGTTTGTGACGTAAAATTTACCTTCCATGAATCCATGCTGGATGTCGTTTATAAACTTGTTCCGTTCTAGGTGCTCCACCACTCTCCTCCTGATAATCTTCTCCGTGACTTTGCATATTATACAAGTCAGTGATACTGGTCAGTAGTTTAGTGCCTCGTTTCTGTCTCCTTTCTTAAAAATGGGGACTACATTTGCCGTCTTCCATACCTCAGGTAGTTGCCCAGTTTCAAGGGATGTGTTGAAGATTGTGGTTATTGGCACACACAGCGTCTCTGCTCCTTGTCTAAGGACCCACGGTGAGATGTTTTCCGGTCCCATCGCCTTTGAGGTATCAAGGTCACTTAGCAGCTTCTGCACCTTCTTCTCCGTTGTGTGTATGTCATCCAACACTTGGTATATTCCCTGTTGGTGTTCCCCTCTGTGCTGTCTTCCCAGAGCCCTTCCTATCTCTACTGTAAATACTTCCTTAAATCTCGTGTTGAGCTCCTCGCATACCTCATGATCGTTTCTTGTGAGTTCCCCACCTTCTGTCCTCAGTCTGATCCCTGGTCTTTGACTGTTGTCTTCCTCCTGATGTGGCTATGCAGCAGTTTCGGGTCAGACTTCACTTTCGTTGCTATGTTGTTTTCTTACTGCCGCTGGGCCTCCCTCCTTACCTGTGCTTATTCGTTTCTGGCTCTTAGACTAATCTCCTTATTTTCCTGTGTTCTTTGCTTTCTGTACTTTTTCCATTCTCTAGTGCACTTAGTTTTTGCCTCCCTACACCTTCGGGTAAACCAGGGGCTCGTTCTGGTCTTCCCATTATTTCTGTTGCCAGTGGGAACAAACCTTTCCTCTGCTTCCTTGCATTTTGTTGTTACGTATTCCATCATTTCGTTGACTGACTTACCTACCAGTTCTCTGCCCCACTGAACCTCATCCACAAAGTTCCTCAAACCTATGTAGAACCCGCTTTTATAGTCTGGCTTTTTCCATTCAACTCCTGTTATCCTCTCCACTTGTAACTCTACTAAGTATTCAAAGCACAGAACCACGTGAACACTAGCTCCACGGGGCCTCTCATATGCGATGTTCTCAATGTTTAAACTGCTCAGGGTGAATATAAGGTCCAGTCTTGCTGGTTCATCCTCCCCTCTCTCTCTGGTAGTGTCCTTAACATGCTGATGCACGAGGTGTGTGTGTGTGTGTGTGTGTGTGTGTGTGTGCGTGTAGAGGCCATTTTCCGCATTTAATCTCGAAATGGTATAGTATTATTGTATATTGTTGCTTTGTTTTTGCCTTGATGCTGGTGAGGGGCTCTTGGCTCAAGGAACTGGAAATAGACTTATCTCTCCCTAGCGTGGATCGAATTTGAATTCCTCCCGTTCCACACTTGCTATGGACTCCAACGGGCTTTCTTCTTTCCTCTGACTAAAATATAAAAATTGTGAACAACATCAATCTTCAATTACTGATGCATCGTATGAAATAGATGAAATCTTTCATGGGTTAATTAAGGCTGTTTAAGCACTAATTTTGTTACATTCTCTGTAATAACTGGAAAATGCATCTTCTTATCTTAAAATTTTTAGTGGTGATGTGTTTTTCTCACAGGAAAAATTTGTTTTGATCAAATTGGTTTCTGTGAAATAATTGGAGAAAATCTCTTATGATCAGTAATAAGTCCCAGCGGTTGACTTTATTTTGAATCAGTACAAAGTTCTTTTATGTTCCTATAATGTATGTACGTACGCTAAACTTACGTAAAACTTACTTTCATAAAAGTTGATCGATCTTACACTGGGTAAAATTTGAATTGCTTTTGACCTGTGAGCTTTCAAATTTTCATTTATTTAGGAAATTGGAGAAATTTAAATTCGATTTTTCATGCGATAATTTCTTTGTGTTGCTCATTTTCAGCTTTAACCCTTCCAAGTTGAAAACTTGATAATGTAACTTTTAGGACACTTTGGACACTTAGAACACATCATAAAGTACACTTTGTGTACTTTACGATGTTGATCTCTCTGACTTTTTGGAAGGTGTTAAATAGGCGTCCTTATTAATAATTTAAATTGAAGAAATTTGGATAACAGTTTCTATGTGATGATGTGTGAATGTTTTTCTGATTCTCTTCAGATTTTTAACTCTAATATTTTAATGTATTATCAGCTTATGCCGCACTCTGCACTTTTACAATCATGTTCATTGAGTCACAGGGGACTAAGGTTGTGAAAGACTGGGATGCCGTTCTTGGATCTCATTGGCTCCGAAATGCATTAGTTATTATTCTTACTCTCTTCTGTGTTTAAGACGGTTGGCCTCTTGCTCCTGGGACACTTAAGAGTGTTGACCTCCTGTTCTCGAGCATTTTGTAGATTTAGATCTCCATCCCTCGGGGCCACTAATAGTGTTGACCGCCGATTCCTCAGTCTTTCGAAGTGTGAGGAATTAGACATTTGTGTATCAACTTGGTATCTTTATTAAATAAACGTTTCGCCAAATGCCTTTATGAATACGATACAAAAGACCAAAGACGCAAATGAGATAATCAGTCCCTCAGCCTAGAATCAGGCGTTCAGTACTGTAGTCTTGATGAATGCGAAGCTCAGGTAGTAAGAAGTGGGCTTACATAGTGGAGTCAGAGGAGATACAGCAGATGAAGGCATTATCTTCTATGACTGCAGGGTATAAGCCCTTCTTTCTGCCTATGCTTCAGAATGATCAAGACTACGGTGCTGAGCACCTACTTCTAGGCTGAGGTACTGATTGCCTCCTCTTCAACCTCTGCAACCTCTTCAACGTCTGCTAAATAAATATACGCAGCTGTTGCACACGTGTTTAACTCTTCATCTTACCGATTATATATAAAACTGATATTATGATAATTTTGAAGTATATTCATCACCAACTCCTGGGCCTCTTAAGAGCATTGATCTCTGGCTCCAAGCTTCTGAGCTTCTAATATCTGATACTGTCCTGCTTCTGAGCTACTGAAGAGTGTTGACTTCCCTCTACTGAACATTTTAAAGCTCTTGATCTCCAGCTGATGGAGTGTTATCCTTCAGTGTTGATCTTCAGTTCTTGGGTTTCTTAAGGGGTTGACCTCCAGCTAGAGGACCTCTAAAAGAGTAATGTCCGCCAGGTTTTCGGCTTCTTAAGAGCTGATTTCCAGTTGCTGAACTTCTTAAGAGTTTTATCTTCCATCTCCTGGGGCCTCTTAAAGATGTTGATCTAAAACTCCTGGGCCTTCGTAAAGATGTTGATCTCAAGCTCCTGGGTCTCTTGAGAGTAAAAACCTCCAGCTACTGGGTCTCTTGAAGTTATCCTCCAGCTCCTGGGCCTCTTATTAGTGCTATCTACCTGCTCTTTTGTCTCTAAATCGTGTTATCCTCTAGCTCCTGGGTCTCTCAAGGGTATTGACCACCAGGATGAGTTCGAGCTAAAAGATCTGTTAGGATCGAAAGTTACAGTTGCATCATAGTTAATATCAAATTTTTTTGTTGACTGACCAGAGGAGATTCTACATTCTAAGAGACTTGAGATTGTTGAGTTATACTTCCTGTGCATCATCTGATTGATGTTAGGTTTTAACAGTGACTGATGGAGTTGAACCTCGAGTCAACGGATACCTTCACAATAGTTCATGTGATTTAAATCACATTTATTTTTAGATTTCAACAGGGTTCAGTTTCAGTTCCTGAATATTTAGTTGATGTTACATAAAGTTCTTAGTCTTTCTAAAGTTAAGTGATGCACTTGAACCTGTCGTTGAGCTACATCTGTCGTTGAGCTAAACCTGTCGTTGAGCTACATCTGTCGTTGAGCTAAACCTGTCGTTGAGCTACATCTGTCGTTGAGCTAAACCTGTCGTTGAGCTACATCTGTCACTGAGTTACACCTGTCGTTGAGCTACGCCTGTCGTTGAGCTACACCTGTCGTTGAGCTACACCTGTTGTTGAGCTAATCTTGTCGTTGAGCTACACCTGTCGTTGATCTAAACCTGTCATTGAGCTACACCTGTCACTGAGTTACACCTGTCGTTGAGCTACGCCTGTCGTTGAGCTACACCTGTCGTTGAGCTACACCTGTCGTTGAGCTACACCTGTCATTAAGCTACACCCGTCGTTGACTACACCTGTCGTTTATCTACCCCTGTCGTTTAGCTACACCTGTCATTGAGCTACACCTGTCGTTGAGCTACATCTGTCGTTGAGCTACATCTGTCGTTGAGCTACACCTGTCGTTGAGCTACACCTGTCTTTGAGCTACACCTGTGGTTGAGCTATACCCGTCGATGAGCTACACCTGTCGTTGAGCTACACCTGTCGTTGAGCTACTCCCGTCGTTGAGCTACACCCGTCGTTGACTACACCTGTCGTTTAGCTACACCTGTCGTTGAGCTACACTCGTCATTGAGCTACACCCGTCGTTGACTACACCTGTCGTTGAGCTACACCTGTCGTATAGCTACACCTGTTGACTACACCTGTCGTTTAGCTACACCTGTCGTTGAGCTACACCCGTCATTGAGCTACACCCGTCGTTGACTACACCTGTCATTGAGCTACACCTGTCGTTGACTACACTTGTCGTTTAGCTACACCTGCCGTTGACTACACCTGCCGTTGAGCTACGCCTGTCGTTGAGCTACAAATGTCCCTGAGCTACACCTGTCATTGAGCCACACCTGTCATTGAGCTACACCTGTCGTTGACTACACCTGTCGTTTAGCTACACCTGTCGTTGACTACACCTGTCGTTGAGCTACATCCGTCGTTGACTACACCTGTCGTTGACTACACCTGTCGTTGAGCTAGGCATGTTTTTGAGCTTCACCCGTCGTTGAGCTACACCTGTTGTTGAGCTACACCCGTCGTTGAGCTACACCTGTCGTTGAGCTACACCTGTCGTTGAGCTACACTAGTCGTTGAGCTACACTTGTCGTTGAGTTACACCCGTCGTTGAGCTACACCTGTCGTTGAGCTACACCCGTCGTTTAGCTACACCTGTCGTTGAGCTACACCTGTGGTTGAGCTACACCTGTCGTTGACTACACCTGTCGTATATCTACACCTGTCGTTGACTACACCGGTCGTTGAGCTACACCCGTCGTTGACTACACCTGTCATTTAGCTACACCTGTCGTTGACTACACCTGTCGTTGAGCTACGCATGTCTTTGAGCTACACCTGTCGTTGAGCTACACCTGTCGTTGAGCTACACCCGTCGTTGAGCTACACTTGTCGTTGAGCTACACTTGTCGTTGAGCTACACTTGTCGTTGAGTTACACCCGTCATTGAGCTACACCCGTCGTTGACTACACCTGTCGTTGAGCTACACCTGTCGTATAGCTACACCTGTCGTTGACTACACCTGTCGTTGAGCTACACCTGTCATTGAGCTACACCTGTCGTTGACTACACCTGTCGTTTAGCTACACCTGCCGTTGACTACACCTGCCGTTGAGCTACAACTGTCGTTGAGCTACACCTGTCATTGAGCTACACCTGTCATTGAGCTACACCTGTCGTTGACTACACCTGTCGTTTAGCTACACCTGTCGCTGACTACACCTGTCGTTGAGCTACACCCGTCGTTGACTACACCTGTCATTTAGCTACACCTGTCGTTGACTACACCTGTCGTTGAGCTACGCATGTCTTTGAGCTACACCCGTCGTTGAGCTACACCTGTCGTTGAGCTACACTTGTCGTTGAACTACACTTGTTGTTGAGTTACACCCGTCGTTGAGCTACAACCGTCGTTGAGCTACAACCGTCGTTGAGCTACAACCGCCGTTGAGCTACACCTGTCGTTGAGCTACAACCGTCGTTGAGCTACAACCGTCGTTGAGCTACAACCGTCGTTGAGCTACAACCGCCGTTGAGCTACACCTGTCGTTGAGCTACACCCGTCGTTGAGCAACACCCGTCTTTGAGCTACACCCGTCGTTGAGCTACAACCGTCATTGAGCTACACCCGTCGTTGAGCTACACCCGTCATTGAGCTACACCCGTCGTTGAGCTAAACCCGTCGTTGAGCTCGACCGGTCGTTGAGCTACACCTGTCGTTGAGCTACACTTGTCGTTGAACTACACTTGTCGTTGAGTTACACCCGTCGTTGAGCTACAACTGTCGTTGAGCTACACCCGTCGTTGAGCTACACCCGTCGTTGAGCTCTACCTGTCGTTGAGCTACACCTGTCGTTGAGCTACACCCGTCGTTGAGCTTCACCCGTCGTTGACCTACACCCGTCGTTGACCTACACCTATCGTTGAGCTACACCTGTCATTGAGCTACACCTGTCATTGAGCTACACCTGTCGTTGAGCTACATCTGCTTCTTAATAGTACTGTGCTGCAGCTTTTGAGCTTCTCGCATGATTTAGGGTACAGCTCCTGGGCTCTCTCTCACAATGATCTAAAATTCTTTAGTCATTTAATGGTGATGAGCAATAACTGACTGACTTCCTGAGCTTCGACTTCTATACCTCTTCAGAGAATTACGCTACGGCTCCTGGGTTTCCTGAGGGGCTTCCATATATCATCTTGCCCTCTATGGAGTCCTGAACTACATCTCAATATATTTCTGGAGGAGAGGATTAGTGAAGAAGGGAGATGGGGATGTCTGCACAGAGCTCTCGAAATAATTTTAGTAATTGTTTTATTTGGTTTCTTGTATCATTTCTCTCTTCCCTTTTTATCGCAAATAACATTTAACATAATATTTTTTGGTTATGTGTCGGTTTCTTACATTTCTTTTAATTCTAAGGAAAATCTAATTTTATTACAAGTAATCATCACAGTAACGAAAGTAAAATTAATTAATTACTTACAACGGAGAGAATTTGATTCTTGACGTATCAGTTTAAGTCCAACTAACAATATGACTAAAAGTTATAACTAATAATCTTTGCATAATTACATCATTAGCTAAATTTTCTTATTAATGAACTTATGTGTGTGCGTGATGAATGGTTTGATATTAATGAATTTAGCTTAAGAATTGTGAATGGTAGGCTGTTTAAACTGCAGCGCAGAGTAACATAACAATACCCACACATCTGACACATTCATTAAACAGAGAGAGTGCACTGTCCGTTTAGAAACAACAAGCACATATAAGCACGACGGAATGACGTCGAATGATACCTTAAAATAGCCACAGGTAAACTACTTGAAGGTCAGATCCAAATCTGCAAACTGTCATAATAATTAACTGGAGAGAAACATAAGACAGAAACTATTATAGACAAAGCTCAGTAAAACTTATTCTTTAGGGAGAGTCGGAAAATAGAATGAATAACATTGATCAGAGACTCTTCAACCTTCTAAAACCAGATGTAAGAAATATTACCAGAGTAAAATTTTAAATTCTGGAAATGATACACGTCAATTTTCTTGCTACAAGTGTAAGATCAACCAAGGTCTCATAACTACGTAAGCAAGAGTGCCAGTAGAAGCAAGAGCTTGGTTGGCCAAGTCACCTGTCACGTGGGCTTCACGCCCACGTGACAGGTGACAACTACCGAAATCACTCTCATGTATGTCAAAGATATGTAACTTATTCACATTTCGACACATTAATGATTTCACAGAATTAGAAATCTTGTTACGAGGAACATTTGCGCAATAGTGGCATTAGCATTGGATGGAGCCGGCGAGGCCGAGCAGCTCTAGAATACCCAGCCATAATTATGCAAATCTCTGCGGGAACTGGAGTGGTATCAGAGACGGTGAAGACAGTCCCTTCAAGAGGGCGGGGAGCGCAGTGCCACAACAAATTTATTTTCGTAATAATTTTGCTTCTTTAGTTCCCTGTGCTTCTGCTCCGAAAAAAGTGGACATCCGAGAGAGAGAGAGAGAGAGAGAGAGAGAGAGAGAGAGAGAGAGAGAGAGAGAGAGAGAGAGTACACAGTTGTATATGAGAGTAAAGCATATATGACAAAAAGATAGCATAGAAGTACTCCAAATTTATCTGTAGAAGAGAACATGTACTTCTACCTCGATTAAGAACCAAAGCGAATTGTCTGGTGTATGAGGAATTATTGAGATGCAGAAGGCTCTCACCTCATTCTCCATTTTATTCGTTAGTAGAAAAATAGCATGTAAATTAGGAGAGATGAAGCCGAGGAGAAGGTTTGGGCAACAACTACTAGTGCTAATGCTGTTAGTACTAAAGTACTCACATTCCTACAGTGACACTTACAAATGTGTACTAATTGCTCTACTTCAGCTTATCACCAGTTGTGCGATGACTTCTACATCTCTCTACAAGTCTAAAATTACAACTGTTATTCACGTGATTGAATCGTTCTCATCTGATTGATCTCAAGGAATCACTGTGGACACAGCGGGAATATGACTTGGGAAAGCATCATCTATTGAACATATATGAAAAGATGGGGTGGTAGGGGAAGTGGAATAGTCAAATAGCTTCAAAAAGAAATCCAAATATTCTTCCTTGAAGCCTTTTTATCCACTTCTCCGAGGCTATGGGTCCCACAAATTACACAAAAAGTAGACGTATATATATATATATATATATATATATATATATATATATATATATATATATATATATATAACTGTAGTGTAAAACACCCTTCTGGCAAGACAGTGATGGAGTGAATGATGGTGAAAGTTTTTCTTTTTCGGGCCAACCTGCCTTGGTGGGAATCAGCCAGTGTGTTAATAAAAATAATATATATATATATATATATATATATATATATATATATATATATATATATATATATATATATATATATATATGCAAGGAATTCGCGAGAGCATGAGAAATATACACAAACACTGATTATATATATATA
Source organism: Cherax quadricarinatus (assembly GCF_038502225.1). Taxonomy (NCBI): domain Eukaryota; kingdom Metazoa; phylum Arthropoda; class Malacostraca; order Decapoda; family Parastacidae; genus Cherax; species Cherax quadricarinatus. The sequence continues at coordinate 32,760,542 of NC_091298.1, forward strand.
TATATATATATATATATATATATATATATATATATATATATATATATATATATATATATATATATATCGTGCCTAGTAGGTAAAACTGGCCAATTAGCAAGAACTCATTTAAAATTAAATCCTTTCTAAAATTTTCTCTTATATGTTTAAAGATATATTTTTTCATTAATGTTGATGTAAAAATTTATAATTTTGCACCAAAAGGAACTTAGAAAACTTACCTAACCTTATTATAACAAGCGCAATTTATTTTAGCCTAACCCAACTAAATATATTTTAGATTTGTTTACAATAATTTAATACTAAACAAACACAGTGAAATATATTTTTTTCGTTAGGTACAGAATGATTTTGGTGAAATTATTGCATACACAAATTTTCACTTGTCCTATATGGCAAGATGAGCGTTGTTATTTAAGCCAAGATCGCAAGTTCTGCCTATTCGGCACGACATATATATATATATATATATATTTTTTTTTTTTTTTTTATTATCACACCGGCCGATTCCCACCAAGGCAGGGTGGCCCGAAAAAGAAAAACTTTCACCATCATTCACTCCATCACTGTCTTGCCAGAAGGGTGCTTTACACTACAGTTTTTAAACTGCAACATTAACACCCCTCCTTCAGTTGAACCTCAAATTTCGAACGCATCGCTTATCGAACTCTTCGAAAATAGAACCCTTTTTTCGAACCAACTTTGTCCCTATTATCGAATTCGTCGGTATTTTCGAACCGCTGGGTACTGGACCTGTCCGGCAACCCACTCTGTCTGCGTCCCCATGCAGGCGCCGTGAGCCAGTCTAGTTTTGTTGATGCTTAAGTGAACACTAACCTGCGCTCTCATTCAAACATTTTACGGTTACTTCATTGTGTTTAGTGCTTGTGGGACTGTGAAATAAGCTACAATGGGCCTCAAAAAACTTGCTAATGGTGCCCCTGTGGTAAAGAAAGTGAGAAACATCATAGATGTGAAGAAGGAAATAATACAGAAGTGGAATGATGTCCAAGTGGAATGATGTCCAAGTGGAATGATGTCCAAATGTTTGTGGAGAAGCACCACCCTGAGCAAGCTGAAACAAGCCATCTTTGCAACAAGTTCAGTGACAGAACCATGTCTCATTTTAGGGAAATCTTAAAGAGGCACCAGAAACAGAGGACTGTGGACAGTTATTTTGTGAGACAGGGGTCCAATGACTCTCAAGCTGGTCCTAGTGGCATTAAAAGACAGATGGGAAGTAACGCCAAAAAGGGCTCTGATACCATTGAGGGGGATTCTCCTTCCAAACACTAACCCCAACTCCCTCTCTCCTCCTCCCTATCTTCCAGATGCCATCACCAATCTTCAATAAAGGTTAGTAAAATGTTATTTTATATGTTTATTAAAATTTATTAATACATAATTGAACATTATATTTGTTGTGTGTATGTATAACTGTAATTAATCTCTATAAAATGTATTTTTTTGTGAACATTTTTGGGTTTCTGGAACAGATTAATTTTATTTCCATTATTTCTTATGGGAAATATTGCTTCGCTTTTCAGACTTTTCGAATTTAGAACTAACTCCTGGAACGGATTAAGCTCGATATTTGAGGTTCCACTGTATATATATATATATATATTTATATATATATATATATATATATATATATATATATATATATATATATATATATATATATATATATATATATATATATATATATATATATATCAATGCAATGAAATCACGAAATAAGTTATTTTAAATCATTTACCAAACTGTGGCAAGCCAGGACTCGACCCTACGAACCTTATACCACCTCCAGAAACAGCACAATGTATGCATCGCCTTACCACTTGAGCCAGCGATCCTACAAGAATCACGCATTCAGCTGAGCTACATGTTTTTCTCGTGATCCTGCCGCAGTTTGGTAAATGATTGAAAATCACTTGTTTCGTGATTTCATTGCTATATAGACTGCTTGTTGAGGTAGGTATTCAAACAGAAGGAGGCTGAAATTAATCCTCGAGATACCACTGCCACGAGTGTTCTCGGATCACTAGAAAAACATGCAGCTCAGCTGCATGCGTGATTCTTGTAGGATTGCTGGCTTAAGTGGTAAGGCGATACATACATTGTGCTGTTTCTGGAGGTGGTATAAGGTTCGTGGGGTCGAGTCCTGGTCTGCCGCAGTTCGGTAATTTCTGCTCCCACTCTAAGGACTCACGGAGAGTTATTGTCCATTCCCACTGCCTTTGAGGTATCAAGTTCACGTAGCAGCTTCTTCCTCGGTTGTGTGCATTTCATCCAGCACTTGTTGGCATATCCCATAGGCGTTGGTGTACCCCCAATTCTGACTTCCCGGAGTCCTTTCTCTCTCCTCTATAAATACTTCTTTAAATCTCATGTTGTGTCCCTCACAAACTACTTGGTCGTTTCTTGTGAGCTCCCCCACCTTCTTTACTCAGCCTGATTATACCTGGTACCTCACTGTTGTTTGCCTCCTAATGTGGCTATACAACAGCTTCGGGTCAGACTTGACTTTCGATGCTATGTCATTTTCGTTTTGTCTCTGAACCTTTCTTCTTATCTGTGCATATTTGTTTCTGACTCTTCGGTTAATCTCTATTTTCCTGGGTCCTTTGTCTTCTGTACTTTTTCCTTTCTTTAGTGCACTTAGTTTTTGCCCCCCTACACTTTTGGGTGAACCAAGGATTCGCTCTGGTCTTCCCATTATTTCTGTTTCCCTTGGGAATGAAGCTCTCCATTGCCTCCTTGCATTTTTTTATCACATAGTCCATCATTTCTTTTACTGGTTTTCCTGCCAATTCTCTCTCTCACTGAACACCATGTAGGAAGGTCCTCATGCCTGTGTAGTCTCCACTTTCATAGTTTGGTTTTCCGGTCCTATTCCTGCTACTCTCTCTACTTGTACCTCAACTATGTAATCGAAGCACAGAACCACATGATCACTAGCTCCAAGGGGCCTTTCATACGTGATATCTCCGATGTCCGACTACTCAAGGAGAATACAAGGTCCAGTCTTGCTGGATCATCTTCACCTCTCCCTCTGGTAGTGTATCTAACATGTTGAGGCACGAGTTTTTCCAGTGCCACATCCATCATCTTGGCTCTCTATGTTTCTGGACCCCCATGGGGTCCAGAAACATGGAAATCACCAATTGAAATCACCAATAACTAGTAACTTTGCTCTCCCCATGAGAGCTCTTCCGGCCACCTCGGCTAGTGTGTCTACCATTGCCCTGTTGCTCTCTTTGTATTCTTCTCTTGACCACCTGCAGTTCTGTGGCGGGATCTTCATTACTGCAATTTCCACCTTATGGCCTTCAGACTTGATTGTTCCTACTATGTAGTCCCTCTCGCCCATTCCATCCATTTCTTCCATTTCCTCAAATTCCCACCGGTTTTTAATGAACAGGGCAACTCCTCCCCCCTCTGCTCCCTCTATCTTTCCTGAGGATTTGATCACTGAGTGGAAAGATTGCATCTGTTATCATCCTTGTGAGTTTCGTGTCTGTGAGTGCTATTATGTCTGTGGATGTCTCTTTGATTCTTTTATGCCACTTTTCAAATTTATTTATTATTTGTTATTCCATCTGCATTTGTACACCAAATCTTTAACTTCTTTTCTAAAACTGTGGTTTGGAGGGTACATTGGGTTGGGGAAATGGGAGACTTGATGTGGAACTATGAGTGGTTGCTGTGAAGGTGGAGTTTGTAATGAGGTGGGTGGGGGCACTGGATATGGCATGTGTGTTTTAGGTTAGAATGTTTGGTTGCATTGGGGTTGTCCTAGTTTGGGGGCTTCTGTAGGTGGTTGTGAGTGAGGTTGTATTTGCACTTCCTCATGAATATGGGCTCTCTTGACTATCTCCATCTTCACTTCTCTTTCCTCCTTTCGTCTTTGTATTCTCACTTTCAGTTTCTGCCTTTCTTCTTGTGTTCTGTCACGGTCGAGATACTCCTTCCAGCATGCTGACATGTCCCTTACTTTTCCTTTCTCCTGCAGGATCCTGTTTTGAATCGATTCTGCCTTGAAAATCACTTTGACATTCGTCCTCTTGCAAACCCCCCTATTCTCCGAAAATTTGCCACCTGGGTCATAACATCTTCAATTATTGCTTTCATGATACTTTCAATCTCTTTTTTTTCTCCCCTTGTCTTCTTGCTTTGTAAGTTTCTCCCTCAACTTCATGGAGCCCATAAACAAAGACTGATCTCTCACTTTCATTCTCCCATTGCGTATCCCTATGTATCCCCTGATTCGATTTAGTTGCCTCCAATGCAGCTTTCCTTCCTTCAATCTCTTCACTGTTTGTTGTCCTTGTGTGCAGTGGTATGTCATTTTCGCTTTTCAGTTTTTCCTGGACACTGCTGCAGTCAGTTAGGACCTCTATGTATAGCTTAACTCTTTCATTTTCTACAGTTCTCTCAATTGTTCCTAATGTGATCCTCTTTTTTTTCACAGACCCCACGATGGTCTGATAAGATCTCTGCATACAGTTTCGCTCCTTCATTCCCTACAGCCTTCTTGTTTGTGACTGAGGAAGCAGTTTCTGATATCATGCCCACATTGGCTCTTTAGCTCTTTAGACTGTTTCAAAATTTTCAGTTCCTCTTTTAATCTCTGTATCTTAGCCCCTCCTGCTGTGACTTGCATCTCCCACTTCCTGCTTTCTGCAGCTATCATCTTCTCCATTTTCATGCTAAGCTCTTCTAGCTTCCTTCCCCATTCATGTTCCGTTTTCATGAGTTCCGCTACCCAATCTTCCTATGCAGACTCATCCTCTAGTCCCCTGGTTTTCTGTCCTGCTCTCTGGCAACCTATTTTTTTTTGTTGCCACAGAATGGAAAACTATGTATTTCTTTGTGGTTGTTATGTGGTGTGTTTGTCTGAGTTTGTGTGGGGATGAGGAGCAGAGGGACTGAGAGGAGGAAGCTGGAGATAGTGGGGAAATGGGAGAGAGGTGCAGAGGGGGAAAAGGGGAGGAAGTATTGGGAGAGAGAGGAGGAGGGAGAAGCAAAGGGGGAGAGAGAATGGGAGAAGGAGAGGGGGAAAGAGGGAGAGGAGGGGGCAGAAGGAGGAGGGTGAGAGGGACAGGGGGGACCAGGGGAGGGAGTGGGAGAGAGGTGAGGGAGGAGGAAGGGGGGATAGAGAGTGTTGGGGTCTGTATATGTAGAAATGTGTGGATGTGATTGTACTCACGTAGTTGTACTCACCTAGTTGTGGTTGCAGGAGTCGATTCACAGCTCCTGGCCCTGCCTCTTCGCTGGCCGCTACTTGGCCACCCTTCCAGCTACATGAGCTTTATCATACCTCTTCTTAAAGCTATGTATGGATCCTGCCTCCACCACATCACTACCCAGACTATTCCACTTCCTGACAACTCTGTGACTGAAGAAATACTTCATAACACCCCTGTGATTCATCTGAGTCTTCAGCTTTCAACTGTGACCCATTGTTGCTGTGTCCCATCTCTGGAATATCCTGTCTCTGTCCACCTTGTCGATTCCTCTCAGTATTTTATTTGTCGTTATCATATTACCCCTACCTCTCCTGTCTTCCAGTGTCGTCAAGTTGATTTCTCTTACCCTCTACTCTCAGGACATAACCCTGAGCTCCGGGACTAGTCTTGTTGCAAACCTTTGCACTTTCTCTAGTTTCCTCATATGATTGGCTAGATGAGGGTTGCAAACTGGCGCTGCATACTCCAATATGGGCCTAACATACACAGTGTACAGGGTCCTGAATGACTCCTCATATTGATGTCGGAATGCAGTTTTTAGGTTTGCCAGGCGCCCGTATGCTGCAGCAGTTATTTGGTTGAAGTGCCCGGTGTGCGTGCGTGTACTCATCTAATTGTGGTTGCAGGGGGTCGAGACTCAGCTCCTGGCCCCGCCTCTTCACTGATCGCTACTAGGTCCTCTCTCTCTCTCTGCTTCCTGAGCTTAGTCACACCTCGTCTTAAAGCTATTTATGATTCCTGCCTCCTCTACATCACTTGCTAGGCTATTCCACTTCTTGATGACTCTATGACTGAAGAAATACTTCCTAACATCCCTCTGACTCTTCTGAGTCTTCAGCTTCCAATTGTGACCCCTTGTTTCTGTGTCCCCTCTCTGGAACAACCTATATCTGTCCACCTTATCTATTCCACGCAGTATTTTGTATGTCGTTATCATTTCTCCCTTGACCCTTCTGTCCTCCAATGTCGTCAGTCTGATTTCCCTCGACATTTCTTCGTAGGACATACCCCTTAGCTCCGGAGCTAGCCTTGTTGCAAACCTTTGCACTTTCTCTAATTTCTTGATGTGCTCGACCAGGTGTGGGTTCCAAACTGGTGCTGCACACTCCAGTATGGGCCTGATGTATACAGTTAATAGTGTCTTGAACGATTCCTTACTAAGGTATCGGAACGCTATTCTCAGGTGTGTGTGTGTGTGTGTGTGTGTGTGTGTGTGTGTGTGTGTGTGTGTGTGTGTGTGTGTGTGTGTGTGTGTGTGTGTGTGTGTGTGTGTGGTGTGTGTGTGTGTGTGTGTATGTGTGCGTGTGTGTGTGTGTGTGTGTGTGTGTGTGTGTGTGTGTGTGTGTGTGTGTGTGTGTGTGTGTGTGTGTGTGTGGTGTGGTGTGGTGTGTGGTACTCACCTACTTGTACTCACCTATTTGTGGTTGCAGGGGTCGATTCATAGCTCCTGGCCCCGCCTCTTCGCTGATTGCCACTAGGTCCTCTCTCTTCCTGCCCCATGAGCTTTATCATACCTCGCCTTAAAACTATGTATGGTTCCCGCCTCCACTACGTCGCTTTCTAGGCTATTCCACGGCCTGACTACTCTATGACTGAAGAAATACTTCCTAACATCACTTTGATTCATCTGAGTCTTCAACATCCAGTTGTGACCTCTTGTGTCTGTGTCCCATCTCTGGAACATCCCGTCTTTGTCCACCTTGTCTATTCCGCGCAGTATTTTATATGTCGTTATCATGTCTCCCCTGACCCTCCTGTCCTCCAGTGTCGTCAGGCCGATTTCCCTCAACCTTTCTTCGTAGGACAATCCCCGTAGCTCTGGGACTAGTCTTGTTGCAAACCTTTGCACTTTCTCTAATTTCTTAACGTGCTTGACTAAGTGTGGATTCCAAACTGGTGCTGCATACTCCAGTATGGGCCTGACGTAAATGGTATACAGAGTCTTGAACGAATCCTTACTGAGGTATCGGAACGCTATCCGTAGAATTGGCAGGCGCCCGTATGCTGCAGCAGTTATCTGACTGATGTGCACCTCAAGATATATGCTCGGTGTTATATTCACCCCCAGATCTTTTTCCTTGAGCGAGGTTTGCAGTCTTTGGCCATCTAAACTATATTGTGTCTGCGGTCTTCTTTGCTCTTCCCCAATCTTCATGACTTTGCATTTGGCAGGGTTAAACTCAAGGAGCCAGTTGCTGGACCAGGCTTGTAGCCTATCCAGGTCTCTTTGTAGTCCTGCCTGATCCTCATCCGATTTGATTCTTCTCATTAACTTCACATCGTCTGCAAACAAGGACACTTCTGAGTCTATCCCTTCCGTTATGTCATTTACATATATCAAGAACAGCACAGGTCCTAGGACTGACCCCTGTGGAACCCCGCTTGTCACAGGCGCCCACTCTGACACCTCGTCACGTACCATGACTCGCTGTTGCCTCCCTGTCAGGTATTCTCTGACAGGGTGCGTGTGTGTGTGTACTCACCTATTTGTGGTTGCAGGGGTCGAGTCTTAGCTCCTGGCCCCGCCTCTTCACCGGTTGCTACTGGGCCCTCTCTCTCCCCGCTCCATGAGCTTTATCAAACCTCGTCTTTAAACTGTGTATGGTTCCTGCCTCCACTACGTCATTTTCTAGGCTATTCCACTGCCTTACAACTCTATGACTGAAGAAATACTTCCTAATATCTCTCTGACTCATTTGTGTCTTCAGCTTCCAATTGTGGCCTCTTGTTTCTGTGTCCCCTCCCTGGAACATCCTGTCTTTGTCCACCTTGTCTATTCCACGCAGTATTTTATATGTCGTTATCATGTCTCCCCTGACCCTCCTGTCCTCCAGTGTCGTCAGGCCGATTTCCCTTAATCTTTCTTCATAGGACATTCCCCTTAGCTCTGGAACTAACCTTGTCGCAAACCTTTGTACTTTCTCTAGTTTCTTGACGTGCTTTATCAAGTGCGGGTTCAAAACAGGTGCTGCATACTCCAGTATGGGCCTGACATACACGGTGTACAGTGTCTTGAACGATTCCTTACTAAGGTATCGGAATGCTGTTCTCAGGTTTGCCAGGCGCCCATATGCTGCAGCAGTTATCTGGTTGATGTGTGCTTCCGGAGACATGCTCGGTGTTAAACTCACCCCAAGATCTTTCTCCTTGAGTGAGGTTTGCAGTCTTTGGCCACCTAGCCTATACTCGGTCTGTGGTCTTCTGTGCCCTTCCCCTATCTTCATGACTTTGCATTTGGCAGGATTAAATTCGAGAAGCCATTTGCTGGACCAGGTGTCCAGTCTGTCCAGGTCTCTTTGAAGTCCTGCCTGGTCCTCATCAGATTTAATTCTCCTCATTAACTTCACATCATTTGCAAACAGGGACACTTCTGAGTCTAACCCTTCCATCATGTCGTTCACATATACCAAAAATAGCACTGGTCCTAGGACCGACCCCTGTGGGACCCCGCTCGTCACAGGTGCCCACTGTGATACATCATTACGTACCATGACTCGTTGTTGTCTCCCTGTCAGGTATTCTCTGATCCATTGCAGTGCCCTTCCTGTTATATGCGCTTGATGCTCTAGCTTCTGCACTAATCTCTTGTGAGGAACTGTGTCAAAGGCCTTCTTGCAGTCCAAGAAGATGCAATCAACCCACCCCTCTCTCTCGTGTCTTACTTCTGTTATTTTATCATAAAACTCCAGAAGGTTTGTGACACAGGATTTGCCTTCCATGAATCCGTGCTGGTTGGCATTTATACTCTTGTTCCGTTCCAGGTGCTCCACCACTCTCCTCCTGATAATCTTCTCCATAATTTTGCATACTATACACGTCAATGACACAGGTCTATAGTTTAGTGCCTCTTTTCTGTCTCCTTTTTTAAAAATGGGAACTACATTTGCCGTCTTCCATACCTCGGGTAGTTGCCCAGTTTCCAGGGACGTGTTGAAGATTGTGGTAAGTGGCACGCACAACATATCTGCTCCCTCTTTAAGGACCCACGGGGAGATGTTGTCCGGTCCCATTGCCTTTGAGGTATCGATGTTCCTTAGCAGTTTCTTCACCTCCTCCTCATCTGTATATATGTCGTCCAACACTTGTTGGTGTATTCCTTGCTGGTGTCTCCATCTGGTCTGTCCCCCCAGAGTCCTTCCTGTCTCTACTGTAAATACTTCCTTAAATCTCGTGTTGAGCTCCTCACATACCTCTTGATCGTTTCTTGCGAGTTCTCCACCTTCTTTCCTCAGCCTTATCACCTGGTCCTTGACTGTTGTCTTCCTCCTAATGTGGCTATACAGCAGTTTCGGGTCAGATTTGACTTTCGATGCTATGTCGTTTTCATACTGTCGCTGGGCCTCCCTCCTTATCTGTGCATACTCGTTTCTGGCTCTTCTACTAATCTCCTTGTTTTCCTGGGTCCTATGCCTCCTGTACCTTTTCCATTCTCTGTTGCACTTAGTTTTTGCCTCCCTACACCTTCGGGTAAACCAAGGACTCGTTTTGGTCTTCCTATTATTTCTGTTTCCCTTGGGAACAAAACTTTCCTCTGCCTCCTTGCACTTTGTTGCCACATATTCCATCATCTCGTTTACTGATTTTCTTACCATTTCTCTGTCCCACTGAACCTCCTGCAGGAAGTTTCTCATACCTGTGTAGTCCCCCCTTTTATAGTTTGGCCTGACCCCTTCAGTGTGTGTGTGTGTGTGTGTGTGTGTGTGTGTGTGTGTGTGTGTGCGGGTGAGGTAGGGAGAGGGGGGATGGTAGGTAGGGAGGGGAAGAGAAAGGGGGAGGGGAAAAATGACGAAGGGGAAGAGAGATGGGAGGGGGAATAAGGGAAGTGAGAGGAGGAGGGAGAGGCAAATTGGGAGAGAAAAGGGGAGAGGGAGATGGATAAATAGGGGGAAGGATAGAGGGAGAGGAGGGGTAGAGATAAAAGAGGTAAAAATGAACAAGAACAGTCAAAAGAGATTAATGAGGTGAAAATTGCAAGGGATTTGAGGATTAACCAGTAAGTTGTCTTTCAGGTATATAGGGGTAATATTAGAGACAAGATTGACTCACTTAAAAGTTGCTCATGTTAGCTCCCCGACAATGACAAAGAAATGTGCTTCACTTTTAACACTTACTTCCTCTCAGTTTTTACAAAGAAAGATTGTAAAGAAATTCCAGATATAAAGCATTACGTAGATCAGGACTAAACTAAATTATGCACACTTAGATTCACTAGTGATATGGTTCTCAAACAAACAGATAAATTAAAACCTTAACAATTCAAAGGCATCTGATAAACCGTTCGCAAAGATTAGAAAGGAATGAAAGGAGGAATTTTACAAACCATTGACTAGTCTTTTCAACAAATCACTACAAACTATCATAGTGCCGCATAAGTGGAAAACAGCAGATGTGATATCTATCTACCTAGCATAAGACAGGTCCTTGCAGACCAATTATCCTAACTTCCATTGTGGGAAAACTGATGGAATCAATAACTGCGGAGTCTATTCGAAGCCACTTTGAAATGCATAAATTGATCAACGAATCTCAATACGGTTTTACAAAGGGTCGTTCCTGCCTTATAAATTTACCAAGTTATTCACTAAGGTATTTCAATGAGGAGGAAGATCGTGGTAATGAATATGTTGTTGTGTATATGAACTTCGGTAACAGTTCCACATCGGAGATTGTTGAGAAAGTAGAGGCACATGGAACAGATGTTTTTTTCCTGGATAGAGACGTAGTTGACAGATAATTAAAGAAGAGTTTGCATAAATGAGGAGAAATTAGAGTGGGGACGCCTCACAAGCGATGTTACACAGTGTTAGTGTTTGTCCTTTTGTTCTTCACATTATACATAAACGATATAGATAACACACACACAAAAAAAACGACACAATACCGTGACTGGAACGATACACAAATAATCCGCACATAGAAGAGAGGAGTTTACGACGACGTTTGGTCCGACTTTGTAAATGGCCCAAGTCGGACCGAAACGTCGTCGTAAGTTCCTCTCTTCTATGTGTAGGTTATTTGTGTAACGATATAGATGAAGGAATAAATAGCGACATAAGCCAGTTTGCCAATGATACCAAAATAGGCTGTCGGATTAAATCTGACGAGGACACTAGGGCACTACAGGAAGATCTGAATAGACTGATTTAGTGGTCAGAAGATGGCAGATGCCGTTTAATTTAAACTAATGCAAAGTTCTAAGGGTTGTAAAACAAAATAACGACGATGCTTATAAACTAAATAATGTTTCCTTTAATAAAAATGAAGCGCTAAACCTACAGGAGTCATACAATCTTCAACATAATATATCGTTGGTTAGGCTTCATTAAGATTATACCGCAAAGTTCTGGTCACCTATTACAGAATGGACACAAATGCTCCGGCAAACGTACAGAGAAGTATGACAAAGTTGATCCCATGTATCAGAAATGTTTCCTACGAGGATAGATTGAAGGCAGAAAAGCAAATACAAAAGCAGTATAATGGGACCCTTTACTGACAACGTTTCGCCCACACAGTGGGCGTTATCAAGTGATTTGATATGTCGGTGAAACGTAGTCAGTCCTGTCAGTACTTTGTACCGTTTATTTCCATCGACTGGTGTCAATGAATCTGCACTCTATAGAAAGTGGTAGAATTAGGGAGTATGTAATTGAGGTGGATAAATGGAAAACAGGAATAAATGAAGAGGATGTACATAACTTGTTACAAATATCTAATTAAGACAGGATTTGCAACAATGGGTTTTATTTAAAAAAATAGATTTAGAAATAATTTAGGAAAGCATTGGTTTGATAATCGAGTTGTGGATGAGTGGAAGAAACTCCCCTGAGTCGAGTCACTGAAGTGAAAACCTTGAGTAGATTTAAAAATAGGTTAGACAAGTACATGAGTGCACATGGATTGTATATAATACCGACAAGATGAAAATTAGACACATATGCACAAATTAGACACAGATCTTGCATATGTGTCTAAGTGCATGAGTGTGTATATGTGGGTGTGATGTGGACCTGCCTAGCAAGGGCCAATAGGCCTGCTGCAGTGGTCCTTCTTTCTTCTTCGGTTTAATGACACTACTTATAATTAGTTCCGCCCAGCCAAAATTCTATTGACAAACATGAACTATAATTTATCCTAATTTGATATCATTTCTTCCAGCTTTAATTCATGGTAGCGAGTTCTGTTTTGGTTACTCAACAATATTCCCGGTAACAGAAAATTTGTGTTCAGAATGACTAGCCGTCATTCAGGAGAGACAAAAATTGACCTCAGTTGAACATGTAATAAGGCCAACATAAGGATTGTAACCAAGACATTCACGACAATCAATAATTTTGTTAAGAGAAGCAACAGCCTAAACAAAATAAGCCACAACGATCGTGTACTTTATATGTTTCTGCAAAAAATTTAATGTACAAATTCTTTTCTTTTGCACAACATTAATATTTGTAAATTAAACCCAGACAAAAATAACTCCGTGAAAGGAAAATAAAAAACAAAAGAGAAGAAATGTTGCAAAATTCCTCTTTCGACAGTATTTATATCCAACATAGAGAAAGAATTTTCAGTGTTGCCTTACCACTTGCATCTTTATTATTATACGTTTCACGCAAAATGTTTCATTTGATTTGACCTTACATTGCACTCTGTAACCATCTGAGTTCTGGATCTGACATTTTTAAAGAACCATCACCTTTCAGGCTTCAACAAACTGAATAGAACATCCATTTGTCTGGAGTGATTTGACTTGGTACAGAGCACACACTTCTCTGGCTTGGAGAAATAAACACAAATGCAATATAACGCGATAATTTACTGACTACGTTTTGCCCTCCACACACATATTTCAGAACACCAAAACGTAGGCAGAACGAACGATTTAAGGAATACCTGCGTTCTACACCAAAACTTCCACAAACATTTAATGAACTACAGAGACGCAAGACTCATCGCCAGGGAAGAAGGCACTCAGCGCCGCAGGATCTTGAAGTCATTACTCATCTATATATCTAACAATTTCAACCAGAACAACGGCTTTTACAACATAGCTGAACAACTTCATCGTTATTCTTTATAGCAACACATACGCTCGCCCGTCCAGTGCAAGTCCGTCTCAGATCCAACCTCCTAAATATTCTCCACCTGACTCCACATTATTTATTCTCATGTACTCTTTACCCAGGTAGATCTATTTATTATGATAAAACCCACTGTGTGGGCGAAACGTTATCAGTAAAGGATGTCATTATATTGTATTTTTGTGTATTTTCCCATCGAGTCGGTATTTTATACAAAGCACCGACTTATCTTGCTTGAATAAAATCGTGAACTCGCTCGGTGGTACTTCCATTCTGAGCATTTCAGGTGATCAATCAGTCTTTCCAAAATATTCAATATTTTTTTTTATTTAATTGTGTGTTCTTGTGGTATTATATTTATTAATAAATTATCGAAATTTAGATGAAAATAAATATTGCTTAAAATTTTGAATAACACTGCTGCTCTTTACTAAAAGATTGAAAGATGAGGAGAAAGTGCGAAGTGTTAGGAGAGTGAGAGGAATTTATAAGGGTGAAATGCTTGTTGCAGTCACACGGTACTATAAACATTATTGTACTAACACTAAACTGACAAGATGTGAGATAATAACGATACCGATTGATCATGAACATGTAAAGATTAACTCAGTTTTGGGATACGATGGTTAACGTTAATAATTTGACAGGATATGAGAGAGATACGGGAATTAAGGAAAAGCAAGACAATGAACCAAATGTAAAGTGGCAGGATATGAGAGTAAAATGATTATGGTAGAAGAACATTATAGGAGGGAAATGCTAGACTGAACTGATATGAGAGTAAATTAGTGGCCATGTATGGCAAGATATAGAAGATAGATGGCGACGTTGGTTTAACAGAACCACCAGCTGAGTGCTGGTGGTTGTATTAAGCAGTGGACGCTTTAATTAATTACCTTCGCTGAAGAGTCATTCAGTAAAGTTCTCGGGAAAATAGTACTTCCCTCGTGCTCACTCATCGTACTCAGTTTTTCAACGAGATTCGGAAACAACTGCAAATATTGGCAGAGTTGGCGTTTTCTCTCTGACATAAGAGCCAGCTCGTTTGTGCAGCAAAAAGTTGACAAATATTTGATGAAGACTTGATTTTTTATTTTTACCCACACCGAGACCTCCTGCCCTGAGAGAAAAGCCCACACAGAGGCTTCCTGCCTTAGGAAACAAGCACATATAGAGAGAAGCCCACGTTGAAGTTTCTTTCCCAGGGTGAAACGCTCACGCTGTGGCTTCCTACCCTGGGAGAGAATCTTACACTGTATTTTCTTACCTTGGGAGAGAATCTTACACTGTAGCTTCCAACCCTGGGAGAAAATCTTACACTGTAGCTTCTTACCTTTGGAGAGAATCTTACTCTCTAGCTGCCTACATTGGAAGAGACTCTTACACTGTAGCTTTCTACCCTGGGAGAGAATCTTACATGCGACTTCCTACCTTGGGAGAGAATCTTACATATTGCTTCCTACCCTGGGAGAAAGTCTTACAATGTAGCTTCCTGCCTTGGGAGAGAATCTTACACTGTAACTTCTTACCCTGGGAGAGAAGCTTACATGTATCTTACTACCTTGGGAGAGAACCTTACAATGTAGCTTCCTACCCTGGAAGAGAATATTACATGTAGCTTCCTACCCTGGGAGAGAATATTACATGTAGCTTCCTACCCTGGGAGAGAATCTTACACTCTAGCTTCCTACCCTGGGAGAGAATCTTATACTCAAGCTTCCTACCCAGGGAGAGAATCTTACACTCAAGCTTCCTACCATCGGAGAGAATCTTACGTTCAAGCTTCCTACCCTGGGACAAAATCTTACAATAAAGCTTCCTACCATGGGAGAGAATCTTACACTAAAGCTTCCTACCATGGGATAGAATTTTACACTCTAGCTTCCTACCCAGGGAGAGAATCTTACACTCAAGTTTCCTACCCTCGAAGAGAATCTTACACTCTAGCTTCCTACCCTTGGAGTGAATCTTACACTCTAGCTTTCTATCCTGGGAGAGAATCTTACGCTCAAGCTTCCTACCCTGGGAGAAAAATCTTACACTCAAGCTTCCTACAATGGGAGAGAATCTTACACTCTAGCTTCCTACCCTGGGAGAGAATCTTACACTCAAGCTTCCTACCCTGGGAGAGAATCTTACACTCTAGCTTCCTACCCTGGGAGAGAATCATACGCTCAAGCTTCTTTCCTTAAATCCCAAAAATCTCGAATATTATTCTAACACCACGAGACTTTGAAGAGGCAATTAATGACATGCCAATGCATTCTGCCCCAGTCCCAGTCCCTCAACATTTTATGTTCAGGGAGCATGGACACTGGGGTCATCCCACACTCACTAATAACAACAGACATAGCCCCACTCCACAAAGGTGGCAGTAAAGTAATTGCAAAGAACTACAGACCGATAGCACTAACATCCCATATTATAAAAATATTTGAGAGGGTTCTAAGAAGCAAGATAGCCAACCACCTAGATACCCATCAGTTACACAACCCAGGGCAACACGGGTTTAGAACAGGTCTCTCCTGCCTGTCCCAGCTACTGGACCACTATGACAAGGCCCTGGATGGTGTAGAGGATAAACAAAATACAGATGTACTATACACAGACTTTGCAAAAGCTTTTGACAAGTGTGACCATGGTGTAATAGCACACAAGACGCGGGATAAATTAATAACGGGAAAAGTTGGTAGATGGATCGACAACTTCCTGACAAATAGAACACAAAGAGTAATAGTAAACAGAGTAAAGTCCCAGGAAGCCACGGTAAAAAGCTGTGTTCCACAAGGCACAGTACTCGCTCCCATTCTATTCCTCATCCTCATTTCTGACATAGACAGGGATGTAAGCCATAGCTCCGTGTCTTCCTTTGCGGATGACACCCGCATCACCACGACAGTGACCTCCATCGAAGACACTGCGAGACTCCAAGCGGGCATCTACCAAATCTCCGAATGGGCCACTCAAAACAATGTGAAGTTCAACGAGGAGAAATTTCAACTACTCAAATATGGAAAACTTGAAGAAATTAAAAATGTGTCAGGGTATACCACAAATTCTAACCATACAATAGAGCGGAAAAGCAATGTGAAGGACCTGGGAGTGGACATGTCAGAGGATCTCACCTTCAAAGACCACAACATCCGCTATAAAATGATGGGATGGATAATGAAAACCTTCAAAACCAGGGACGCCAAGCCCATGATGATTCTCTTCAAATCGCTTCTTCTCCATAGGCTGGAATACTGCTGTACACTAACTGGCCTCTTCAAGGCTGGCGACATTGTAGGCCTGGAGAGTGTACAAAGAGCTTTCACGGCACACATAAGTGCGATAAGGCACCTAAACTACTGGGAACGGTTGAAGGTCCTTGATCTGTATTCCTTCGAACGCAGGCGAGAGAGATACATGATAATATACACTTGGAAGGTCCAGGAGGGATTGGTACCAAACCTGCTCACGAGAATCACTCCATATGAAAGCAAAAGACTCGGCAGGAGATGCAACATTCCCCCGATGAAAAGCAGGGGTGCCACGAGTACACTGAGAGACAACCCAATAAGTGTACGGGGCCCAAGTACAGTTGCCTCCCAGCATACATAAAGGAGATTCCCACTAGACTCCTGGCTGTCTTCAGGAAGGCACTGGACAGGCACCTAAAGTCAGTACCTGACCAACCGGGCTGTGATTCGTACGTCAGCTTACGTGCGGCCAGCAATAACAGCCCGGTTGATCAGACCCTGATCCACCATGAGGCCTGGTCTCAGACCGGGCCGCGGGGGCGTTGACCCTGAAACCCTTTCCAGGTAAACTCCAGGTAAACCCTGGGAGAGAATCTTGCACTCAAGCTTCCTACCCTGGGACAGAATCTTACACTCAAACTTCCTACCCTGGGAGAGAATCTTACACTCAAGCTTCTTACCCTGGGAGAGAATCTTGCACTCAAGTTTCCTACCCTGTAAGAAAATCTTACACTCTAGCTTCCTACTCTGGGAAAGAATCTTACATTCAAACTTCCTACCCTAGGAGAGAATCTTACATTCAAGCTTTCTACCCTGGGAGAACATCTTACACTCTAGCTTCCTACCCTTGGAGAGAATCCTGCACTCAAGCTTCCTACCCTTGGAGAGAATCCTGCACTCAAGCTTCCTACCCTTGGAGAGAATCCTGCACCCAAGCTTCCTACCCTGGGAAAGAATCTTAAACTCAAGCTTCCTACAGAGTAAGAGTAATAAAGACAAGATACTTATCCTTTCCTGCCAGACGTGTCATTAAAGTGTCTGACTTCTGGAAAAATCAAAAGGCGAATGTAGAATTTTAGTTGGACTCACTCTTCCTTTGCGTATTTCTTTGGTATTTTCCGTATAATCACCCATTCGATATGTGGGATACAGTTAAATATGAAGTCAGAAAAGAATTTGAGGAGGTACTTAAGGGTGACTAAATTATTTTTTTTCTGTAACAGTGGCTGAATGGTGATTTTATCCAATGCCAGACTCTAGATATGATATATACATTTTTTTTAAATAGCGTCTACTAATCGTGACTAGTCAGCAGCACATTTGTATTAAAACAAATATTATTGTAACACTAAAAATAATATTTTCTCAAGCTAGATCTGTAGGAATTTATTGAACTCGAAACAAAACAAGAGACATGAACCCAAATGCAGTTACAAACTATCGTTCTGTCCAGAGCACCAGCAGTACGTTTATAACTTAGGATTACCACGTATGCAAAAGACTTAGCTAGTATGCTTAGCGGGTGTGTGGAGATGACGCAACATTTACACTAGTTACCCCTTCAGGAAAGGCAGGGCTTTATAAAAGCTGCCTTCTAACTTAAAGTCACAGGGAACTAATTATGGTCTGGTTAGCCAAGTGAATTGTTTTGGTAAGACAAATATCTAAGGTGATTTGCTAGCTTTAAAGTTTAGCGTCACCGAGGACTAGTTGACTTCGCAGTGGTGCAACAACAGTGTAGGTCATTTTCTTCCGATTTTATTTTATATTTTATTTAAAAACAGGTCATACAGGTACATACAAGATGAGATATACATCAAGAACAATACAATGTGTGTGATAATAAAACATTTTACACTGTCTTAGCCCTACAACAGTACGGGAAAATAATTTGTCATTTCATATTCGATGTAAAACCCATTTGCATCATAAGGCCGCCGCAGCAGACACAAAACATTTCATGACAATGGTAATTATGTATTAACAAAGCATATTATTACTATTACTAACCTACAAAGTACGAAACCAAAATATCCCCGCATCCTGGAGCTGCATGACCCCATGGTCATATACTACAGTAGAAGGAGACCCTCCTGCCGCTCAATAATCTACATATCACAAGGGTAAAGCCCCGACCTATCTCCTTTGTTTTCAGAGTTCCCAACGAAGCGTTTTGCAAAAAAAAAAAAAAATATACATTACATCCTAACACAAACATAGTTCTCGAACCATATATACCTTATATATGTTGAACACCGAGTGGTCGAATAAAACATTTCACCTAGTACACGAGCCACTAACGCTCCCATGGCCACCCATCACACCGACCAACCCCCCCTCCGCACAAAAAAATACACTAACAAATACATTACCAGCACCTTACCATGTAACCTTGTTTTATCATACTAACTCTAAACTAGGCGACCTGTTGCAGTCGTCAGAGACTCCATAAGTTCCCTGACATTAGGTCACCTCTCCCCTAACCTCTTCCCCCCTTAACCTGTTACACGAAAATCCTAAACAATTATATCAGTACATCTCACAAGGAGTACATCATGAACACCTCAAGTTCTTTACACATACACAAGCGACACTCGTACCAAGAGTTGCCACCAATTGTAAAGTAAGTTCTATCCACCAGATAGTCTACGTGGAAGTCTCTCCATGATGTAAAATTACACACTGTCTGAATTATCCTACTTAAGGCCGCAAAATCGACGCGTTCAGAGATGCATAAACCTCCATTGGCACACTGGGATGTCACCGCCTTCATGAAAGTCTCCGGACTATGATAGCCCAGTTTGAGTATCTAGCTCTTATGACACTGTATACTAATAATATGACCGGTCTCCTTGCAAAACGGGCTTACTTGACAATGGATTACCAACAGCTCTGCCGAAATTATAAAACCAAGCACTGGGTCCCTGTATGTCTCATCCCCCCAGTCCGAGTCATCAACCACACCGAGAAAACATACCCCGGACCTCATACAGGTCACCCCCCTCATCCTAGGCCACACCCCAGCACACATGCACACCTATTCACTAGTACACCTCATACACTAAAACTAACCCCCCTCCCTGGAGACCAACCCACACGCTCCATCTTGTAACCTATCAGCTCACTATAGATGTCATAACCCCATTAATACATCCATCGTTAGGTTTCTATATCCCAACGAAAAGTCTCCCTCCCAGCAATGTCCATACACCTCTCAATTTCTACATTTAGTTCTGTAAAAACGACAAGCCAACGCCCTGATGCGCCTCGCACTCCTAAACTCCCGCATTCCCCAAGAAACGTACAAATAGTTGAGCACTAAGTACGAAACCGATCGTCGGACCGCATCAGAACATCCCAATGCTTCTAGACTTAATACTCTAAGCATTGACGATCTCCGTCCTCCCACCTGTCGTAGAACGCCCTGAAACCAATCTCTCACCCTTATTAAACCTTCACAAAAGTATACGACGTGGAATGCGGTTTCCGACCACCTGGGTCTACTTCAGGTAAAATAAATAATATAGAAACACAGGTGGGATAGCTAGTAATAGCGATAAAGAGCTGTGACAGAGGAAGAAGGAAGGATATGAATGGAAAAGAGAGCAGACATATATAATAAAACAGAATAGAATTCATGTTGTGATGTGCTTTAAAACTAGGCTACGAATTTTTCCAAACATATAAACATAATTCTATTTTGTTATACAACATGTTTGTGCAACGACTATACGAATCACCTCATTGAATTAATGCAGAATTTGTGATTCGATTACATAAGTTGTCTCTATTGGGGCAAGACGTGAGCTGCGAGCATTACATAAGTTTTCCCAGTTAGTTAAATGTATGGGAGGATATCTAACAACTTCTGTGATCATGGAAAGATTACCTGAACATTCATTTAGGATATGTGTTGCCGTTCACAATGGGGTCTAGTTTCATAATGAATTTTGCAGATTTCGCGATAGTGTATCGAAAAAAAAGAGGTGTACGAATGTTTAGATCAACAGAGTGAATAGCAAACTTCTTCAAGAAGGAAAAAATCGCATTTTTATTCACAGGCCTAAGTTGAATGAGTTAAAATGAAAAGACATCTCTCTAGTGATAAATCCCTTAGTGAATCTGTCAGTTATTCGTGAGTCAGATTTCCTCTTATATGGAAAGATATACACAAATTCGAGGAAAATAATTAAATAAGAATAAATATATTTGCTTCTTAACTACTCAGAAGATAAATTACTACTCAGAGTTATCACGCAGGTTTACAAAGTTTTGCTGGTAGTGTGTGTTAGTGTTGGGGGACTCACATTTACCTTTGATCAAACACTGATGGACACATGAAAATATTCATACAAAAGTACTCTCGTGATTTTCACTTTTACATGAGTTTCGTAATTGAAAATAAAGTCGAGAATAACTTAATAATACACACCTCTTCATGCACCATTACGCAGAAATTACTTTTCACTCAGAAGTGAATGTTGATTTAGGATATTTGCTCTGCTACTCACCCTATCATACAATTTTTGTAGATTTTTAGAAGTTTACTTCAATAATCGCGGGATGAGGGGCCTTAATAACGGTTAATCATTCATCGATAACGTCCTGGAAAATAGTGATGGACAAGAACAGTGGCATAACAGAACAATATATCTACCACTCGTGGGACTGTATAGCCCAATTTTAGTATATATCGGTCTAATAGTGTATGATGAAGGCAAACACGTGCCTCATTGTCTACTTAATATGACCAGAGAGCATGTTACATATTTTAATACCCAGACAGAAAGCGAAATCTGTCATCAGACACATTCACAGACATTGTGAGGTCTGGCATCTTGATCATTTAAATTCCACTGCCAATTACTGAGCAACTCTCTGTAATCATTGTAATTTGCGACTTCAAACACTCAGGATTTTTTTTTCTCTAAAACTAGATCTCTGTGATTCCATGACAGTTTGAAGCCTCCCTTGAAATTAGGCAAACAATGATTAGTCATTTTTTTTGGAAAGCTGTGAATATTTATTAAGGGAGAGGCAGGTATTGACATCGAACGCAGCGCTTCCTTTAACAGTATTTCTGATTTTTTTTTTATTGTAGTCCATCTTGGACTTGTTTGCTCAGGAAGGCTACAAATATGCACTTCAAGTTAGTAAGACAACAGATTACCAAAACATAGGACATTATCTACTAGTTTATTCATTGTGTGATGTAGGTCTTCTAGCTGACATATTCACTCGACAATTAGATAATATTTAATCTCTATAGGCTAGATGTTACTCTCGGGTCTCATTAATACTAAGCTTTAAAAAAGTGAGGCTAAACTAGAATTAACTGTTGATCAGGGACCATGTAATCTTTATCGGTAAAATGTAATAGGTGGTTGAACCACATACAGTGTCAGTAGCCATTTTCTTAAGCCTAGTTATAGTTTCAAACATTATTTAGATGTCAACTCCCTTAACTGGAGATTTATCACTGTCTTACGTTGAGATGTAGATTTCTTAATCATATGATGGTTGTCTCTGACTGAGTTCCCAAAGTTCCAAAGATAAGCTGGGTATTTATAGACACGCAAAGAATAAGTCCTCATCTGGTGCTATATAAGCGCGTATGATTAACCGTTCTCTCTCACAGGAAGAAGTCACCACGAGTGATACGATGGTATACAAAAGAATTTACTGTCAAAGAATGGTTAAACTTTACTGAAATGAAAATTATAAATTAGTGGGGGATAGTTCTCTGAAAAGAAATGGTTTAATTTAATTATTTTACTGCAGCTCTTCTGTTACAAGAAAATGAAAAAAAGTCCATGTATATATTATAATCAAGTAATGCTCTAAACCGACAAGGGTCATGTATATATTAGTTCTTCCAAGGCAATTATTTGACTAATTTCCTGGAGACGAACGTTAACTTATTACGGCCGGAAATAGCTCAAATTACTTACTAATTTAGTATTTTGGAAAACACTTTTCATCCCCTTGTAATATGTGTTAACTAAATTCACAATCTCTGGACAAGAGTTTATGTAGATGATGCGAAAATCTCTTATTACAAGAACAATCCAGGTGTCAGACTACAGAATATTAACCACGACCAACTCAACTTAACTAAAATTAACATTCACGAATTTCATAATTGGCTTGACACATGTAACATCCCAGTACTCAGCCCTCTCTTTGACCTCTCATGGAAGGGAACCTGGGATGGCTGATGAGTCAGGTAGAAGAGCAGCTATTGTATAATATAAGCAACCACCATATTCTATAATCTAAGTAACTATTAACACACGACAACTTTAGACGGAAATACAAAAAAAATAGCTCAGTAAATTCGTTCTCTGAATGTGAAGAAATTATTAGAGATACAAATAATCAAATGAATGTGTCACCTGAATAACTTGAGCTCAATTATCTACTGAATCTTATTGATATATTTAAGAAATACTGAAGGTCTGAGCACAGATCCATAGGAGGCTATGATTCTTCCGACCGAATTTATTATCTCCTCCATAAATAATATCCTCTTTCTTCAGGTAAATCGATATTTATTGGGCCATAACTACACTCTTTAAGAACCGTTCATATCTTCAAGATTTTTAAAAACTTTAGAACAGTGCCAATGGCCTTCCTGTTGTATAAACGTAAGTCAACAGCCCATTGTTTTCTTGCTTGATCTCTGAAAGTCTCATCAAGTCTGTTTGTTAGCTAGGATTTTCTATTCCAGAATTCCTCTACCCTTCATGTGGTCACATATATTTTCTTATTTTCCTATTCAAGTTTTTGGTTCGTAGGCATGTATTTGTACACTTCCTTATGTCTACCAACACAGCAACACGTTGCTACAACATTTCCTATTTTGTTGCTGTAGGTAAGTGCCCACGTTAGCACTGGATCGTCCCCGAGCTCAAATCTCACTCACAAAAGCTTTGCCACTTACACGAATTTAGTTATTGTCAGTGAATTGGTATTTTCAATCATTCTTTTATCTAAATTTCATGTTGACTGTGTGGTCCATATTAATCAAAAAGGGACCTGTATTATTGGTAGAATTAATGGATATAAATCGTTAATGTAGCATACAAAGATAGAAGTTTAGTTCCCACCTTTCTTGTTGTTTTGTAGCGCATCCAAACGTCCTTACGGAATCTGTTGTAATTGCTCTTATCGTGTTATACTTCTTCTAGCTGCTGTCTGTTCCTCTGTTCTAACAAGTCATATAGCTCGTCAAGCTCGATATCTCTGAATTAGGCCAATATACGGAAACACAAATGCCAGCAGCCATCCTGGTTGAAGATGGTGGTCCAAGTGAGAGAAAGATGCTTCTTCATTTTCTATAGCCAGGATATATATATATATATTCTTTGCTTTATTGAATCTGAACGTATTTCAATTCATTTTTGTGCACTGCTTTATAATTTAGTCCATTGTATACTTTCTGTAATTATAGGTCCAACTGTGTTTATCATTAATGAATTTATTATATGTAAAAGATGGAGACGGGTGAAGAAGCTTCACTTGTTTGGTGTTTATCTATGGTTATAGTACCTGTGTTTAGTGGTCTCACATTGGTTAATCTGTTTCCAGGTTTTCCCATTCACTACCTTTGATTAAATATGATTTATTGCAAGTTAATCTTTTTCTTGTAACAATTTATTGTTTTATTTGCAGATAACACTACTTACGTCTTCTTCTCTCACCCAAACCCAACTGTTCTAACAGACACTGTAAATAACGTACTGCTAAAAATATCTACGTGAATAACTACCAACAAATTCTCATTGTAGACAAAACATACTTCATGCCATGTGGAAACAGAGCTTTAAATGTGCAGCTAAACATGTTGATAAACGGTTCACCCATT
Source organism: Cherax quadricarinatus (assembly GCF_038502225.1). Lineage (NCBI taxonomy): Eukaryota > Metazoa > Arthropoda > Malacostraca > Decapoda > Parastacidae > Cherax > Cherax quadricarinatus. Next base: position 32,784,984 of record NC_091298.1, read on the forward strand.
GCAAGATAAACAGAGGACAAATTTCTAGGTCTCCACTCTAACTACAGTCTTAAATTCCAGACACATATACAGCAAATATCCAAGAAAATCTCCAAGACAGTAGGCATCCTTTCAGAGATATGGTACTATGAACCACAAACAGCTCTTCTTGCTCTTTACCACTCTCTCCTTTACCCTTATCTCACCTATGGTGTTTGTGCATGGGGTTCAACCACAACAAATCACCTTAAACATTTAATAACTCAACAAAAAACTGCAGTGCGATTGATTACCAACTCCTGCACCAGGCAACACACTCCACCGCTTTTTAAGAGCCTTAACTTGTTTAATATGCAAAACATCCACACTTATATTGTGCCTACTACACATACAGAACATTATACTCCAACATTAACCCTCCTCTCAAACTCCTACTTAATAACTGCAACAGAATCCGCAGGCATAACACAAGGCACAAATCCCTCTTCCATATCCCTCATGCCTATCTCTCCCTATGCAAAAATGCTAAATACATAAAAGGCCTGAAGACCTGGAATTCATTGCCAGAACACACTAAAGGACCCCTGCAGCCTGCAAATCAATTTAATGTCTTACTTAAAAATCACCTCATCGCCCAAAATTAACCAAACACTATACTCAACACTTACCAATTACTCAAAAAAAATCCTAAATATTTTATGACTACTCATCTATATCATCATTTACTTCAAACTTAAAATTGCTTCAATTTCATTATTATAAATTGCACTTGATGATTTCTCATCTATATAATCACTTCCTCAGACTTAAAATTGTTTCAACTTCATTGTTTTAAATTGTGCTCAACTGTAATACTGTATTATCATGTATCAAAACTGTAATTTTTCTCTACCTAACTTATAAAACCCTCATAGCTCGAACTAATAGAATATCCAGTTTACTTGTATCTATTGTAACTCACCTAATGACCATTTGTACAAATTACAGCAATGTATTGCCCAGTTAATCTTAAGTTAGTCTTAAGTTTGCCCGAAATCCTCTGCATATAAAAGGGCTTTTGGCCTCTTTATATGCTAAAAGAAAATTATTATTATTATTATTATTATTATTATTATTATTAGTATCATCCCACTTCAGAAAGCACATCTAGTTAAGTAATGCAAAATATTGCTGTACCGGTTTGTTATTAAGGGGCAGAAGAGTACCTAAACACTCCATTAATAATATCAAACATCTATTAACACGAGTGTTAAAATTTTGAAACTGATCAGAAGAGGCTTTCTATTGTCTCCTGGAAACCAGTTTCAGGAATGATCTATACAAAAGTGAGCAAAGGTCTTCCTGCACTTACCATTTGTACCACAGACCTTTGCTCAGTAATAGTTGACCATGGCTGGAAGTATTAAAAGATAATGGTGGAGGAAGTTAGTGGTAGCTGAGAACACTGGTGATCCGTGTGTCGGGTCTGGCACAAAGTTTCTAAGAGTTCACTTAACTTGTGAAAATTAAAAAAAATGCCGCAAAAACTCGAGTTTTTCGAAAGTTCTTCATTTTTTGAAGTTTTGTTCTTTTTCCTTTTCTTTCTCTGCATTCTTTTAAGAATGTGTTGCAACACAATTGTCCTCAAAGATTTGTTAAGTTATGCCATGGATTAAGGAAAGATCCTAGACTTCACCTTACGAAACAGACAAAGCAAATGCGATAATAATTATGTACTAGGTAGATTATAGGGTAAAAATAAATAGGATATTATAAAACAGGGAAACTCACGCGCCTCTTACGTTTTTTCTTAAAAATCGATAACTTTAGTAAAATTATTTATTTAAAATTTATGTGATTAAAAAAACAAACTTTCTTTTATTAATGAAGCCTATCAGCACTGAAAAATTGAAGCCTATCAGGAAAGGCATTGTGCAGTAATTGATGCGAAACCACCAAATCTAAATTTTTTATCAATTCCACTAAAATTTCAAATCTGCACCTGAACAGTCCAACCTTATAGAGCGTCTTCCGTCTTATGGGATGTATTGGAGATAATATTTTGAAGCAATAAGATGGAACATTCTTCAATTTTTGAGCGGAAACCAATTTCACTATTTTGTAATAAAATTGGCAGATTGGGACATTTGCAGCTCAATACCAATGCGAACCTCACTTTCTGGATACACCAGGACATTTGAAGCTGATCAAAACAGGGATTCTTTAGTTGTTACTGGGATTCCGACCATTCCAAGTGTCATGAAAAAAAGTACACAAACAAATTTGCAAACACAAACTCAACTCACTGAGTACGATCCTGACATAAAATCCGTCACCCACTAAATATTAAACCCGTTCAAAAGAGATAAATTCAGATATATTTATAGTGATTTAACGATAATAAAAATCTCACAGTTTTGAGCATAAAATTGGCAGATGCGCACTTACACACTTGCGCACCTACCCGTCACCAACGAATTTGACGCTACGTTGGTTTGACGCTACGCTGCACAGTCTCTGAAGTTGTCAGAGCGTTTCCAGGGTAATAACTTTGTAAATGGTCCAAGTCGAACCGAAACGTCGTCGTAAGCTCCTCTCTTCTATGTGCGAGTTACTTGTGTAACGTTTCCAGGGTGCTGGGAATGGGTTCGACAACAGTGATCATAAGGCACTCGTATGGGATAATTTTAAAGAGAATCTGGGCATTGTTATCTTACATCAGTGTTGAATATTTGAAGCTAGTCTGATGAGACCCTCTCAAAGTTATGATCAAAATAAGGAAGGAAACATGAAAGAAGAAAAAGAGAAAAAGATATATTACGTCAAGTGCGCGATTCCAGAAAGGAATCACTGTGTCTCAAGGCACGCGATTGGAAAACTGCAAAATGCGGCAAAAGTTGTTAATGCAGTTAAATATTAGCGTTGAAGATTTCAGGAGAATCAGATTAGGCATTTATAACTCAACGTATCAAAACTAATATCGAAATTTATTCAGTGTGAAAAGTAAATTACAACACCAGCAACCAAACTCTAATTTAGACCACTCGAAGAGATCAAAAAACAAATACACAAGCATACTACTACTACTACTACTACTACACTACTACTACTACTACTACTACTACTACTACTACTACTAATAATAATAATAATAATAATAATAATAATAATAATAATAATAATATCTTTATTTCTACAAGTACATCAATGACATACTGCTAAACAGAAAGCCGTCTTTTATGCAAAGTATTCCGAACAAATTAGGTCAGTTTTGTCCCAGGATGCAACCCACACCAGTCGACTAACACCCAGGTACCCATCTTATACTCATGGGTGAACATGGACAGCAGGTATCTTATGGAAACACGTCCTAATGTTTTCCATCCGTACCGGAAATTCGAACTCCGGTTTTAGTGTGTGAGGTGAGTGCGCTAGCGACAGAGCTAGCATAAATAAAGCCATAATAAAGTCATCAGCATGTAGGACTTAACCTAATCAGATACGAGATTCAGAAATTATCGCATGTAAAGCAGTATTTCCGTTTTTCCAGTTTCTTCCACAAAAAAAAAGAAAACTATTATTTACAGAAGCCAAAATCAATCCATTCTTTCCTCTAAGTAAGACTGACTCACCACCATTTAAGAAAGTAAGTACTGTATGTAAGTAGGTAAGCTTTATGTAGGTTTACTGCTTATAAAATTGAATTTTTAACAATGGTTTTGAAAGCACAGAGATGTTAAAGACACGTGAAATAATATTGAGTTGATTTAATCTAGTATAATTAAAAATGAAAAATACCGACCTTTTTCTGACAGGAAGAAATATTCTCCAATTATTTCACAGAAACTAATTTGAATGATTAAATCCGTTCACGGTAACTTTGACAACCTAACATCAAGAGATTGTTGCCTTTGAGGATAACACATCAACATTACAAGTTTAAAGTTCACTAAATGATGCATTTTCCAGCTATTGCACAGAATGCAACAAAATTAGCGCCTGAACATGAAACGTTCCAGTCATGTCATATGATACATTAGCCATTGATGATCGATGAATCAATCAGAGAAAAATGCTAAACACTTTAATCAGAGAAAAACGTTAGTGCTTCGACTGAAGCAAGGGGAAAATATGTGCAATTCCATGGATCAAAAGCCCCTCACCAGCATCAAGGCAAATAAAGCGATAAGATAAAATTATGCCGTCTAATTTCGAGTTTAAAAGTGGCAAAATAGCACCTACCTACTGTTGTGTAGGATACATATGTACTGAAATTTTGAAGGAGATCAGAGGAGCCTGTCTCCATCTCCAACACGGAAACAGAATTCGGGAATCACATATGTAGCATTGTGGCCAGGGCACCACGCATGCAAGTAGTTCCGTCAGTCTTACCTAAGATACATTACACTGTCAATGAAAATTAGAAGCCGATCGAATAAGGCGTCCGTGAGTAATTAACGAAATTTTCTGAGACAGCAAACTGAAAATTGTTGTGGGGAATGTTCCGAGAACCGGAAGGAATCTCTTCGTTAAATTGAAACGCAGCATTAATTAAGCCTCTGGTTTTAATTTGCTCCAGTTTTCTCTTTTCATTTACATTCTATTTAAAATTTCCCAAACACCTGTAAGAAAAAAAAATATGATCATGATATTTTTTAAATACAATTCGATAAATCTGGCAGCACCACAGACCAACATTAATACAAAAAATACTTCCTATGTAGATACGTAGAGAGTTTGAAGATAATCAGAAAAGGTATTCAGTTTGCTTAATAAAATTGGTAAGTTGAGATATACACTTCTCAAAGTGAGCGACAATCTGTATCTTAATAAAATCCATCAACGGGAAATGGTTGAAGCTGATCAGAAAAGACTTTCACTAATAATTAATCTGATTCCAACTATTCGCATATAACGAGGCTAAACTTATGATGTGTCATCTTTCATTAAGACTCCGTCATCAGAATAAGTGTCAGTAAGAAGAGGCATTCTTTAGTTGCTGAATGAATTATTAATATTTCTATTAATTCAATAAAATTGGGAAATCGGGACTCATGCATCCTAGTAGCAGAGTGACCCATGTGGTGAAAAATTAAAACCGATCAGATAAATCATTATTCAGTTACGGCAGGGATTCGAACGATTTTAAGTTTGTTTTACTATTTTACTACAACAAATTTTCCTGCACGTAAATAAAATTTATAGATAATATGCTGGCAATAAGATGCATCAGCCACCAGTTTACTTCTTCTGAAGCCCTTCAGAAGACTAAACCGAAAATTATTTAATGTGATTTGAAAGAAATAAAAATTCACACTATTTTACACTTAAATCATCAGATCTGCATTTACTCATTGGAATTCCACTCTTCGTCGTCGTCTAATTTTTAAGTACCTTTTTCTGAACATCTGAAGCTATGAAACAGAGGGTTTTGGAAGTTATTCGAAGTAAACCATACAACGGGCGGGATTGAACCCGCGGTCAGAGAGTCTCAAAACTCCAGACCGTCGCGTTAGCCACTGGACCAGCTAGCCACAATAAGATTCGTCCAACTAGGTATATTTCTACACCATAGGAAGGTTAGCATAGGCACCACTGTGACCGCGGGTTCAAACCCGCCCATGGTATGGTTTGTTTGCAATCGTGTCATTACGATTTCGTGAGTCAAGTTATTCGAAGTACTGAAGCATTCTGGGAATGGGTTCAACAATTTTGATCATTAATTTTGATTATAGCACATATAACCATGCCTTTTGTTCCTAGTTATCGTACACAAGTCTTGAAAATTTGAAGCCAATTGGAAGAGTTATTTTCTAGTGGCATAAAATCGAAAAGTTGAAGTGAAAAAAAGAAGAAAAAAAATCGGGTATATAATAAAAATGTCTTGATTATCACTTAAAGATCCCTCTTCATGGATGACATATAATATTTGCTTCTTCTCAGTGTGACGGGGGGGGGGGTAAACTTTCATGCAACTGCTCATAATTTTGAGTGACTGTATGAATGGTGTTGGTTGGTTGTCTGTGTAAAGCGCTTGTTACGGAGAAATATCTCTTGCCACAGTACTCTCTTGGGTAGCAGGTGATGTGTGGTGCTGGAGATCGAGAGTCTCTTCACTACCCAGCTTCTTGATGATCGTAAGTATTCGTTCCTCTGTGTAAATGTTGGTTTCTCTTTTTCGCACCTGTTGCCTGTCTTGGTTTGTGGAACATTAAATTTTTATATTATTCTCTCACCTATCTTTGAAGCTTTCATTTTACTCATTTATTGAACCACCTGTTATGTTGGTAACTGCTGTATACGTGATTCTTGTCCATAGCCAGTGTGTTGTGATTGGCCCAGCAAGACTCCGAGGGTTAAGATGCCTGTGTATCTTTGACAGAAAAATATGAATGATTTAATTAACTTTACCTTCTTAATTTTATGGAAGGCTACAATGTATGTGTGAGAGATTGTTATTCTGTTAACTGTTTCTTCTAATATGTCACCGCCAGCTCGGTTCAAAGTTGGAAATATAAACACATATGCAGTATAATGTGTTCCTTTACTGACAACGTTTCGCCCACACAGTGGGCTTTATCAAGTCACAAACAGATCTGTAGGTAAGACGCATAGGCAACAGTTAGGCAACTTTATTCCGAATAAAGTTGCCTAACTGTTGCCTATGTGTCTTACCTACCAACCTGTCGGTATTGTATACCATTTTGATGTTCACAAACAGATCTACCTGGGTAGAAGGTACGTGAGTATTTATAGTGTGAAGTCAGGCTGAGAATGCTGTGTCAGGTGGAGAATGCTGCATGTGACAATCTACCGAGTAGGGTGATGGAGTCTAATACCTTGGGCAGCTTGGATAAGTGTATGAGTAGACCTTCTGCAGTGTTCCTCCATTCTTATGTTCTTATATGGGATAACGATGAAGAAGTTTCTTGGCGAGGGGTTCAGCTATGTTATAAAAGCCGTTGTTCAAAGTTGCAGATAATGATTTACTCAAGCCTGTGTGTTCACTTACACTTTACCGTATTGAATTCCGAGCCTTACACCTCTCATTAAAGTACTTTGGGTGTCTATTTTAAGCTTATGGTGGTGACAATCTGTTACTTCAGTGAATGTCCATTCACGTCACATTTAATCATTGTGGGTCCGAGTCCGTCTGCACCGTTATGAACAGGTTCATACTACTTGCTGGTGTTAGACCATCATGAACAGGTCCATACCACTTGCTGTTGTTACACTGTCATGAACAGGTCCATACCTCTTGCTGGTGTTGGACCGTCATGAACAGGTCTATACCACTTGCTGATGTTGTGTATTCACATACCTAACCTGTGATCCACTTTCACAATTTATGCTTATTTTTCCATTTGATTCAGTTAGGAAATACATCATGTTTGTGTTCTTTCTATCAGGTAAATTGTAAGAATTGTCATCCTCATATCTTTATGTTTAATGTGTATTTTCCAGTTATAATTTTCGTAAGAAAGTCCTAAAGCCAAGACAGCACAATGTTACCAGCAAGAAACAGGTTGTCACTCACTGAAATATTCTGCTGCTTCAGTGGTGAAGATAGCCTTCCTTTTCAGTTTTACATCATTCACAAGAAACAAAAACATTTCTGATCCTAATACTGATCGTTGTGGAGCCCAACCTGTTACACTTCCCCATTCTGACCTTTCTTCCTGGACAATCACTCTTCTTCTAAGTTGTTCTTCATCCTTCATGGTCACAACGTTCTCGTCCAGCTCCATGATTTTTCAATCATTGCTCATCAGTTGCTTCCCTGCTCCTTGTTATGATTGTAATGTTCCGGGTGGCTCTGGTCAGTAGTATAGTATATGTGCTGTGTCAAGGCGCATTTCTGGTGTAGGCACTGCAGGGGACTCATATCTCTACATCTCCTCAGCAGTTATTCTGGTGAGGTGTAGTGTAAGGAGACTGAGCCATGATGCGCACAACCACACAAACGTATATATTCACCCAGACTGAAAATATTTTTATGGCCATTTAGAGAAAACGTAGAGAAGAAATAAGGCTTTTCTTTATTAACAGGCAGAACAAGAAGCCATAATTCTAAACTAAGAAAAATTGGTTCTGAAAGCACACTGAAAATAATTATTGATAGGGGAGGGGGTGTGAGGGGTTGCAGAATTTTGAATAACATTTTTTCGGTCAAATAAAACATGAACGAAGTTCTACATATTAACCAAAAATATGTAGTCTTATAGATAACCATCGACATGTAATCTTCTGTCAAGTGATAACCTGACAGCCAGTGCACGTGTGCTCTCTCTCTGTCTACGTAAACAAATTTAAATTTATATTCGAGAACATATTTTTATGCAAATCACATAATCATAAGTTGTATAAAACTTTAATCATTACGCATATTTCTTATAAATTTTATGCAAAAGGCTCTGGGTATTTTATATAGCTGCCCAGAGACTTTTATGGGCTGTTTTGTGAGGCTAAATTATGCACAACCAGTGAAATACTTCGCGAAAGAAATTTTAACGAAAATAAATATTAAATAGATTAACACTAGCAGTAAATAGTGGTAAGTCAGGTAAGACAATTATGGTAATTTGACAGTATAATCAGATATCACTTAAAGATTCTATAATTTTCTTACCTCCTCGCCCCTTCCATGGTAAATAGTTGAAAAAAATATGATTTTGTATATACGTTAAGTAAATTAACTATTTCCAAAAAAATTAAGGAAAAACACTAGCTAACCAGAATTGATTTTTTTTAGTACATAACGCAGAAAAAAAAATAGAGAAATAGCCACCTATTATTGAGAAACTTATGTTAAATGTATATATTAGATGGCAGACTTAAGAGGCTGTGTCAGTAAACCGCATGTGACGACATTCTCAAGCTCTCAGTAGTGGCCTATTGCGGAGCAGCGAAGGAGCAAACAGCTTATCTGGTCTTGGCTTTGATCCTTCCTTGAGGAATCTGAAACACAGCTGACTGTGAAATGGGTGCGGTTGTGTATATAGCGAGATACTGAATGGCAGTACATGAGGGACCATGGCGATTACAGATGTGTTAAGGAAAAGTCCAGTTGACTGAGGTATAACATGAAGGACTGATCACGTGTTGCAACTTCTGTGAAGTTCAAGAAAAAGTGTTCACCATAAAGGCATTAGAGGATGGTTTTTATTATACAAATAAGATATTAAGTAACTCTAAGACATATTATACACTTTATGCGAAATTACTTTAATATTTGCTTTTCGATATCGATTGTCAGAGTGAAAGTAGCATCGAGCATATCCTGAACGCAAAACTCAAAGCATGAAAGATGCGTGTGTAGTATGCTATTGACTTACACTTTCTAAGTTCTCTACACTCCAATGACTTTTGAAAAACTTTTATTTTTTTTGTGAAATTTTGAAGGTATGCCCAATCATTGTTTTTTCTTATGAGCTATTGGGAACCACCCTTTCCCAAGTCTAGAACTATGGTGCTTCATGTCTCGCCTTCTTACTTCCTCCCAGGAATCACCAATGAGACTCTTGTTATGTCCCTGACTATTAGACAGAGGCGCCATAATTTATTTAACTCTCCTGAGAGTGTTCTTAAATTGATAAAATTTAGTCCTTTTTGAGGTCTAAGAACGACGGACTTAAGCGCACGGTGACCAAAAATTATTTCCTTTCAGTGATATAAAATCGCATTGCTGTATTTATCATAACCAGAAAATCTTCATTAGTTGTTTGTAATTTTTAAGGTGTTCAAGTGTAATACTCATGAATAATAAATGAAACATCGACATATTATTTAAATTTGTCATATAAATATATTGAAGACACTGCAGAATTTATATCTAAGGTGAGTAATAGAGTATGTAGAGCAAATCTGAAATTTTACCTCAACATCTGTGTAAAAAGTTACAAAAATCGCTGGAGGATCAAAGAATTAGAGATTTTAAGTGACACAGACAAAAACAGAAAGAATGAGTGCCAATATAAACAACAAAAGAATACATACATGAAGCATAGAAATTGAAAATTTCATAAAAATCTTTCATTAATATGCAACAGATAAAAAGTTAATATTTAGCGAAAATAAATACTCTTTGCTTTGCCCAAAGAAGATTCAAAGTGTATAAGACAAAGCCTAAACTGGACCGGAAGCAACTCACAGAAATTAATAGTTTATTAAGATTATGACCAGAATAATTGTCCTGAACATTCTGATGAAGCCACTGTGTGAGAGAACGTTTCCTTAATAAAGATACCCAAGAGCTGCACATGTGTCTAATTTATCAAAGGGACTGTGGGGAACGAAGGAGTGAAACTGTATGCAGAGGCCCTATCAGACCATCGTGGAACCCGAGAAAAAAAAGAGGATCACATCAGGAACAATCGAGAGGACTGTAGAAAATGAAAGAGCTAAGCTATACGTGGAGGCTCTAACAGATCACAGTAGTGTCCAGGGAAAGCTGAGAAATGGAAAATGACAGACTACTGGGCCCAGAGGCAACAGATAGTGAAGAGACTGAAGAAAGGAAAGCTGCAATGGAGACAACTAAATCGAATCAGGGGATACATAGAGATACGCAGTAGGAGAATGAAAGAGAGAGATCAGTCTTTGTTCATGGGCTCCAGGAAGCTGAAGGGAAAACTTATGAAGCAAGAAGACAAGGGGAGAAAAAAGCGATTGAAAGCATCATGAAAGCATTAGGAGAAGATGACATGACCCAGCAGGCAAATTTTCTGAGAAGTGGGGGGTTTGCAGGAGGACGAAAGTCAAAGTGATTTTCAAGCCAGAATCGGCTCAAAACAGGATCCTACAGGAGAAAGCAAGACTAGGAGACATGTCGGCGTACCGGAGGGTGTATCTTCACCGCTACAGAACACGAGAAGAAAGGCAGAATCTGAAAGAGAGGGTACAAAGATGAAAGGAGGAAAGAGAGGTGAAGATGGAGATGGACAGGAGAACTCGGACTCAGGAGGAAGATCAAATACAACGAACCAGGTCAACCCCAATCCCCAATGCAACCAACGATTCTAACCCAAAACACACATGCCATACCCAGTGCCCCCACCTTCCTCATTACAAACTCCACCTTCACAGCAACTACCCATAGTTCCTCATCAGGTCTCCCACTTCCTCAACCCCAACTTACCCCCCAGACCACAGTTCTAGAAAAGAAGTTGAAGGTTTCGTATACAAATGCAGACGGAATAACAAATGTGAGGAGTGGCATGAAAGAATCAAGGAGACATCCCCAGACATATAGCACTCAAAGAAACGAAACTCACCAGGATAACAGATGCAATATTTCCACGCAGATATCAAATCATCAGAAAAGATAGAGGGAGCAGATGGGGAGGAGCAGTTGCACTGCTCATTAAAAACCGGTGGGGATTTGAGGAAATGGAAGGATTGGATGGAATGGGCGAAAGGTACTACGTAGTACGAACAATCAAGTCTGAGGGCTATAAGGTGGAAATTGCAGTAATGTACAACCCACCACAGAACTCCAGAAGGCCAAGAGAAGAATACGACAAGAGCAACAGAGCAATGGTAGATGCACTAGCCGAGGTAGCCAGAAGAGCTCACATGGGGAGAGCAAAGTTATGGGTTATTTCAATCAAAAGGAGATCGACTGGGAAAACCTGGAGCCCCATGGGGGTCCCAAAACATGGAAAGCCAAGATGATGGATGTAGTACTGGGAAACCTCATGCATCAACATGTTAGAGACACTACCAGAGAGAGAGATGTGGATGATCCAGCAAGTCTGGACCTAGTGTTCACCTTGAGTAGTTTGGACATCGAGGATATTACATACGAAAGGATTCTTGGAGCTAGTGATCATGTGGTTCTGTGCTTTGATTACATAGTTGAGCTACAAGTGGAGAGGGTAGCAGGAATAGGATGGGAAAAACCAAACTACAAAAGGAGGGACTACACAGGCATGAGGAACTTCCTGAAAGACATTCAGTGGGAGAGAGAACTGGCAGGAAAACCAGTAAAAGAAATGATGGACTATGTGACAACAAAATGCAAGGAGGCAGAGCAGAGGTTTATTTCTAAGGGAAACAGAAATAATGGGAAGACCAGAATGAGTCCTTGGTTCACCCAAAAGTGTAGGGAGGCAAAAACTAAGTGCACTAGAGAATGGAAAAAGTACAGAAGACAAAGGACCCAGGAAAATAAAGAAATTAGCTGAAGAGCCAGAAACGAATATGCACAGAAAAGAAGGGAGGCTCAGCGACAATACGAAAATGACAGCATCGAGATTCAAGTCTGACCCAAAGCTGTTGTATAGCCACACCAGGAGGAAAGCATCAGTAAAGTACCAGGTAATCAGGCTGAGGAAGGAAGGTGGGGAGTTCACAAGGAACGACCAAGAGGTATATGAGGAGTTCAACATGAGATTTAAAGAAGTATGTACAGTGAAGACAAGAAGAACTCCAGGAAGTCACAGTCGGGAGGTACACCAACAGGTGCTGGTTGAAATACACATAACCGAGGAGTATTGCGACCCCTGAATGGGTCACAATGTGTATAATGTATATTACCTGTTAATATAATTTTATATTGCTTATGTTTGCGATATTACCTAAATCGTAAATATATTGCTTTATATATTATTATTTGACTTAGTTATATTATTAGGTAGGATGTAACATTTATATATTATTCAGTGCTCATAGTTCGAGTGTTAAGTAGCTGACAGCATTGTCTAACTACGGTAATTTTCACTCCGCTGTTTCGCTGCCGGCTTCTGTGTTGCTGGGCAGCAGCAGTCCAGGGAGAGTCACGTGATCAAGGTGGGGTGTTCACACCTCACCTGGAGGGAGAGTCGGCCTGGCCTGCGCTAGCTCTTGTCGGTTTGACGTTGCTTCTAACAAGAGGACCTTCTCCAGCTCTCCATTGCAGGCCCTTGTTGGAAGAACGTCTCTGTCACTTTCTTGTTGTTGGTTCTATGTAACTCTGTTCACAGAACTTAGTGATTTTCGACGTTGTACTGAGGTTGTGTGTCTCATAGACACTCTGAGAAACTCAGGTCCTGAGCTGTAGCTTCTGACTTAATTTGTACTGGTATCTGTGTACTGTCACAGTCGGGGATTTTCTAATGCTGAACTTAGATTCAGTAGTATGGGACTTTTGTGACTTTTGTGGAGGATCTGCAGATGGTCCTTACTTAGTGTCGTTATATTATCTCCTTGTTCCTGATTCTGTGTCGCTGTTGCTTGTTATATTGCTGTTCGGCATATCAGTCGTTTATGGTTCAAGCAAGCTGTTCTGATTGCCAGGTTGGTAAAGAAGTTAGTTTATGTGAGGACTTTTAGTCAGTCACTGGTTAAGTCTAGTCGAGTCTTGAGACATAGCGAACTACTTAGAGCACTTACACACTTACACACAAACTTAAATATATATGTATTATGTTATTAAATACTAACAATGTACCAGACGGTACTTAAAAGCCATTAAGATGTGATATGTGCCTTCAGCACAATACTACTGTACACGAAAGAAGTGTAGGAACTTGTATCCTATATTATATTCAATTGATTACTTTAATTTACTTTGATAATTTACGCCTGTATAACTTTGTTATTAATAAACTTATTAAACTTTAATTTCTTTAGTTAGTAGCCTACCATTTGTAATCCTGAAGCACTATTGAATCTTACTAAATTCTAATGGATAATTGGACCAGGATACTGACTACTTGTTACAAAAACCTAGTAACAGGTTGGATGCTAGAAGGGCAGTCCTTTCTAGTATTCACTGGAGATCTCTATCATTATTAGATATCGCGTTTTTTGTAACAAGGAGGAGGTGAAGAAACTGCTAAGTGAACTTGATACCTCAAAGGCAGTGGAACCAGGCAACATCTCTCTGTGGGTCCTTAGAGAAGGAGCAGAGATGCTGTGTGTGCCACTAACAAAAATCTTCAACACAACCACTGAAACTGAGCAGCTACCTGAGGTATGGAAGATGGCAAATGTAGTTCCAATTTTTAAGAAAAGGAGACAGACACGAGGCATTAAACTACAAACCTGTGTCACTGATATGTACAGTATGCAAAGTCATGGAGAAAATCATCAAGAGGAGAGTGGTGGAGCAATTAGAAAGGCACAAACTTATAAACGACAACCAGCACGGTTTCAGGGAAGGAAAAATCCTGATCCCAATGGAAATAAGTTAGACAGTCCTCGATGACGCACTGACTTTCGTGGGTTATCCTGGGTGGCTAACCCTCCGGGGTTAAAAATCCGAACGAAATCTTATCTTATCTTATCTTATCTTACTGGAGTTTTATAACAAGGTAATATAAGTAAGACACGAGAGAGAGGTGGACAGTCTGCATTTTCTTTGGCCGCAAGAAGGCCTTCGACTCAGTTTTTCACAAGAGGTTAATGCAAATGCTAGAGGATCAGGCACTCATAATAGGAAGGGCACTGCAATGGATCAGAGAATATCTGACAGGGAGGCAACAACGAATCATGGTACGTGACGAAATGTCAGAGTGGGCGCCTGTGATGAGCGGGGTACCACAGGGGTCAGTCCTAAGACCTGTGCTGTTTTTGGTATATGTGAATGACATAACGGAAAGGATAAACTCAGAAGTGTCCCTGTTTGCAGATGATGTGAAGTTAATCAGGACAATTAAATCGGTCGTGGATCAGGCAGGACTACAAAGAGACCTGGACAGGCTACAAGCCTGGTCCAGCAACTGGCTTCTTGAATCTAATCCCGCCAAATGCAAAGTCGTGAAGATCGGGGAAGGGCACAGAAGGCCGTAGACAGAATGTATAGTCTAGGTGGCCAAAAACTGGAAATTTTCCTCAAGGAAATAGATCTTGGAGTGAGTTTAATACCGAGCACATCTGAGGCGCACATCAACCAGATAACTGCTGCAGCATGCTGGCGCCTGGCAAACCTAAGAATAACGTTCCGGTACCTCAGTAAGGAATCGTTCAAGACGCTGTACACCATATACGTAAAGCCCCTATTGGAGTATGCAGCACCAGTTTGGAATCCGCATCTGGTCAAGCAAGTCAAGAAATTAGAGAAAGTGCAAATGTTTGCACTAGTCGCAGAGCATAGGGGACTATCCTACGAGGAAAGGTTAAAGGAAATTGGCCTGAAGACACTGGAGGACAGGAGGGTCAGGGGAGACAATTCCTCGCAGTATAAAATACTGCGAGGAATTGACAAGGTGGACAAAGACAGGTTGTTCCAGAGATGGGACACAGAAACAAGGGGTTGCAATTGGAAGTTAAAGACTCCGATGAGTCAAAGGGATGTTAGGAAGTATTTCTTCAGCTATAGAGTTGTCAGGAAGTGGAATAGCCTAGAAACTGACGTAGTGGAGGCAGGAACCATACATAGTTTTAAGACGAGGTATAACAAAGCTCATGGAGCAGGGAGAGAGAGGATTTAGTAGCAATCAGTGAAGAGGTAGGGCCAGGAACTGTGAATCGACCCCTGCAACCACAAATAGGTTATTACACACACACACACACACACACACACACACACACACACACACACAAACACAGTGACTCCAACTGTTTCAATAAATAATTCATCCTCCGTACATTTTACTTGAAATATTCGTCTCGCTTTTTCCCAAATAATTCGTAAACTCTCACACCTTTAGTGAACAAGTATTCGTTGCACTCCAGAATATATTCCCACTTGATTTTAATATCACAGCTTTAATCTCATTTAACCCAGTCTCGCGAACTCTGTAGTGTGATGAATACCCCGTGGTGAGTGAATAACCAGTGGTGAGTACACTCACCACTGATTATTCATTAATAAATCTTAATCCTCTTGAGCACTACAAGAAATCACTGGCTCCCTTTTATCGTCAACATTTAACTCTTTCTGAAAATATTCTCTCCGTTTTCCAGACCTATTCATCCCCCTCCAGCATCTCCTCCTTTTAGTTTTTAACTGTCATGACCATTTGCTCCCGAGACTTTCCCAACTTATGAATCTCTCTCTAAAACTTTACTATTTTCAGCAAATTTTGCTGACAAAGCCTCTCCCATTCTCTAATTACACATCTTTTGTTCTCTCTCACTACTCTCTTAAACTATTTCTATTGCTCTTGATGCTCTGCCTTGCACATATAATACACGGTATAAATCATCTTAAAACTTTCCTTTATAACTTCCTCCTTTCCCACTCTAAGGACAGTAATAGGTTTAGTAGAAAAACAGAAATGAGCAGGAAGGGTAAAGAGAAAGGAGAGTCTTTCAAAGTTTATTATGCTAATAGCCGTAATGCTAGGAATAAGATGGACGAGTTCAGATTAAATTAAGACACATGTGCAACATGTGGGTATCTTTATTGTAGACGTTTCGCCATCCAGTGGCTTTATCAATACAAATTCTAGGACATAACTTGAAGACAGTAGAACTATGTACAGAAGATGAGTACATAGTTCTACTAAGTTATGTCTGAATTTGTACCACTGGATGGCGAAACGTCTACAATAAAGATACCCACATGTTGCACATGTGTCTTAATTTCATCTTGTCGGTATCATATAGCATTCTTACACAAAGAGTTGAGATTAGTTGCTAGTGCAGGTAACATTGATGTATTTGCGAGAAATTAAAAAAGTCACATGCCTGCGGAATGGGGTTTTGAATTGTTCCAAGTAGATATAAGTATCGGGAAGGGGGGTGGGGAGGCATTGTATGTCCGAGATCGCTTGAACTATTGCATAAAAACGGGTATTAAGTCTGAAGTAACACATACAGAGTCTGTTTGGATAGAATTTTCAGAGGGGCATGAAAAACTGATTTTAGGAGTGATATACCGTCCCCCAAACTTAGATAGGGACCAAGGGAGACTACTATGGGAGGAAATTGTTAGGGCCACAAGGCACGATAATGTAGTAATTCTAGGAGACTTTAACTTTAGTCATATTGATTGGAATTTCTTGACTGGGAATTTAGAATCATACGACTTCTTAGAAGTAGTTCAGGAAAGTTTTTTGAAGCAGTTTGTGACAGAACCTATAAGGGGAAATAACCTGCTTGACTTAGTTCTGGCAAACAATGAATCCCTTGTTAATAATTTAGAAATTTCAGAGGAACTGGGTGCTAGCGACCACAAATCAATTACATTTAGCATTGAATGGAAGTACGATAGTAGCGATAACTCAGTAACAGTCCCAGATTTTCGCTTAGCAGATTACAATGGGCTTAGAGAACACTTATCATCTGTTGACTGGGGTAACGAAGAGAGCTATCAATATGACAGTTTTCTGAACACTATACATGCTGCTCAAAGAACGTTTATCCCGTATAAAGAAATTAGATCAAATAGAAATGACCCAAAATATCTACTAGGGCATAAGAAAGGAATTTATAGGCGTATCAAAAGAGGTGAGGGTCATCTTATGAATCAGTATATTGACATTAAGAGGGACATTAAAAAGGGGATAAGAAAAGCTAAAAGGGACTATGAAATTAAAGTTGCTAGGGATTCTAAAACTAACCCAAAAAGTTTTTTCCAGGTCTATAGAACAAAAGTTAGAGATAAGATAGGTCCCCTTAAAAATAACTATGGGCATCTTACTGACAAAGAGAATGAAATGTGCTCGATTTTAAATAATTATTTTCTCTCAGTTTTTACACAGGAAGACGCTAACAATATTCCAGTAATTAATTTTATAGTGGGCTAGAAGATAAATTATGTAACATCACAGTCACTAGTGAAATGGTTGTGAAGCAGATAGACAGACTGAAGCAAAATAAGTCGCCGTAGGCCTTCTGCAGTGTTCCTACTTTCTTATGTTCTTATGTTCTAAAATAAGTCGTCGGGTCCTGATGAGGTTTTTTCAAGGGTTCTTAAGGAATGGAAAATGGAACTCTGTGAACCATTAACTAATATTTTTAATTTATCTCTTCCAACAGGTGTAGTGTCTGATATGTGGAAGATGGCTAATGTAATTCCTATTTTTAAAACAGGGGACAAGTCGTTACCGTCAAATTACCGCCCAATAAGCCTGACCTCAATTGTAGGCAAATTACTAGAGTCAATTATAGCTGAGATTATAAGAAGCCATCTAGATAAGCATAGCTTGATTAATGATACTCAGCATGGATTTACAAGAGGCCGGTCTTGTCTAACTAATTTATTAACTTTCTTCAGTAAAGCTTTTGAGGCTGTTGACCACGATAAAGAATTTGATATTATTTGTGATGAATGGTTTGAAAAACCGACAAGTTGAAGATTGAGACACTTATGCAGCATATGGGAATCTTTATTCAGGAAACGTTTCGCCACACAATGGCTTCATCAGTCCAATACAAGGAGGAAGGTGTAAGGAGAGGAGGAGAATGAGGTAATCAGTCCCTCAACCTGGAGTCGATGTGTTCAGTCCATCAATCTTGTAGAATGTACAGCATAGGGCCGTAGACGTGGCTTATATACTGTAGTGAGGTGAGGTGAAGCAGGTGGAGGCGGGGTCATAGTGGCACCATCCACTAGTCGAAGTAGGTCATTGTCCAAAGGTTGAACAAGTGTTGAAGATTTCTTTGTAACAAGATCCCATGATGCTGCAGTGTCTGACAGTTGTGATGAATGATTTGAAAAACCGACAAGTTGAAGATTGAAGATTGAAGATTGAAAGATTCCCATATGCTGCATAAGTGTCTCAATCTTGATATTATTTACTTAGATTTTAGTAAGGCTTTTGATAGAGTTCCGCACCATAGACTGTTAAAGAAAGTGGCAGCTCATGGCATTGGGGGAAAAGTGCTCTCGTGGATCGAGTCATGGCTCACAGACAGGAAGCAGAGAGTGTCCATAAATGGGGTTAAATCCGAGTGGGGATCTGTAACAAGTGGCGTTCCACAGGGATCAGTCTTGGGCCCGTTGTTGTTTATAATATATATCAATGATCTTGATGAGGGAATTACTAGTAATATGAGCAAATTCGCCGATGACACAAAGATAGGTAGGATAATTGATTCAAACGTAGATGTTATGGAACTTCAGGAGGATTTAAACAAACTATATTCTTGGTCAGAAAAGTGGCAGATGCAGTTCAATGTAGATAAATGCAAGGTTCTGAAGCTTGGGAGTGCCCATAACCCTAGTACTTGTAAGTTAAATGATGTAGAACTTACCCATACGGATTGCGAAAAGGACTTGGGGGTTATGGTGAGCAGCAACCTTAAACCAAGACAGCAATGCCTACGCGTACGTAATAAGGCAAATAGATTACTGGGATATATATCAAGAAGTGTAACCAACAGAATTCCAGAGGTCATACTGCAGCTTTATACATCATTAGTAAGGCCTCACCTAGATTATGCAGCTCAGTTCTGGTCTCCATATTACAGAATGGACATAAATTCGTTAGAAAACATTCAGCGTAGGATGACTAAATTAATACATAGCATTAGAAATTTTCCTTATGAAGAAAGATTGAAGACTCTTTTTTACATTCACTTGTTAGACGAAGAATGAGGGGAGACATGATCGAAGTGTATAAGTGGAAGATAGGTATTAATAAAGGGGATAATAATAAGGTCTTGAGGATCTCTCTCCAAGAGAGAACCCGCAGTAATGGATTTAAATTAGATAAGTTTAGATTTAGAAAGGACATAGGAAAGTATTGGTTTGGAAATAGGGTAGTTGATGAGTGGAACAGTCTACCTAGTTGGGTTATTGAGGCTAGGACTTTGGGTAGTTTCAAATTTAGGTTGGATAAGTACATGAGTGGGAGGGGTTGGATTTGAGTGGGACTTTCACATCAGAGCTTATTTCTTGGGTAGCATAGCAAATTGGGTTGGGCAAATGTTTCGTTAGTGGGATTAATTGTAAAGGACCTGCCTAGTATGGGCCAACAGGCCTGCTGCAGTGTTCCTCCTTTCTTATGTTCTTATATTCTTATATCTTCCCTAGTCACCGCTACAGCTGTTCCCAACGCGAACCCCACCCCAAGCGAACTACAACCCTTCTCACCACGCCCCTATCCTTCCCTCCTTAACCCACATCCCGCCAACCCAAACCCGTTTCCGTTCCTAATCAACTGCCTCGCTCCCCTTCTCAGCGCTGCATCCCTTCCCTTTTCGATACCAAAAAATCATTCCCTCTGCAATGTCACAATCCTTCCCTCTACAGCGTCACATCTATCCTTCCTTAATAACAGAACCATTCCTTCCTTAATGCCACAACCCTTCCCACCTTAATCAATCCCTACCCTAACTAATCCACCTTCTATCTATAGACCCACAATTTTTTTCCTCTTCAGTCTTCACCATCATCTTTTTCTAACACCACAATCCTTCCCTCAACATTCACTCTACTCTCCCGAACACCATTCTTTAATACTCAATCCCAAATCCCTTCCTACAGCAGTATCATAACCCATCCTACACTGCACCACAACCCTTGCTCCCTCAATCTTCATCATTCACTTCTCAACCTTCCCCCCTCAACACCCACCCGTCCATTCTCAATAAGACATCTCTTCCCTCAACTCTTCAACCTTTCCATCGTCAACATTTCTACCTTTCTATTCTCAACACTTCAACCCATCTCTCAACACTCTCTCAGCACGCACACTTCTTTTTTTGGGACAGTCTGCCTAGTATTAAATATAGTTATAATGTTTATTTTGCACATTCAGTGTTATTGATACCCACAGGTGTCACTTATATTTTTTTATGTCACATATAGTTATGCTTAATGTTTCATTATTTACCAAAGTCAAATATGCTTGTACATTTTTCTTTTGTAATTGATCCGTTGTTATATGTCATATTTGATTTAAATACCCAATGTAATTTCGGTGTTAGCAGGTGATACTTATATCCCACATGATCATTCCAGCCAGCCACCACCTCCATACCCACTACAACTCCACCCAAAGATCAAAACTCTTACACCTGTGAAGAAAAAAATGAAGTCGATTACCATGCCCCTGGCCTCACCTGGAAAAACCAACGTCTGCAAGAATAGGAATTAATCCCTGCGCCACAACAGTGTAGAAACTGATGGTGCATTGTCCTCCCAGCTAAGTATTGTAGGTCACTGCCAGACTACCCAGTGTGCGGTGCAGCTGACCATAATAATCCATCCTGCAGCAGCCCCCCCCCCCCCATTTGCTTAACCGTGGAAAGGTTCGTCCAACATATTCAGTTTTCTTACGAAAATGGGGAATCCGTGGCTTTAAAGAAGAGAAGGACTTCTCTTATGCTATGAAGCGTCTCGCTTTCTCCTTTAAGGAGGA
This sequence comes from Cherax quadricarinatus, assembly GCF_038502225.1. Classification (NCBI taxonomy): domain Eukaryota; kingdom Metazoa; phylum Arthropoda; class Malacostraca; order Decapoda; family Parastacidae; genus Cherax; species Cherax quadricarinatus. The sequence goes on from NC_091298.1 coordinate 32,806,178, forward strand.
CTCCCAAGACTTTCTTACCCCAGAGTTGCTCATCGCTCTCAAATCTTTGTTGTACTCTCTCCTTGTGACCAGCTCTTATTCAGTCCTTATCTCTGACGTTCCTACCTCATCGTCTTCTCTCCTTTCTTCGTCTTTTTTTACCCACCTGTTTCCACGTCTTCACAACCTACCCTGGCTAAATATTCATCTCTTACTACATCTCCAAGGTCCTTACATCATCACCAATGATCCCTAATAGTATATTGTTCCTCGGTGTTTAATTGCTCCTACCACTGAATCTAGCCCCTTGCCTCCTGCATTGCTTAAATTTGTGGACGTCCATCCACCCCTCCATATTGTTGCTACCTCTCGTGTCTCCGCTTAGTTTTCTTCCTTTCAGGGTACCTCTTCCGTTTCTTCTTCCTCTACTGTGGTAATTACCAATGTCTCATTATCTACTCTACTTACATCGTCTGACGCTTACACCATTCTTCCTATAGCTCCTTCGTCTGCAGAAGCCATCGAAACCGGTGGCTGACATTGACCCCCCTTTCTCTACCTTCATATTCTCACCTTTCATTATCGTCTACAGCTGTATCCACACATCGCCTTTCTTCTAGTTACCCCACAAATCGATTCTTTTTAATTTAGCACTACCCCCACACGACGACTTTACTGATAATCCTTGACTAAAGACAACGCTTGCCTTTTATCAGTATTGTTTTTCCACTGAAGGGTAATGTGAAGGGGGAAGCTCCGAACGCTATTCTACCAGTTTCCTCCTGAATGTATCTCTTTATCTAAATAAAAAGTTGCACTGGTGTCATCCCTCTCTCTCTCTCTCTCTCTCTCTCTCTCTCTCTCTCTCTCTATGTTTTACTGCAGTCACTTGCTCCTTTACCTGATGAGGCATTTAACTAGGGTGCACTTCTTGTGCTTGTTGATATTCCTTATTATCAGCTTTTCATTCGCACTCCGGTACATCATACTGTGGCACCTGTATATTCGAGCAAGTGGTACACGATCTGCTATTTGCAACTTTCTGCTTCACGCCTGTTATCAATCAATGATTTCAATTTTCTTATTTTTTCCTTACCTTCACCATTCCTTCTATTGGGTGATTTTATTGATCATTATTTCCTGTGGGAACTGTCTCACTCTCGTGGAGACCATTTGGAGGCGTTTTCACTTCTTTTCCTTTCTGTGTATTAAATACCGGCACCGATAAACATTTCCATCCTCGCAGACATTCTGTCTTCTATATTAATGTTCCTATTTTGGTCTGCTTCTATTGCAGCTGACTTTGCTTGGTCTATCATACCTGACTTACACAAATAGCGACTATTTTCTTGTTCTCCCAACTTCTCATTCATATTTTAGTCCGTCTCGCTGCTCCTGCATTCTTTTCAGACGTGTTGTTACAACTTTTTTTTTACAGCCTCGCTTCTATCTGCAACCTCGATTACAATCCTCCATACCTCTCACAGACATTCTCGAAAATGTGTTGCTTAGAGTACTCTTACTTGTGTTGCTTAGAGTACTCCTACTTGTGTTGCTTAGAGTACTCCTGCTTGTGTTGCTTAGAGTACTCCTACTTGTGTTGCTTAGAGTACTCATACTTGTGTTGCTTAGAGTACTCTTACTTGTGTTGCTTAGAGTACTCCTACTTGTGTTGCTTAGAGTACTCCTACCCTACTTGTGTTCGTGCAGTACGACTGAAACGTGTTACCTTGGCCCACTACCCTTACAATAAAGCTGCTGACCAGTTTCTAGATTTCAAACAGACAAGGGAGTTTGCTCGCCCTGTAACTTGATAAGCGAAGCGTACATGTTGACAGTTTTATGTATCTACTGTCACTACTACTACATCTATGAGTGCAATGTAGAAAATTGTACGAGAGATGAGTGGTTAGTACTCTCCTGATCCTGCTCGTATTCGTACTGTTGCTGGCGTCGGTGTTGCAAACCCTGCTGAGGTTGCCACAGCAGCTAAACATCGTGTTGGCCGTATATCTCAAGGCCTCCATCTCTCCCATCGTTCGTTTCCTCCTAACCTAAGCGTAAGTCAACACCTTTAGATTTTACTTCTTACTTTGAGGAACCTCATAACGTGAACTTTACGCTGCGCGAACTTTGGTCAACACTTTCCACTTGTCGTCCGTCCATAGCTGGGCCTGAAGGCATCTATTCCTCTATGTTTCATCACTTACAATCAGGAGCACTCGTCGCTCTCTTGTTTCTCTTCAGTATTGTTTGATCTCAAGGGGTTCTCCCTCTTCAGTGGAAAACCGCTGTTGTTCTGCCTTTTCGTAAGCTAGGTTCTTCCGGCTATCACATCTCTCCCTATAGACACATTGCTTTTACTAGCTCGACTTGTAAGGTGTTAGAACGTCTGGTCATTTCGGCCTTTCATAGGGGTTGATCTACCATCGACCCCTTAATCCAATTGGATGTATATGTTCGTAACGCTTTCGCTAACTCAGTTATTGCAATCATTTTTGATCTTGATAAAGCTTATCACACCACCTGTCATTACATCTTAACCCAGGATCATTTCTCGAGCATTCAAGATAATCTGCCGCTTTTCTATAAAATTTTTTTATAGGAAACGCACTTCTGAATCTGAGTTAATAATAGGTTTTACCTGATTTCATGCTTGGTAATAATGGTCTTGCCTCTGCTCGTCTTTCGGATATTTGGTCGTCTCTCTATGTCGATGATTTTGCAATTGCGTGTGCAAGTACTGACTGCCACTTTGTAGCAGCCTCTATCCAAAATGCTTATCATTGTTTCACACTGGGTCACCTCTAATAGGCAGATCAGATTGCTTTCACAAGGCGCCCTGTTGTCCCTCATACCACTGTAACTCCGGTGTGGTTCCCGTATCCCTGAACAAGATATAATCAAAATTTTTGGCCTTCTGTTTAATTGCTGAAAGTCCTAGAAGCCTCGCAAAACCTCCCTGAAAGCTACTTGCCATACATAGCAGCCTAAACTCCCGTAAAGCTCTAGCATACCTTTTTGAGGAACTGAGAGACGCACCTTTTGTCATCTTCACTTTTCTCTCATTTTAGTTAGATTGGATTATGATAACTAACTGTATTCTTCAGGCTTCCATATTATCTTTTTCAAAAGTGATTCCATTTATCATTACTTGTTACGTTTGTGTCTCGAGGCTTCTAGTTCTTTTCCTGCAGAAAGCCTGTTTGCAAAGGTGAACGTTCCATTTTTTTAAGATTGGCTCGATGCCCAATGTCTTCATTATTTTGTCAGCTCTCACGACGTTCATGACCCTGCTACATATATGACGGTAAAGGTATTGGAATTCTTTGTTTAACCACCGCTCTCAACTGGATTCCCTCACCAGGCCTCCTCTTTACGTCCATTCTGCTTCTGACTTTTCTCACCCGCCCCTTAGGACATCCAGGCATTTAATGTTTGATCTTTCCCTAAGTACTGCAACTTCCTACTTACTCTTTCTTGATCACTTCTTTTTTCATTCTCATGCTGTTGCAGTGTGCACTAATGTTTTCAATTCCCTGCGGCTGCTTTTCCTGACAAAATCATCAGGGATCATTTATTAGAAACGGCCAATATTTTCAAAGTCGAGTTGTATGCAATTCTCACAGTCATTACATACGTTTCGTTAATGTCCACCTCGTTATTTGTAGTTCTCTCGAACTCTTATAGTGCTTTGTAGGCTATTAAAAATCTCATCACAGCCATCCCTTCGTTCTACGGACAGAACTTTAGTTTTGCAGCATTTCCAGTAAAAACAAAGACGTCGTATTCTGCTGGGTCCCTGACACGTTGATGTTCGGGGTAACGAACAGGCAGACTCAGCTACTCGGTTGGCTGTTTATCACCTAGTTTCGTTTAGGGTTTTTCCTTTCTAGAACTATTTTTTATATCTCTTAGCTTTTCAATCGCTGGCAACAACGGTGGTCCATATTGGACCACATTAAATTACTGTCAAACTATTTTTTTACTTTCTGGCCACCTTCTTGTCACCACTGTTGTGCTAGCGAGACTGCCTTCTCTCAGCTACATATCTGCCACACACACCCAAGGATACCTCATGGACAAACGCCCAGCATCACTTTGAGAGGATTGCCAGGTTCCATTGTCAGTTCATTATATCTTAATAGAATGACATGTCTATCAGAGGGCACGCAGAATTCACTTCCAAGGTCTCTATCACCACAACGTACTTACCCCAACTGACCTTGCTGAAACTCCCACATTTATTGCAGACTCTCTCTTTTTTTGCTTATTATCAAGAACTCACTTATTGCGCCAACTCCGGTTTTATTTGACCTTTTTCACTATTCACTGCCCTCCCAACTCTTCCCCTGGCACACTTCTGACCCTCACTCGTTCCTAATCTCCGAATATTCATCCTCTAGCACATTCCCTCCCTGAAGCGGTGTATGATCCCTTTGCGTTTAACTCTTAATCTGATTATTATTATTATTATTATTATTATTATTATTATTATTATATTCAAATTACACACCTGAACAAAATGAAGTTCATCGGCCACTCTTCTGATCAAAAGACCACTCCCAACACATCTCTGGATACCTTGACAGTCACTGACGGAAGCAGCACACCTTCCTATTCTTATTATCTACCAACCTGAAAATTTGCTGATTAACAATACAAAATGGTGAAATTTAACATCTCTCTGTTTAGTAACACTACGTTCCAGAAAAAAAAAACAATTTTATTATTTTCTAATTTGCGATTTTCGTTTATTGCCAAACCTTCTGTATCTTAAAACTGGTGATCCAAAAGCTCATTAACATTTGTATTGACATTGTCATCGAGGGTAAAAACCTGAAATTCGCAGAAGCCAATTAGCAAAAGTGATAAACGCACCAGATTAAATTTATATATTTATCTTAGTTTGAGAGACGACGGAATTATTATTTAACTGTGAATGATATGGGTAAAAGAGAAGGAGAGGGATGTAAACAAAGGAGGGAAGGGGTAGAGAGATATAATGCATTGGTAGTCAAGACCAGTTTCCTGGGGAGGACGGTGCCTGTGAGATAAGTACAAGGGAAGGGGAACATGCACCAGGCACATGAACATGAAAGGGCAGAGGAAGGTGATGTGTTTTGTTCTGCCCTCCGGTCAGTGAGTATATTACCAGGGTGGGTACTAATTCTTATGTGAGCGAGTGTAAACTATTTGCATATATATATATATGTCGTACTGAATAGGTAAAACTTGTGATTTTGGCTTAAATAGCAAAGCTCTTCTTGCCGAATGAGGCAAGCGAAAATTTGTGTATGCAATAATTTAGCAAAAATCATTCTGAACCTAACGAAAAAATATATTTTACTGTGTTTGTTCATTATTAAATTAGTGTAAACTTATCTAAAATATATTTAGTTGGATTAGGCTAAATTAAATTGAGCTTGTTATAATAAGGTTAGGTAGGTTTCCTAAGGTTATTTTGGTACAAAATTATTATGAAAAAATATATCTTTAAACGGTTAAGAGAAAATTTTAGAAAAGACTTAATTTTATATGAGTTCTTGCTAAATCAGAGGATTTTTCTATGTCGCAAAAGTTTTTTGCAGCTTCCACACTGAGCTTTTTTTGAAGTTTGTTATGTCAATGGGAAATCCTTTCTCACCTGTCCATAGTAATTTGTATATTGAATATTTTGAAACAAGATTGCTTAAGAAAATCCTTCCCAATAGAGCAAAGTGGTACAGATAAGGTGATGATATTTTATGCCTTACGCCTAAGAATATACATATAAACCATTCCCATGTTAAATTAAATAATCTAGGTCAATGAGTTTGAACAAAATGACTCATTGCCATTGATTTAAAATTTAAAAATTACAGAAAATAAACAAATAACTGTTCCTATATATATACTATTATTCTTCACATCAAGAAAAACTGTTTGTATCCTCATCAGCGTTTTTGAGAGCTTTACGTATTGCTGCCCAGACGTCGTAGATGGATGGATGTGTGTGTGTGTGTGTGTGTGTGTACTCACCTATTTGTACTCACCTATTTGTGGTTGCAGGGGTCGATTCACAGCTCCTGGCCCCGCCTCTTTGCTGATTGCTACTAGGTCCTCTCTCTCCCTGCCCCATGAGCTCTATCATACCTCGTGTGTGTGTGTGTGTGTGTGTGTGTGTGTGTGCTCCCCTAATTGTGGTTGCAGGGGTCGAGACTCAGTTTCTGGCTCCACCTCTTCACTGACCGCTCCTGGGTCCTCCCTCTCCTTGCTCCATGAGCTTTATCATACCTCGACTTAAAACTATGTATGGTTCCTGCCTCCATTCCACTACCTAACAACTCTGTGGCTGAAGAAATACTTCCTAACATCCCTTTGACTAATCTGAGTCTTCAGCTTTCAATTGTGACCCCTTGTTTCTGTGCCCCATCTCTGGAACATCCTGTCTCTGTCCACCTTGTCTATTCCACGCAGTATTTTGTATGTCGTTATCATGTCTCCCCTGACCCTCCTGTCCTCCAGTGTCGTCAGACTGATTTCCCTTAACCTTTCTTCATATGATATTTCCCTAAGCTCTGGAACAAGCCTCGTTGCAAACCGTAGCACTTTCTCTAATTTCTTGATGTGTTTGACCAGGTGTGGGGTCCAAACTGGTGCTGCATACTCCAGTATGGGCCTGACGTACACAGTGATTGAACGATTCCTTACTGAGGTACCAGAACGCTATTCTCAGGTTTGCCAGGCGCCCATATGCCACAGCAGTTGTCTGATTAATGTGTGCTTCTGGCGATGTACTCGGTATTATACTCACTTCTAGATCTTTCTCTTTGACTGAGGTTTGCAGTCTTTGGCCTCCTAGCCTACACTCTGTCTGTGGTCTTCTTTACCCTTCTCCGATTTTTATGACTTTGCATCTGGCGGGGCCACGCATCCAGCCTGTCCAGGTCTCTTCGTAGACCTGTCTAGTCTGCATCTGATTTAATTCTCATTAACTTCACATCATCTGCAAACAGGGACACCTCTGAGTCTATCCCTTCCGTTATGTCGTTCACGTATACCAAGAATAGCACTGGTCCCAGGACTGACCCCTGTGGGACCCCGCTAGTCACAGGCGCCCATTGTGATACCCCATCATGGACCATGACTCGCTGTTGCCTCCCTGTTAGATATTCTCTGATCCATTGCAGTGCGCTTCCTGTTATACGCGCCCGGTCCTCTAGCTTCTGTACTAATCTCTTGTGAGGAGCTGTGTCGAAGGCCTTCTTGTAGTCCAAGAAAATGCAATCAATCCACCCCTCCCTCTCATTTCTTGCTTCAGTTACCTTGTTATAAAACTCTAGTAGGTTTGTGACACAGGATTTACCTTCCATGAATCCGTGCTGGCTGTCGTTTATAATCTTGTTCCTCTCAATGTGCTCCACCACTCTCCTCCTGATAATCTTCTCCATGACTTTGCATACTATACACGTCATTGACACTGGTCTATAGTTTAATGCTTCATTTCTGTTTCCTTTCTTAAAGATGAGGACTACATTTGCCTTCTTCCGTACTTCAGGTAGTTGTCCAGTATCAAGGGAAGTGTTGAAGATTTTGGTTAGTGGCACACATAGTGTCTCTGCTCCCTCTCTAAGAACCCATGGAGAGATGTCCGGTCTGACTGCCTTTGAGGTATCAAGGTCACTTAGGAGCTTCTTCACCTAATCCTCAGTTTTGTGTAATTCATCCAACACTTGTTGGTATATTCCTTGTTGGTGTACGCCACTTTTTTGTCTTTCCAGCGTCCCTTCCGCCTCCACTGTAAATACTTCCTGAAATCTTATGAGCTCCTCACATACTTCCAGGTCATTTCTTGTGAGCTCCCCGCCTTCTTTCCTCAGCCTGATTACCTGGTCCTTGACTGTTGTCTTCCTCGTGATGTGGCTGTAAAGCAGTTTCGAGTCAGACTTGACTTTCAATGCTATGTCGTTTTCATACTGCCACTGGGCCTCCCTCCTTATCTGTGCATACTCGTTTCTGGCTCGTCGACTAATCTCTTTATTTTTCCTAGTCCTTTGCCTTCTGTACTTTTTCCATTCTCTAGAGCACCTAGTTTTTGCCTCCCTACACCTTCAGGTAAACCAGGGGCTCGTTCTGTTCTTCCCATTATTTCTGATATCCTTGGGAACAAACCTTTCCTCTGCCTCCTTGCATTTTGTTGTTATGAAGTCCATCATTTCGTTTACTGACTTTCCTACCAACTTCCGTCCCCACTGAACCTCCTGCAGGAAGGTCCTCATTCCTGTGCAGTCCTCCCTTTTATAGTTTTGCTTTTCCCTTTCTACTCCTGTTACATTCTCCACTTTTAGTTCCACGATGTATTCAAAGCTCAGAACCACGTGGTTACTAGCTCCAAGGGGCCTTTCATATGTCATGTGCTCAATGTCTGAGCTACTCAGGGCGAAAACAAGGTCCAGTCTTGCTGGTTCATCCTCCCCTCTCTCTCTGGTAGTGTCCCTAACATGTTGGTGCATGAGGTTTGTTTGCCAGTACCTCATCCATCATCTTGGCTTTCCATGTTTCGGGACCGTCATGTGGCTCCAGGTTTTCCCAATTTCCCTGTGGTTGAAGTTGCCCAAAACCAGTAACGTCGCTCTGCTCGAGCGAGCCCTTCTTGCCACTTCAGCTAGTGTGTCCACCATTGCTCTGTTGCACTCATAATATTCATCTCTTGGCCTCCTGCAGTTCTGTGGTGGGTTATACATCATTGCAATGACTACCTAATGTTCCCCTGGCTGAACTGAACCTACTATGTAATCCCTTTCTCCAATCTCGTCCATTCTCTCTATTTCTTGATAACCCCACCAGTTTTTAATTAGCAGTGCAACCTCTCCTCCCCCTCTGCTCCTTCTATCCTTCCTCAGGATCTGATATCTGGGTGGGAAGATTGCATCTGTTATTGTCCCAGTGAGTTTTGTTTCTGTGACCACTATGATTCTCAGGACATCTCCTTGATTCTTTCATGCCACTCCTCACATTTATTTGTTATTCCATCTGTGTACCAGGGGCCTATAGGGGATTGCTGTGGGGGTGGGGTATGTGGTGTGGGGGGTGGGGACAGATGGCCAATGGGGGCTTCAGTGAGGGTGGGGGCTATGGTGAGGGATGGGGAGAGGGCCTATGGGGGGTTACAGTGGGGGGTGGGAGTTGTGGTGAGGGGGATGAGGGGAGAGGGTACATTGTGTGGTTACTGTGGGTTTCTGTGGGGGTGGAGTATGAGCTTAGGAGGATGTGTGGGTTACTGTGGGTTTCTGTGGGGGTGGGGGTTTTGTTGAGGAGGATGTGTGGGTTACTGTGGGTTTCTGTGGGGGTGGGGTTTGTGCTGAGGCGAAAGGGGGCAGAATTTACAGTGAGTGGGTTCTGGGTTAGGTTGTTTGATTGCTTTGGGATTGCCATGATTGTGTTCCTTCTGTGGGTGGTGCTGGAGGGGGTTGTGTTTGTTCTTCCACATGAGCCTGATTTCTCCTGCTCCCCACCTTCCTTGACTCCCATTCCTCCTTGCGACAGTGCACCCTCTCTTTCAGTATCGTCCTTTCTTCTTGTGTTCTGTCTCAGTGGAGGTACACACTCCAGAACTCCTGATTGTCCCTTAGGAGCGCTTTCTCCTGCAGTATCCGGTTTCAAACCGACTCTGCCTTGAAAATCACTTTGACTTGATGCTTTTTTTCCTCTTGCAAACCACCCAAGTCTCCGAAAATTTGCCAGCTGGGTCATGTCGTCCTCTATTGCTTTCATGATGCTTTCAATCGTTTTATTCCTCCTGTTTCCTTGCCTCGTAAGTTTCCCCATCTACTTCTTGGAGCCCATAGACAAAAAGTGCCCTCTCTCTTTCTTCCTCCTACTGTACTTCCCTAAGCATCTTCTCATATGAATTAGTTCCTGCCATTGACGCGTTGCTTCCTACTGTCTCTTCCCTATCGGTGTCCCTGTGCTTATCTGTTCCTGGACACTGCAATTGTCTGTTAGAGCCTCTGTGTATAGTCTAGCTCCTTTGTTGTCATTGGTCCCCTCATTAGTTCCTGTTCTCCCTGTCTTTTCCTGGCTCCCCTTGGGTCTGATAGAGTCATCACATTCAGTATATCTCCTTTGTTCCCTACTGCCCCTTCATCGGTGACTGATGTAGCAGGTCTTGGTGTCGTGGTTGTACTGTCCTTTGGTTCTTTAGGCTGTTTCAGACTTCTTAGTTCTACTAAGCTCTCTATCTTAGCTTCAGCTGCTGTGATTTGTAATTCCCATTTCCTGCTCTCCTCAGCTATTTTCTCTTCCATTTCCTTGCCGAGCTCTTCCAGCCTCCTCCCCCACTCCTCCTCTCTTCCCGTGAGCTCTGCCTCCCAGTCTTCTCTCCCAGGTGCACCCCTCGCTTCATCCACCATTCCTCTGGTTCTATGTCCGGGTTTTTGGTGTCCTATTTTTTTTTCCACAGAAGGAAGAGCTTATGCCAAGAGCATGTGTGTGTGTGTGTGTGTGTGTGTGTGTGTGTGTGTGTGTGTGTGTGTGTGTGTGTGTGTGTGTGTGTGTGTGTGTGTGTGTGTGTGTGTGTGTGTGTGTGTGTGTGTGTGTGTGTGTGTGTGTGTGTGTGTGTGTGTGTGTGTGTCTGTCTGTCTGTGTGTACACATGCATGTGTGTATATGAATGCGTGTGTGCATGTATTCACCTGCTTGTGGCTGCAAGGGTCGATTCACGCTTCCTGGCCCTGCGTGTGTGTGTGTACTCACCTATTTGTACTCACCTATTTGTGGTTGCAGGGGTCGAGTCCTAGCTCCTGGCCCCGCCTCTTCACCGGTTGCTACTAGACCCTCTCTCTCCCCGCTCCATGAGCTTTATCAAACCTCGTCTTAAAACTGTGTATGGTTCCTGCCTCCACTACGTCATTTTCTAGGCTATTCCACTGCCTTACAACTCTATGACTGAAGAAATACTTCCTACTATCTCTCTGACTCATTTGTGTCTTCAACTTCCAATTGTGGCCTCTTGTTTCTGTGTCCCCTCCCTGGAACATCCTGTCCTTGTCCACCTTGTCTATTCCACGCAGTATTTTATATGTCGTTATCATGTCTCCCCTGAGTGTGTGTGTGACTGTGAGAGTGTGAGGGTATGAGTGAGTTAGTGACTGTAAGTCACTAACACACTCTACAAATATGCAACCACATATTTGTGGTTACAGGTTTCGAGTCACAGCTCCTGGCCCCACGTCTTCGTCGAGCGATACTAGGTCCACTCTGTCCCTGGTCTGTGAGCTTTATCATACCTCTTCTTACAGATATGTTTGGATCCTGCTTCCACTACATCACTCCAAATTGTTCCCATCCTGACACCTTTATGACTGAAAAAATAATTCCTAGCATCCCTGTGACTCATCTGAGTTTTCAAATTCCATTTGTGACCCCTTGTTGCTGTGTCCCATCTCTGAAACATCCTGTCCCTATCCATTTTGTGAATTCTTCTCAGTATTTTATATGTAACCTCTCCTCATACTACATACCCCTTACCTCCTGGACTAGTCTTGCTGCAAACCTTCGCTTTTTGTTTCTAATTTCTTGACGTGCTTGACCAGGTGTGGTTTCCATACTGATGCTGCATACTCCATTATGTGCCTGATGTACACAGTGTATAGGGTACTGAATGATTCTTAATTCACGTCTCGAAAGTCAATACTTGGGTTTGCCAGGCGCCCATATGCTGCATCAGTTGTTTGGTAGATAAGATAAGATAAGATAAGATTTCGTTCGGATTTTTAACCCCGGAGGGTTAGCCACCCAGGATAACCCAAGAAAGTCAGTGCGTCATCGAGGACTGTCTAACTTATTTCCATTGGGGTCCTTAATCTTGTCCCCCAGGATGCGACCCACACCAGTCGACTAACACCCAGGTACCTATTTGCTGCTAGGTGAACAGGACAACAGGTGTAAGGAAACGTGTCGAATGTTTCCACCCGCCGGGAATCGAACCCGGGCCCTCCGTGTGTGAAGCGGGAGCTTTAGCCACCAGGCCACCGGGCCTTGTGCTTTAGGCCTGTGCTTTAGGAGTTGATTTTAGTATTACACTCACCCAAAGATCCTTTTCCTTGAGTATGTTTTGCAGCCTTAGATTGTTCTCCATTTGCAGTCTCATTTGTCCTTCCCTAGACTGCATGACTCTGCACTCGTGGATTGATTTGGGTTAGTTAGTTTGGTTATGGTAGGGTTGACAGTGTTTGAGCATGTTCTGTGGGTGGGTCTAAAGGGGGTTATGTTTCTTGGTCCTCCTTAGTCCGGGCTCTCATGCCCATCTTTATCACTGACTCTCTTTCCTGCATCTTATGTCTTTGTATCTTCTCAGTTTCTGTCATTCCTCTCATGTTCTGTCATGGTCGACGTACACCCACTAGTAATTTGACGAGTGTCTTAGTCGTGGTTTCTGCTGCAGGCTTCTGTTTTTACACCATTTCTGACTTGAAAATCAATTTGACTGGACGATTTCTTCTCTTGAGTATCCCCAATTTCTCTTAAAATTTGAGAGCTGGGGCATGTATCACATCTTCCTCCTCTTTCTCTCTTTTGACATTTTCAATCTCTTTTTTTCCCTTTGTAATCTTTCTTTGAATGTTGTCACTTTAGCTTCTCGAAGCCCATGAACAAAGATTGATCTTTCCCTTTCAATCTCCAATTGCATTTCCTTTTGTATCTCAGGGTCCAGTTTAAGTATCACCATTGCTGCTTTCCTTAACATTTCCGAATCTCTCAATGGCCTTGTAGTTCCTCGGCAGGAAATCTGTTCTTTCACGTCCTTTGGTCCCAACTCTGTCTGCTGTTCCTATACTCAGTGGGATGCCACTTTCACTTCTCGACTTTTCCTGCTCCCCACTACCTCTAAGTGGGCTGATAGGGCCTCTATGTACAGTTTATTTCTTTCAATCCCCTTGTTGGTTGTTTATGTTACTGTTTCTGATGCCATGCCTATCTGGTTTCAGAATTTTCAGTTACTCTTCTAGCTTTTGTATCCTAGCCTCTGCAGCTGTGTGTATACTCACCTAGTTGTGGTTACATAGGTCGAGTCACAGCTCTGTCCCTACCTCTTCACTGGTAGCTACTAGGTCACTCTTCCTGTTCCATGAGCTTTATCATACCTTTTCTTAAAGCTGTGTATGGATCCTGCCTCCACTACATCACTGCCCAATTGTGACCCCTTGTTGCTGTGTCCCATCTCTGGAACATCATGTCTCTGTCAACCTTGTCAATTCCTCTCAGTATTTTATATGTCGTTATCATATCCCCTCTATCTCTCCTGTCATCCAGTGTCATCAGGTCGATTTTCCTTAACTTCTCCTCCTAGGACATGCCCCTTAGCTCCGGGAGTAGTCTTGTTCCAAACTGGTGCTGCATACTCCAATGTAGGCCTGACATACATCGTGTACAGGGTCCTGAACAATTCCATATTGAGATGTTGGAATGCTAGTCTTGGGTTTGCTAGGCGCCCATATGCTGCAGCAGTTATTTGGTTGATGTGCGCCTCAGATGTGCCCGGTGTTATACTCACCTCAATATATTTTTCCTTGAGTGAAGTTTGTAGTCTGTGGTCCCTAGACTGTACTCCATCTGCGGTCTTCTTTGCCCCTTTCCCAATCTTCATGACTACACTTAGTAGGGTTGAACTCCAGGGCCCAGTTTCTGGACCAGACCTGCAGACTGTTCAGATCCCTTTGCAGTTCTGCCTGGTCCTCCTCCGATTGAATTCTTCTCATCAACTTCACATCATCTACAAAAGGGACACTTCTGAGTCTAATTCTTCCGTCATGTCGTTCACATATACCAGAAACAGCAGCGGTCCTAGAAGTGACCCCTGTGGAACCCCACTCGTCAGAGGCGCCCACTCTGACACCTCGTCACGTACTATGACTCACTGATGTCTTTCCAACAGGTATCCCCTGATCCACTGCAGTGCCTTCCCTGTTATACCTGCCTTGTCCTCCAGCTTATGCACTAAAATCTTGTGTGGAACTGTGTCAAATGCCTTCTTACAGCCCAATGAAGTGCAATCTACCCAACATTCTCTCTCTTGTCTTACTGCTATCACCATGCCATAGAACTCCAGTAGGTTTGTGACACAGGATTTCCCGTCCCTGAAACCGTGCTGGTTGTCGTTGATAAGTTCATTCGTTTCTAAGTGCTCCACCACTTTTCTCCTGATAATCTTCTCCATGACTTTGCATACTATACATGTCAGTGACACTGGTCTGTAGTTTAACGCTTCGTGTCTGTCTCCTTTTTAAGCAGTGTGTGTGTGTGTGTGTGTGTGTGTGTGTGTGTGTGTGTGTGTGTGTGTGTATGTGTGTTTGTATGTGTGTCTGTCTGTGTGTCTGCGTGTGTGTCTGCGTGTGTGTCTGCGTGTGTGTCTGCGTGTGTGTCTGTGTGTGTGTCTGTGTGTGTGTCTGTGTGTGTGTCTGTGTGTGTGTCTATGTGTGTGTCTGTGTGTGTGTCTGTGTGTGTGTCTGTGTGTGTGTCTGTGTCTGTCTGTCTTTGAGAAGGGGGAGGTCACTTTATGTACACTTGGCTACACAACTCTTCTGAGAGTTTTCAGAATCATCTCTCACTCTGTTTCTGTATACTAACAATTGCTATTATAATACTGGTGCATGTGAGATCTTTTAAAAATATCCATAGGTACACTCAGCACTGCCCGTGTTTTCAAAGTTAACCACAGTTTATATTATGCTAAGCTGCTGCTCCACTCTTCTGAAGTGTTTTAATTTTTCTCCTGCTCTGATCCTAATTATATATAATAACAGTAATATTTTGCTTACTAGTGCACATGAGATCCTTTAAAGACAACCATAAATACACTTATCACTGCCCATGTGGTTGAAAATTAGTTGAAATTATTTAGCTATCTTAATGACTTATTAAATATTCTGTCAGGGCTGCGTCTAGTTATCCCCTGGTACTCAAAGGTAGGGAGAGATGATTCTCTATATCCATCTGGGCGAGACGCTTAAAACAAAGACACCGACCATATTGCTTGCACATATTGATGAGTATTTGGCATTTGCCGACACAGGCGTTGTTCAAATCCTCGTGGTGTCTTCTGATAATGGCATACGATATTTACATCACTTATTTTATTATGCTCTTCTTAGTACAATCCAGTTTTGTCACTGATACAATTCCATCACTTCCGTTTATTCACACCTTGTTTTTAGTATTGTGGCCATAACATGGCTCTTTTGATACTAATTGTGTTCACAGCTCACCTTTGACAACATCAACTGCCTGAGACTTTGTCTCTAATTTGTTTTATCTTTCCTTCTTTTCAAAATCACTCATTAACAACTTTATCATTGCATTACTGTCATCACTGACCAGGTATTGACATTTCTGATTACAGGTCACAGCTTCGACCTGTTGTGATAACTGTTTTTTTTGTGATCACTTTCGGCAATACTGCCTTGAGCACCGACCAGCCACCGCCGCCCCTCAGTCAGGCTTCACTTGTGTCAACACTGCTGCCGGCAGCGCTGACCTGCCCACTGCTGACCCTCACTCAGGCTTCACTTGTGTCAACACTACTGCCTGTAGCACTAACCTGCTGCGCTGCTCCCTCACACTAGCTTCCAGTAAGAAACTCACATTCAAATTTAAATTGTAATTGTTTCGACCTTATTACACTTTCCAAACTCTGGAAACCTAGTTATACTCTTGTAATTATGTCTTTAACTCTATCATGTACAATGACCGCTGTCACTATCTTTTCCCTGCCTCTTCGGTAGCTATTACTGGGTTCACTCTATCGTTGCTTCGACAGCTCTAGCTTACCTCTTTAATGCTATGTAGAGATCCTGCCTCCACCACTCCATTATCCAGATCGTTCCACTTCCTCACCTCTCTGAGACTGAATAAATAAAATACAACAAATCTGACTAATGTGTATCTTCCAGCTTTATCGCCATGTGCCTGCTTCCCATCTCTTATACTACTGATTTATCCACCACGTAAATACCTCTCAGTGTTGTGTACATTGTTATAATTTCTCCCCTAATCCTTCCGTCCTCTAATGTCCTCATGTGTGGCCCCCATAGTCTTTCCTCATAACTAATACCACTTAACTCCGTGACTAGTTTCAATGGAAACCGCTGTCCAGTTTCGTTACGTGCGTGATTATGTGTAGTGTCCTTACTGGTGATGCATACTTCAGTATGGGCCTAGCATATGATACATATTGTTTTATGAATGCCTCTTTGCTTTGGTTCTTTTTAGCAGTGATCTGCCAGTTACGTGTCTGCTGCAGCAGCGTCAATTTGGAACAAATCTCTCCACTTTTGTTTTCAGAGTTCAGTTCTTGACTCCTGGCATTATATATTAAGTTTCGTCAGCCGGCACCATTAGTACTTACGGCTCGGGCAATATACTCTGTACTATATACATCACGAAGTCCTTCATAAGTAAATTTTGCAGTTTTTGCCTCCGTAGCCTGTATTTTGTCTGCAGTATTCAGTGCCTGTCACCAACCTTCATAACTTTGTCTTTGCTGGGGTTAAATTCTAATGGCCACTTATCAAACGAGACATTCATCCTGTGATGGTTCAGTGGTACTCTGTTCTGGTCCTCAAGTGTTTTTATTTTCCTTATTAGTTTCACTTCTACTAACAGGTAGATTGTATCTCCTTCGCCATGTCATTTACGCTCCAAACAAATAATACCGGCCCCATTACTGATCGTTGTGTAACCTTGCTAGACGCAGCCTTCCATTCCTACATTTCTCAAACAATCACTTATGGTTTCTTACGTGTCAAGTATACCTTCATCCATTGTGTCTTCTCTCTGAATCCTGCAGCTTCTTCAGATTTTGTCCAGGTTTCTTCTGCGATTCTGTGTCCAAAGTTTTCTTGCAAGCTGAAAATATGCAATCCACCTATCTTTCAATCTCGTTCTTCACATCTGTTACTTTGTCATGGAATTCTAGTAGGATTATAAGACAGGATTTACCATGTCTGAAGCTGTGTTGGTTTTTTATTTATTAACCCTTTAATATCCAGGTGCTGCGCTCACTTAACATCTTCACGCTACATGTTATGCATGTCAGTGATACAAGCCTTTAGTTTTAATTCTACCTATTTATTCACTATCTTAAGTATTAGAATTACATTTCCTATCTCTCACACCTCTGTCAGAAGCCCTGTGTCGATTGATGTTTTGGAAATTGTGGCTCATATAGTGTTTTCAAAATCTCTCTCAATTCAAATTTAATGATATTATCTCTCACGTAGTTTCATAGCTAATGTGACATGAATTTTGGATTTTGATACTATATTATTCTAAAGTTGTTGCTGACTCTCTCTTCTTACGAGGGTAGGCTCGTTTCTGACTTTTCTGCCCACTTCTTTGTTTGCCTGAGTTTTTTCCTTTTAGCATTTTTTTCCTAGGTTATGCAATTTTAGTTTTTGAGTCTCTGCACCTCTCGGTCATTCACCCCTGGGTATAATTTTTCCTCTGCATGCCGGCACTTTACATTTATATTTCCCACGTTTAATGTTTTCCTTTCCAATTCCCTTTCCCACTGCACTTCATTGAGGAATTGTCTTTTCTTGTCACCTCTTTTGAATTTTAGTTTCAGACGTGCTTCTCATGCGTTCTATCATAATTTATTTCAACGAAGTATTCGAAACTCAGAACTATGTGTTGTGTAGCTCCGAGGTGCTTTTCTGCTTTAATATCTCCGTTGTGAGAATCCTTAGGGTGACTACAATGTCCAACCTTACTGGTTCATTCCCTGCTCTCATTTTCACTGTTTTCCTGACAAGGTGGTACAACAAGTTTTTCGTTACCACCTCCAGTATCTTAACACATCACATTTTTGGTCCCTTACGTATCTCCAGATTCTGCCAGTCTATTTTTCGTTTAAAGTTCCACATGATAAGCAGGTTTGCATTACTCACTTGGGCTGTTCTGTCCATTTCTGCTACTGTGTTCACAGTTCCCTTTTTGTTGTTATCGTACACCTGTCTTTGTCTCAAGCTGTTTAGAGGAGAGCTCACCTCACCTTGTCTGGGCCCGCAGCGTTTACTTGTTCCAGGGATTTAATTAAGGAAAAGATACACCTTATTCTGCCTTATTGTCTCCTTTGACAAATTTGACATAGTTTTTACTGCCATCAAAGGAGGTTCATTATTCCTTGGTAAATGTTAATATAGCTATTTTCTAGGAATATGCCATAGTATCAGTATCGACAGATACCGGCCATTTTTACGTTATTAGTGACAGGAGAAAAAATGGTATCGTCCTATCCCTACTATTTACTAATAGTTGCAAAATCATTACGATTATGTTTATGACTCAGAGGGCTAGAGGTGCATCACCTGACAATTCATGTAGGTGAGGTCTCACGTCCAATATAAATGAAACATTAGGTGACACTGCCCTTTTTGAGGCCTACGGGTTTGGTTAGGTAAGATTCGCCAAGAAAGAGGTCAAGCGATTCCTGACGCAGGTCCTAGTCTTATGGTGACCCGCTACTGGAGCTTTTGGTCATTTAATCGAGGCCTTCCACTGGCTTTCTGGTGCACTCCTTGAAAAATTAATAAGGTCGTCATGGCGTCATTTTGTATGCCAAGTTGCATTATTAACCACAACTTTTAAATATTGACAAGTTACTATGGAACACACTTTGTTTCCGAAGAATTGTAGTTTAACGTAAATTATATTATGTGATATGTATATAGTCACACGTAATCTATTCTGCTAACACTATTATCAGAAAAAATGCTATACCTTGTGCAACAATTTATAGGTTAGCGTGAGACAACTAAGTCCATGGTTCTTTTCTAACATGATGGATTATTTCCTTCGCTCCTCTATGATTAATGATTATCAGGAATTTAGCAGGATGTTGATAATTAATAATTAATGACACAAAAGAATTCTATTGATCTTTTGACTTAATTAAAAGATTTTTTTAAGGGAAATATAACTTTTTTACAATTACCATCAGTATATTAATTATTCAAGTATATATTTACGGGAATGAAAAATAGATACATAATACATAAATATGAAACAGAGGGTACCACCTGAAATTAAATTATTTCAGAAAAAATAAAACAGTATTACAAAAAAAAAAATAAAAGAAAAACGCACAAACACCGAAGCAAAATAAAAGTTGAAAAGAACAGCTCAAAAATTAAAAAAAAAAAAGGCTGCTCTATGTAAACAAGAGAAAAAACGTTGTGTGCCAAATAGTGATAAAGAAGACAAGCGAGCTACCTCGTCGTCCCTGTATCGGCAGCAGACACCAATTGTTCTCTATCTGTGCAAGTGAGGTGGAAGACGGGACTGGGGGAAGGGAAGGAATCTACCTCAGTCAGGTTTACCAGTGATTCCAAGCCCACCGTTGTTATTACAGCAGTTAGTGTACCAGGCGACATCAAGTACTACAACGCACAAGCATGATCACAAATAACAGACAAACCTGTCACATACATAAATGAAAGTGGCCGAGGAAATAATATATCAATGTTCTAGACATTGTTTCAGCTCTCAGGTAATGATCGTACTTATATTAAAATTAGATGTGGTCGCTCCGCGATCACAACCTCAATGCGCACAGATGGAATAGTGCAGAGTGCATCCTAATTGTTTAATGCAGACATTAAAGATATGAAACGAATCAGAAGTGACATTCATAGTTCATCAAAATGTAACTAACGTATAAATTTCTTAAATATTAAACGTAAATTACAATATACAATCCAACATCTAAGTCAAACATTCAAAGAGACCAAAGAGCCCAATATCCTAAATACTCAAGTATATTAAGCTCCAAGCTTAATATACATTAACAAAATTTTCAAAATTTAGTACATAAGAATAAGGCAAATTGGGACCTACCCAGCCAAAATCAGTACAACTATTTCTCCAAATAGAACTCATTAGCGTTTAAGCAATCAAGTAAATAAGTAAAAGAATAATTTGTATAGGGGAGCTCTAGGTATATAAAATATATTTTACAATGGTCTCTAGTACACAGAGATGTTAAGGTACTTAAAATATCTGTGTAGAGCTAAACCAGGATAGATCATCGAAATCGAACACTGGCTTTATTTCACTGAACTCAGTTTGATTAGCAAAATAGGCCCACTAAAATTTACGTAGCCTAAAATTAAGGCGAAGCTTCGTATAAGGAAAACATTTCGGTGCTAAGAATTTAAAGTTGGAGTAATAATGTGTTTTGTATTAACTACACGTAGTAAATCCAAGTGGTTCTGATAAGTAGACGATATATTTTATGGCCTAGAGATCGCGATATTGATGAGTTCCTTCCTAGACTCAGTGATTCAGTACCCTTAATTAAGTTTACAAGAAAGCATTAAGTAGACAACAAACTGGCTTTCCTAATCCATCCTGCTGACAAGAAATTTAAATTTGCAGTGTACAGGAAGTCAAGTGATGTGTCGTCATACATTCACTGTTATTCCAATCTTGAATCGAAGGATAGAAGGAGACTTTTCCTTACATTGTTCTTGAGAGCTTTATGTATGTATAGCCCGGAATATTTTGATGGTAAAATTAATAAGATGTTAACATAACCGCTAAACTGAGATATTCTAGGGATTTACTTGAGGTACTGTTGGCAGCCAAGAAGACTTTCTACAGGACGGAACTTAGGGAAGTACCTTCCAGGAAAAATTTTCTGGTTTTCCCTTACAACGAGAATATAGCCAGCCTCCATGATGCATTAAAAAAGCTCAATATGAAGATTGTCGTCAAGAAAATCGGTACAGCGAAGCAGAAGTTGATTAAGAATGCACCATCCAACATTGTTGGTGGTATTTCAAAGGTCCCATGCACATCATCACCATGCTCTAAGCCACTTGAAATCAGATTAGTCCAACATAAGTACTCATTACGAGCGCTTCAGGAATCAAATGTAGTCTTTAATCACGTTAGTACTTGCAATCATCCACTGAGGTGGGCAGCAGCTCAGGTCACCGTGCCCAATAGTTCCGTTAGGGTAGGGAACATAATAGAATCCTCTCTCATCAAATGTGATAGGAATGCCTTATATAATTCAAGCGATGGATTGTACAAACTTGACAGGTAGTTTAATACAATCTTAAGCAAGGATGTTATACAAAATCCTCACTAGTTGATCTGTCAACCCAGTAGTCAACCCAAAACCGTATCTAATTGATATCAACTGATCTATACTCCCTGGATCTGTACTTCCTGGAACGCAGGAGAGAAAAAACATCCTAATATATACATGGAAAATCCTAGAGGGACTAGTCCCAAATCTGCTCCGGGAAATCGCTCTCTACGGAATCAGAAGATCAGGCAGACGGTGCAATATACTCCCAGTGACAAGCAGGGGAGACAAGAGTACATAAAACAAAACACAATAAGTGTCCGGGGTCCAGGACTGTGTAACATCCTCCTGTCATACAAAAAGGGAATTACCAATAGACCCCTCGCTGTCATCGAGAAATAACTGGACTGATACTTAAAATCAGTGCCGGATCAGCCGGTCTGTGATTCGTATGGACTGTATGCGGCCAGCAGTAACAACGTGGTTGATCAGGCTCTGATGTATAGGGAGGTTTGGACGAGGACTGAGCCGTGGCGGCATTGGCTCCGGAATGAACTCCAGATAGACCAGGCACACCTGCCCTATGCTCCAGAGAACATAAGGCTGTAAGAGTTAGTCAGTAGTGGGTTACCTCAAAACACTTCAGAGTAGACCAAAGATCCTCAGAGAAAATAATCCACTCTGCTTGGCTTCATACGTCATCCAGGGTTAATAACCGTCAAGGGTTATTATTCAGTAGATGCTCTCTCCTAACTAGCAAGTAACTTGTCCGTCAGCACATTCAACAGCTGTGAACGAGCCCGTCAAGAGAAAGACAAAACATTTCTGTTTTTTTTATGACACAATTACACCGGATTTGCGAAAAGACTACAGACTTTAATTTGCAGTTAAAACGCAGTAAAATACAGATAGCCCCTGTTACTTTCTGTAATCTCTTAATTATGTTAATTATCACGAGTGCTTCTGTGTGCCTTCGTCATTAACGTCTTCGTGTCTTACTATGTAATTTGTATTGTATATTTTACAGGTTGTAGTGTGATGAGAAGAAAAACAATTTGTTTATTGTCCTTTGTCGAGGGTTAAAATGTTCATCATTTTAACTATGTTGTGGTGCAAAATAAAAATATTATCGAAAGCAATTCATAAATATTACATAGTCACTTGTAACATAAAGTCATATATATATATATATATATATATATATATATATATATATATATATATATATATATATATATATATATATATATATATATATATATATATATATATATATATATACGTCGTGCCGAATATGCAAAACTGGTCAATTAGCAAGAACTCATCTAAAATTAAGTCTTTTCTGAAAATTTCTCTTATACGTTTAAAGATATAATTTTTTCATTAATGTTAATGTAAAAATTTTTAATTTTGCACCAAAAGAATCTTAGAAAACTTACCTAACCTTATTATAAGAAGCGCAATTTATTTTAGCCTAACCCAACTAAATATATTTTAAATACGTTTGCAGTAATTTAATACTAAACAAACACAATGAGATATATTTTTTTCGTTAGGTTTACGATGATTTTTGCGAAATTATTGCATAAACAAATTTTCGCTTGTCCTATATGGCAAGATGAGCGTTGCTATTTAAGCCAAGATCGCAAAGTTCTGCCTATTCGGCACGACATATATATATATATATATATATATATATATATATATATATATATATATATATATATATATATATATATATATATATATATATATATATAAGCCAAAATACAAGTTTTACATCTTCGTACCGAATAGGTAAAACTGGTCAATTAGCAAAAACTCGTTTAAAATTATGCCCTCTCTAAAGTTTTGTTATACATTGGAAGATATATTATTTTTCATTTATATTAATGTAAAAATTAATAATTTTTTACCAAAAGAACCTTAGAAAACTTACCTAACCTTATTATAATAAGCGGTAATCAATTTATCGTAATCCAACTAAATATATTTTAGATAAGTTTACAGTAATTTAATAATAAACAGACAAATGAAATATATTTATTTCGTTAGGGTCACAATTTTTTTCCTTAATTATAGCATACACAATTTTTTCCTTGCCTTATTCGGCAAGAAGAGCGTTGCAATTCAATTCAAAATCGAAAGTTTTACCCATTCGGCACGACATGCATATATATCATTGGAATAGAACAGAACCTGAGTTCTATTTAGATAACATGTAAGTGAAGAGCGAGAACTAACGTGAAGAGCTTGAACCAGAGTGAAAACTGATATTCAAGTGAAGAGTGTGATCATAAATGCAGAATGGAAGTTGAGTGATCAGTGGGGACGTGAGAGAACAGCAGGAACGTGAGAGAACAGCAGGAACGTGAGAGAACAGCAGGAACGTGAGAGAACAGCAGGAACTTGAGAGAACAGTGGGACCGACCACTGGACTGAGTGACCAAGCTCTGGAGTAAATGACCGGGGAATGGAATAAGCAGCCAAGCACTAGAGTAAATGACGGAGCACTGGAGTAAGTGACCGGGCAATGGAGTAAGTGACTGGGAATTGGAGTGACCCAGTACTGGAGTGGCCCAGCACTGGAGTGACCCAGCACTGGAGTAAGTGACACAGCACTGGAGTGACGCAGCACTGGAGTAAGTGACACAACACTGGAGTGACGCAGAACTAGAGTGATCCAGCACTGGAGTGACGCAGCACTGGACTGACCCAGCACTGGAGTGACCCAGCACTGGAGTGACGCAGCACCGGAGTTACCCAGCGCCGGAGTGACCCAGCACTGGAGTCACCCATCACTGGAGTGACCCATCACTGGGGTGACCCAGCACTTGAGTGACCCAGCACTGGAGTGACGCAGAACTAGAGTGATCCAGCACTGGAGTGACGCAGCACTGGACTGACCCAGCACTGGAGTGACCCAGCACTGGAGTGACGCAGCACCGGAGTTACCCAGCGCCGGAGTGACCCAGCACTGGAGTCACCCATCACTGGAGTGACCCATCACTGGGGTGACCCAGCACTTGAGTGACCCAGCACTGGAGTGACGCAGCACTGGAGTGACCCAGCACTGGAGTGGCTCAACACTGGAGTGACGCAGCACTGGAGTGACGCAGCACTGGAGTGACCCAGCACTGGAGTGACCCAGCACTGGAGTGACCCAGCACAGGAGTGATCCAGCACTCGAGTGACTCAGCACTGGAGTGACCCAGCACTGGAGTGACCCAGCACTGGAGTCACCCATCACTGGAGTGACCCAGCACTGGAGTGACCCAGCACAGGAGTGATCCAGCACTCGAGTGACTCAGCACTGGAGTGACCCAGCACTGGAGTGACCCAGCACTGGACCCAGCACTGGAGTGACCCAGCACTGGAGTGACCCAGCACTGGAGTGACCCAGCACTGGAGTGACTCAGCACTGGAGTGACCCAGCACTGGAGTGACCCAGCACTGGAGTGACTCAGCACTGGAGTGACACAGCACTGGAGTGACGCAGCACTGGAGTGACCCAGCACTGGAGTGACGCAGCACTGGATTGACCCATCACTGGAGTGACCCATCACTGGAGTGACCCATCACTGGAGTGACCCAGCACTGGAGTGACCCAGCACTGGAGTGACCCAGCACTGGAGTGACCCATCACTGGAGTGACCCATCACTGGAGTGACCCAGCACTGGAGGGACCGAGCACTGGAGTGACCCAGCACTGGAGTGACCATGCACTGGAGTGACCCAGCACCGGAGTGATCCCAGCACTAGTGTGACCCAGTACTGGAGTGTCCCTGCACTGGAGTGACTCAGCACTGGAGTGACCTAGCACTGGAGTGACCCAGCACTGGACCCAGCACTGGAGTGACGCAGCACTGGAGTGACTCAGCACTGGAGTGACCTAGCACTGGAGTGACCCAGCACTGGACCCAGCACTGGAGTGACGCAGCACTGGAGTGACTCAGCACTGGAGTGACCTAGCACTGGAGTGACCCAGCACTGGACCCAGCACTGGAGTGACCCAGCACTGGAGTGACGCAGCACTGGAGTGACGCAACACTGGAGTGACGCAGCACTGGAGTGACGCAGCACTGGAGTGACCCAGCACTGGAGTGACCCAGCACTGGAGTGACCCAGCACTGAAGAGACGCAGCACTGGAGTGACCCAGCACTGGAGTGACCCAGCACTGGAGTGACCCAGCACTGGAATGACCCATCACTGGAGTGACCCAGCACTGGAGTGACGCAGCACTGGAGTGACCCAGCACTGGCGTGACCCAGAACTGGAGTGACGCAGCACTGGAGTGACCCAGCACTGGAATGACCCAGCACTGGAGTGACCCAACACTGGAGTGACCCAGCACTGGAGTGACCCAGCACTGGAGTGACCCAGCACTGGAGTGACCCGGCACTGGAGTGACCCAGCACTGGAATGACCCAGCACTGGAGTGCCGTAGCACTGGAGTGACCCAGCACTGGAGTGACCCAGAACTGGAGTGACCCAGCACTGGATTGACCCAGCTCTGGAGTGACCCAGCACTGGAGTGACCCAGCACTGGAGTGACCAAGCACTTGAGTGACCCAGCACTGGAGTGACCCAGCATTGGAGTGACCCAGCACTGGAGTGACCCAGCACTGGAGTGACGACCCAGCACTGGAGTGACCCACGACTGGAGTGACCCACCACTGGAGTGACCCACCACTGGAGTGACCCACCACTGGAGTGACCCAGCCCTGGAGTGACCCAGCACTGGAGTGACCCAGCACTGGAGTGACCCACCACTGGAGTGACCCAGCACTGGAGTGACCCACCACTGGAGTGACCCACCACTGGAGTGACCCAGCACTGGAGTGACCCAGCACTGGAGTGACCCAGCACTGGAGTGACCCAGCACTGGAGTGACCCAGCACTGGAGTGACCCAGCACTGGAGTGACCCAGCACTGGAGTGACTCAGCACTGGAGTGACCCACCACTGGAGTGACCCACCACTGGAGTGACCCACCACTGGAGTGACCCAGCACTGGAGTGACCCAGCACTGGAGTGACCCAAGATTGGAGTGACCCACCACTGGAGTGACCCAGCACTGGAGTGACCCAGCACTGGAGTGACCCAGCACTGGAGTGACCCAGCACTGGAGTGACCCAGCACTGGAGTGACCCAGCACTGGAGTGACTCAACACTGGAGTGACCCAGCACTGGAGTGACCCAGCACTGGAGTGACCCAGCACTGGAGTGACCCAGCACTGGAGTGACCCAGCACTGGAGTGACCCAGCACTGGAGTGACCCAGCACTGGAGTGACCTAGCACTGGAGTGACACAGCACTGGAGTGACCCACCACTGGAGTGACCCAGCACTGGAGTGACCCAGCACTGGAGTGACCCAGCACTGGAGTGACCCAGCACTGGAGTGACCCACCACTGGAGTGACTCAGCACTGGATTGACCCAGCACTGGAGTGACCCAGCACTGGAGTGACCCAGCACTGGAGTGACCCAGCACTGGAGTGACCCAGCACTGGAGTGACCCAGCACTGGAGTGACCCAGCACTGGAGTGACCCAGCACTGGAGTGACCCAGCACTGGAGTGACCCAGCACTGGAGTGACCCAGCACTGGAGTGACCCAGCACTGAAGTGACCCAGCACTGGAGTGACCCAGCACTGGAGTGACCAAGCACTGGAGTGACCCAGCACTGGAGTGACCCAGCACTGGAGTGACCCAGCACTGGAGTGACCCAGCACTGGAGTGACCCAGCACTGGAGTGACCCGCCACTGGAGTGACCCAGCACTGGAGTGACCCAGCACTGGAGTGACCCAGCACTGGAGTGACCCGCCACTGGAGTGACCCAGCACTGGAGTGACCCAGCACTGGAGTGACCCAGCACTGGAGTGACCCAGCACTGGAGTGACCCACCACTGGAGTGACCCAGCACTGGAGTGACCCAGCACTGGAGTGACCCAGCACTGGAGTGACCCAGGACTGGAGTGACCAGAGAGAAGAAACAGAAAATATTCGTTTCTAAAGATTAGTTATAAATATTTAATTTTGGTAAGAGGTGTGAGCGTGGTTGGTGTAAGTCAGGTGAGAGCAAAGCTGGTGTGAGTCAGGTGAGAACATGGGTGGTGTGAGTCAGATGAGAACATGGGTGGTGTGAGTCAGATGAGAACATGGGTGGTGTGTGTCATGTGACAGCAAGGCTGGTGTGAGTCAGGTGAGAGCATGACCGGTGAGAGTCAGGTGAGAGCATGACTGGCGTGAATCAGGTGAGAGCATGACTGGTGGGAGTCAGGTGAGAACATAACTGGTGTGAGTCAGGTGAAAGCATGGCTTGTGTGAGTCAGGTGAGAGCATGACTGGTGTGAGTCAGGTGGGAGCAAGGCTGATGTGAGTCAGGTGAGAGCATGACTGGTGTGAGTCAGATGAGAGCATGACTGGTGTGAGTCAGATGAGAGCATGGTTCGTGTGAGTCAGGTGAGGGCATGATTTGTGTGAGTCACATGAGAGCATGACTGGTGTGAGTCAGGTGATAGCAAGACTGGTGTGAGTCAGGTGATAGCAAGACTGGTGTGAGTCAGGTGAGAGCAAGACTGGTATGAGTCAAGTGAGAGAAAGCCTGATGTGAGTCAGGTGAGAGCAAGGCTGGTGTGAGTCAGGTGAGGGCAAGACTGGTGTGAGTGAGATGAGAGCAAGACTGGTGTGAATCAGGTGAAAGGAAGACCGGTGTGAGTCTGGTGAGAGCAAGACCTGTCTGAGTCAGGAGAGAGCAAGACTGATGTGAATCAGGCGAGAGAATGACTGGTGTGAGTCAGATGAGAGCAAGACCGGTCTGAGTCAGGTGAGAGCAAGACTGATGTGAGTCAGGTGAAAGCAAGACCGGTGTGAGTCAGGTGAGAGCAAGACCGGTCTGAGTCAGGGGAGAGGAAGACTGATGCGAGTCAGGTGAAAGCAAGACTGGTGTTAGTCAGGTGAAAGAAAGACCGGTCTGAGACAGGGGAGAGCATGACTGATGTGAATCAGGTGAGAGCATGACTGGTGTGAGTCAGATGAGAACAAGACCGGTCTGAGTCAGGGGAGAGCAAGACTGATGCGAGTCAGGTGAAAGCAAGACTGGTGTTAGTCAGGTGAAAGAAAGACCGGTCTGAGACAGGGGAGAGCATGACTGATGTGAATCAGATGAGAGCATGGCTGGTGTGAGTCAGGTGAGAGCATGACTGGTGTGAGTCAGATGAGAGCATGATTGGTGTGAGTCAGGTGATAGCAAGACTGGTGTGAGTCAGGTGAGAGCAAGACTGGTATGAGTCAAGTGAGAGCAGGCCTGATGTGAGTCAGGTGAGAGCAAGACTTGTGTGAGTCAGGTGAGAGCATGATTGGTGTGAGTCAGATGAGAGCATGACTGGTGTGAGTCAGGTGAGAGCAAGACTGGTGTGAGTCAGGTGAGAGCAAGACTGGTGGGAGTCAGGTGAGAACAAGACTGATGTGAATCAAGTGATAGCCTGACTGGTGTGAGTCAGGTGACAGCATGACTGGTGTGAATCAGGTGAGAGCATGACTGGTGTGAGTCAGGTGAGAACATGGCTGGTGTGAGTCAGGTGAGAGCAAGACTGGTGTGAGTCAGATGAGAGCATGACTGGTGTGAGTCAGATGAGAGCATGACTGGTGTGAGTCAGATGAGAGCATGGCTGGTGTGAGTCAGGTGAGAGCATGACTGGTGTGAGTCAGGTGAGAGCATGGCTCGTGTGAGTCAGGAAGACTGGTGTGAATCAAGTGATAGCATGACTGGTGTCAGTCAGGTGAGAGCATTACTGTTGTGAGTCAGGTGAGAGCATGACTGGTGCGAGTCAGATGAGAGCATGACTTGTGTGAGTCAGGTGGGAGCAAGGCTGATGTGAGTCAGGTGAGAGCATGACTGGTGTGAGTCAGATGAGAGCATGACTGGTGTGAGTCAGATGAGAGCATGGCTGGTGTGAGTCAGGTGAGAGCATGACTGGAGTGAGTCACATGAGAGCATGACTGGTGTGAGTCAGGTGATAGCAAGACTGGTGTGAGTCAGGTGAGAGCAAGACTGGTATGAGTCAGGTGAGAGCAAGCCTGATGTGAGTCAGGTGAGAGCAAGGCTGGTGTGAGTCAGGTGAGGGCAAGACTGGTGTGAGTGAGATGAGAGCAAGACTGGTGTGAATCAGGTGAAAGGAAGACCGGTGTGAGTCAGGTGAGAGCAAGACCGGTCTGAGTCAGGAGAGAGCAAGACTGATGTGAATCAGGTGAGAGCATGACTGGTGTGAGTCAGATGAGAGCAAGACCGGTCTGAGTCAGGTGAGAGGAAGACTTGTGTGAGTCAGGTGAGAGCAAGGCTGGTGCGAGTCAGGTGAGAGCAAGACTGATGTGAGTCAGGTGAAAGCAAGACCGGTGTGAGTCAGGTGAGAGCAAGACCGGCCTGAGTCAGGGGAGAGCAAGACTGATGCGAGTCAGGTGAAAGCAAGACTGGTGTGAGTCAGGTGAAAGCAAGACCGGTCTGAGTCAGGGGAGAGCATGACTGATGTGAATCAGGTGAGAGCATGACTGGTGTGAGTGAGATGAGAACAAGACCGGTCTGAGTTAGGTGTGAGCAAGACTGGTGTGAGTCAGTTGAGAGCAAGACTGATATGAGTCAGGTGATAGCAAGGTTGGTGTGAGTCAGGTGAAAGCAAGACCGGTCTGAGTAAGGTGAGAGCAAGACTTGTGTGAGTCAGGTGAGAGCAAGACTGGTGTGAGTCAGGTGAGAGCAAGGCCGGTGTGAGTTAGGTAAGAGCAAGGCTGGTGTGAGTCAGGTGAGAGCAAGACTGGTGTGAGTCAGGTGAGAGCAAGGCCGGTGTGAGTCAGGTAAGAGCAAGGCTGGTGAGAGTCAGGTGAGAGCAAGACTGGTGTGAGTCAGGTGAAAGCAAGACCGGTCTGAGTAAGGTGAGAGCAAGACTGGTGTGAGTCAGGTGAGAGCAAGACTGGTGTGAGTCAGGTGAGAGCAAGGCCGGTGTGAGTCAGGTAAGAGCAAGGCTGGTGAGAGTCAGGTGAGAGCAAGGCTGGTGTGAGTCAGGTGAGAGCAAGACTGATGTGAGTGAGGTGAGAGCATGTCTGGTGTGAGTCAGGTGAGAGCATGTCTGGTGTGAGTCAGGTGAGAGCAAGACTGGTGTGAGTCAGGTGAGAGCAAGACTGGTGTGAGTCAGGTGAGAGCAAGACTTGTGTGAGTTAGGTGAGAGCATGACTGGTGTGAATCAGGTGAGAACATGACTGGTGTGAGTCAGGTGAGAGAAAGTCTGGTGTGAGTCAGGTAAGAGCAAGACTGATGTGAGTCAGGTGAGAGCAAGACTTGTGTGAGTCAGGTGAGAGCATGACTATTGTGAGTCAGATGAGAGCATGACTGGTGTGAGTCAGGTGAGAGCAAGACTGGTGTAAGTTAGGTGAGAGCAAGACTGGTGGGAGTCAGGTGAGAGCAGGACTGGTGTGAATCAAGTGATAGCATGACTGGTGTGAGTCAGGTGAGAGCATGACTGGTGTGATTCAGGTGAGAGCATGACTGGTGTGAGTCAGGTGAGTGAGAACATGACTGGTGTGAGTCAGGTAAGAGCAAGGCTGGTGTGAGTCAGATGAGGGCATGACTGGTGTGAATCAGATGAGAGCATTGCTGGTGTGAGTCAGGTGAGAGCATGACTGGTGTGAGTCAGATGAGAGCATGACTGGTGTGAGTCAGGTGAGAGCATGACTGATGTGAATCAAGTGATAGCATGACTGGTGTGAGTCAGGTGAGAGCATGACTGGTGTGAGTCAGGTGAGAGCATGACTGGCGTGAGTCAGGTGAGAACATGGCTGGAGTGAGTCAGGTGAGAGCAAGGCTGGTGTGAGTCAGGTGAAAGCATGACTGGTGTGAGTCTGATGAGAGCATGACTGGTGTGAGTCAGATGAGAGCATGGCTGGTGTGAGTCAGGTGAGAGCATGAGTGGTGTGAGTCAGATGAGAGCATGACTGGTGTGTGTCAGATGAGAGCATGACTGGTGCGAGTCATGTGATAGCAAGACTGGTGTGAGTCAGGTGAGAGCAAGACTGGTATGAGTCAGGTGAGAGCAAGCCTGATGTGAGTCAGGTGAGAGCAAGGCTGGTGTGAGTCAGGTGAGGGCAAGACTGGTGTGAGTGAGATGAGAGCAAGACTGGTGTGAATCAGGTGAAAGGAAGGCCGGTGTGAGTGAGGTGAGAGCATGACCGGTCTGAGTCAGGGGAGAGCAAGACTGATGTGAATCAGGTGAGAGCATGACTGGTGTGAGTCAAATGAGAGCAAGACCGGTCCGAGTCAGGTGAGAGCAAGACTGGTGTGAGTCAGGTGAGAGCAAGGCTGGTGCGAGTCAGGTGAGAGCAAGACTGATGTGAGTCAGATGAAAGCAAGACCGGTCTGAGTCAGGGGAGAGCAAGACTTGTGTGAGTCAGGTGAGAGCATGACTTGTGTGAGTCAGGTGAGAGCATGACTGGTGTGAGTCAGATGAGAGCATGACTGGTGTGAGTCAGGTGAGAGCATGACTGGTGTGAGTCAGGTGAGAGCATGACTGGTGTAAGTCAGGTGAGAGAAAGACTGGTGTGAGTCAGATGAGAGCAAGACTGATGTGAGTCAGATGAGAGCAAGACTGATGTGAGTCAGGTGAGAGCAAGACTTGTGTGAGTCAGGTGAGAGCATGACTGGTGTGAGTCAGGTGAGAGCATGACTGGTGTGAGTCAGATGAGAGCATGACTGGTGTGAGTCAGGTGAGAGCAAGACTGATGTGAGTCAGGTGAGAGCATGGCTGGTGTAAGTCAGGTGAGAGAAAGACTGGTGTGAGTCAGGTGGGAGCAAGACTGGTGTGAGTCAGGTGAGAGAAAGACTGGTGTGAGTCAGGTGAGAGCAAGACTGATGTGAGTCAGGTGAGAGCAAGGCTGGTGTGAGTCAGGTGAGAGAAAGACTGGTGTGAGTCAGGTGGGAGCAAGACTGGTGTGAGTCAGGTGAGAGCAAGACTGGTGTGAGTCAGGTGAGAGCAAGACTGATGTGAGTCAGGTGAGAGCAAGACTGGTGTGAGTCAGTAGTAAGAAAGTGAGTGATGGTGTTGTAGTCTTGCAGTGTCAGCTGCTAATATCAGCTGTGTAGGTGAGAATAATATCACTTCGTGGAAACTGTAATCAAACTTCCTCCTTAAATGAGGAGAAACTCAAACAAGAGTCTTCAATAACAACTTTGCAAGTCCCATTATTTAATAATAATTTCTTGAAAACTTACATTTCATATGCCTTATTAACTCCTTATCACCGTTCCTCCTCAGAGTTTCGTATGCCTGTCATGGTAGCTTTATCACTAGCCTGTTTACGTTATAGCTTAATAAGTTCTTGTAATGTATACACAAAATAGCACATATATGCAATTAACTCTCGCCTCGGCACTTCTGGCTTTCATCGTCCACATTTTTCTACATCATGATGAAACTCACCTATGATGTAAGTCAGGCAAGTGCTTCCTGATGGAAGTAATCTTCAGTCAAAGTTGTTCGAAAGTGGATGAATCTGGAGAGTCATGTAGTGGAGGCAGGATTCATACATAGCTTTAAGAAGAGGTGCGATTTAGCTCATGGAACAGAGAGTGGACCTAACAGAGACCAGCGAAGAGGCGGGTCCAGGAGCTGTGGATCGACCCCTGCAACCACAAATAGGTGAGTACATAAAAAAAACACACACAAATGCTAGTATATTTGGTGGTACAGTATCAAATGCCTTTGTGATGAATGAATATGGTCAGGATGTCGGAAAGGCTGGAAACAGAAGCATGAGGAAATAATAGGAAGATGAAGTACATATGAGTTAGAATGATGTTAGGAAATATTTCTTCAGCCTTATAGTAGCCTGGAAGAGGAACGACCTGGACTGTGGATAGGTAGAGGAAGGATTCCTGCACTGATTTAAGAAGTACATAAGAGCTCCCGAAGTCAAGAGAGTGAACCAAGTAGCAGTCATTGAAGAGGCGGGGCCAGGAGCTAAAATTATACTCTGTAACTACATTAAGGTGAATATATTTAGGTGCATTCACATAACGTTGTACAGGAGCAGCCTAGGAAAGTATAAATGGACCTGGATGAGCTTCAGGACTGGTCTGACATGGGGCTATTAGAATAAAATGTAAGCAAATGCAATAGTATGGAAATCGAATAGCAGTGATGACTGAAAACAGAGTATAAACTCGAGAAAAAATGGCTGTGAACATACCTGAAAGAGGACCTGGTAGTGCGCACGGTTCTGAGTATTTCTCCTAAGGCGAAATACTCAGTGAATTCACTGCCATAACAAGCGCGTGCCTTGCAAATTTAAGGACGCTTTTCAGGAGGATACAGGGATAGTATGGAAGCCATATTTTCTGAAATACGTAAAGAAACAGAAATAAATGCCAAAATTTGCAACCGAACTCATTCCAGCGCTGATGGTCTGAGCTTTGAGGAGAGGCTAGAAGAACTAAACCTGATGCAATTAGAGGATAGAATTTGCAGGGAAGACGTGATTATGACATACAAAATACTGAGATGAATTGGCAGGGGTGGATAGGGCAAGTCTGTTTCAGAGGCAGGTCTCGAGTACACGAAGAAAAAGCGGGAGGTTAGAAACAGGCGAGTCGAAGTGATGCTAGTCAATACTTCTTTAACCTTAGAGTTGACAGGAAGAGAAACAATACAGACAGCTATGTTCAAGAGGAATGACCAATACATAATTTTAAGAATAAGTATGATAAGGGTCATGGAGCCCGTAGACAGTGAGCCCAGTGCTGACCAGCGGAGAGGCGAGAGCAGTCGTGCTCACTCACACTCTCTTACTTTCTCACTCTCTTAAACATTCACTCTCTCTCTCTCTGTTTTGTGTGTGCAGTTAATCACAATTAAGGTGAAGAAGTTACAGTCCACTACGCCATAATTCACTCTCAAATTACAAGAGCGAGGATCCATTTTCTTGAGCTGCTTCATCCTAATGACTTCCATGTTTTTTCTTATTTTAATTACTTTTTGACATTTATTTTTCTTTATATTTAAAAAGTAATCTTAAATTAAAAAATTGGGGCTGTAGAGTTTCAGTCAGTTCTTTAAAAAGTGATTCACAAAACTGTTTCAAGCAAAATGATGCCAGATAGACAAAACTGTCTGCTTGCTTTAAAACCCTAGAAATTATATCTAATGGTTTATTTTTCGTTGCAGCTGCCGACGTTTAACCTGTAAGTATAGCGACTAAACGTTCTTCACTTAACCTGTAACTACGCCTGTTATGCTACACCTCGCATCCATCACTTGCAACACCTACATAGTAGTATGTACAATTTTTAATGTCTAGCAACATTATAATTATCATTTGTTTTAGAGAAATCATTAGTGAAAACTCGCCAAATGGGTTTGATGTTGTAATCTTACTTCACTAGACTTCGTAAAATTTTCTTCTTTCGTTATTGCCTCTCCCAGTTTTTTTCAGAGGAAAACAACTTTTCAGCATTCCTGACCCTAAGCCTAACATCTTCAGCCTACTAAGAATAAATCTTCCACCTATACCTATACTCTTTCCCTTCCTAAACCTTCCATCTATAATATTTCCCTTCTTAAACCTTCCATCTATACTTTTTCCCTCCGTAAACCTTCCACCTATACTCTTTCCCTTCCTAAGCCTTCCATCTATACCCTTTCTCTTTCTGAACCTTCCATCTATACCCTTTATATTCCTAAACCTTCCATTTATAGCCTTTCCTTTCATAAACTTTGCATCTTTACCCTTTCTCTTTATAAACCTTCCGTCTATAATATATCCCTATTTAAAGCTTTCATCAAGTCTTTATTTTTCTAAATTTTCTTTTTCGAATTATCTAATGAAAGCTTCCTCTCTCTTCAGTTCGATCATGACAGCCTGCAGCCCTGGCCTCGGCCA
The DNA here is from genome assembly GCF_038502225.1 of Cherax quadricarinatus. NCBI lineage: Eukaryota > Metazoa > Arthropoda > Malacostraca > Decapoda > Parastacidae > Cherax > Cherax quadricarinatus. The sequence continues at coordinate 32,841,155 of NC_091298.1, forward strand.
TACTTCACAACTCCTGTGTTTTCCTCCCACAGCCTGGGTTAGGACCTCCCTCACCGACCCTGCTCTCCACCAATGCTCGGAAGCCCTACGGTCGCCCTTCCCACAAGCCCTGCCCTAGTCCCTCCGTCGCTAGCCCTGTTCTCGATCCATCATCACTAGCTCTGGCATCGACCCTCATTCACCATATTTTTTTTCCTTCGGCTCTCCGACGTTGATGCCCACCTTCAGAAAGGTCAGGGGATCTTGATATCTCTGGCCCACTCATTCATCACCATAAAAGAGTAAAACCAGCGGATAATGATGAGTATTAAAAAGGCAATTGTTGCATTTTTTCCTCAACTGCGATGCATGAGTGATGAAAATGAATGACCCTTGCACATACTTGTGACGAATGGTGCTATCACCCATTGCTTACGTTTTCGGGACCATTATTTGACTAGTAATGAAGACAGTGTCCTTTGCATATAGCAAAGCTATTCTTCTAGTATTTTTAGTACCTGTTTTTTTATTTATTCTCAAGGTTAAATGCTCCTTTTCTCTCATTCAAGTCAGCAATGCTCTCTACCGATCCTTAAGCATCTTTGCTTTCTCGTTATATTGAACAAACACACAAACCACTCCCACACCTTGTTACAAAATCTCTTTTTTAACGTAATGTGTTTCAACTGTTATTTTTATTATTATTATTATAATCATGGGGATCGCTAAACCCGTAGGATTATACAGGGCATGTGGGGGGATGTGGGGTGGAAGGTGTTCAGGGTTAATTCAGGGATCCAGAGAACAGATCCAATTCCCTAGATCAAGAGCCCCTCACCTGCGTCAAGGAACCTCCTTTTGGGGTGTGTTTCAACTACTTTACTCACTTTCATTCTACTTACTGCCTCAGGCACATTCATTATATCGATACATCTCATGTTTCTGCTCACCTTTGTAAGATGTTATTCCACCATCCCCATCACCACCTTCCCTTCATAATTATCATTCATCAACTTGTCAAAATATTCTCTCTACAGGGTACCCATTTTACTGATGGGGAACATAGATAACCGGCGTAGGGAAACACGCCCAATGTTTCTACCCTCGCCAGGAATCGAAGCCGGACATCGCCGTGTAAAGCGAGAGCTTTAGCCACCAGGCCACGCGCCACCGTAATAACTTTTTATTGTATTGCTTACTAGCGTATATGAGATCATTTAAAACACCCGTAAATACACTCATCACTACTTATGTAGTTGAACATTATTCCTAATTATTTACTTATCTTAATGACTTAATATTCTGTGAAAACTGCCCCTACTTATCTCCTGGCACTCAAATGCAGGGGGAGAGTGAAGCTTTACCTCCAGCTGGGCGAGACAAAAAATAAAAACACTGACTAGATTGCTCCCACATATGAATGAAAATTCGATGTTTACAGTCGTAACCTAGTTGAAATCCTCGTGGTGTCTTCTGATGTCGTACGATGTCTATCTCACTGAGCCTGTAAACACAAGCGATCTGATATTAATAAATACAAGAAATGTGACTCTTACCTATATATAAGGTTCTGGTTTTATGTTCTATAGTATGCATCCATTTGCCAGTGAAAAATGTTAAATTATAACAATAGTACGATTTTCCAAAATTAATTAAATGCAGTGTGATACATGATACATGGAACGCAGTTTCCAGTGTATTCAGAGTATAGTAGTGGCAATGATGGAGCAATATCACAGTATAGTAGTGGCAATGATGGAGAAATATCACAGAATAGTAGTGGCAATGATGGAGAAATATCACAGTATAGTAGTGGCAATGATGGAGAAATATCACAGTATAGTAGTGGCAATAATGGAGCAATATCACAGTATAGTAGTGGCAATGATGGAGCAATATCACAGTATAGTAGTGGCAATGATGGAGAAATATCACAGTATAGTAGTGGCAATGATGGAGCAATATCACAGTATAGTAGTGGCAATGATGGAGCAATATCACAGTATAGTAGTGGCAATGATGGAGAAATATCACAGTATAGTAGTGGCAATGATGGAGCAATATCACAGTATAGTAGTGGCAATGATGGAGCAATATCACAGTATAGTAGTGGCAATGATGGAGAAATATCACAGTATAGTAGTGGCAATGATGGAGAAATATCACAGTATAGTAGTGGCAGTGATGGAGCAATATCACGGTATAGTACTGGCAATGATAGAGAAATATTAGATGAAGTGTTTACCTGGAGTTTACCTGGAGAGAGTTCCGGGGGTCAACGCCCCCCGCGGCCCGGTCTGTGACCAGGAGAATTATTTGTTGCTAGTCTCTCGTTTTACATAGTCACTCTGTATGTTTTTGTATTAAGTAATATATGTAACACTTGCTACCTTCTCTTTAATCCTGTTCTCAAAATGATGGTAATAATAATAATAATAATAATAATAATAATAATAATAATAATAATAATAATAATAATAATAATAATGAGAGTTCTCGATTATCGTAACAATGTGTTCAGCAGTCATATAATGTAAATAAATGGATTACAAAAGCGACAAGTTGATAAATGATAATAATTATAATAATAATAATAATAATAATAATAATAATACTAATAATAAATAATAAGGAATTTTTGATAACGAAGAACATAATATTAAAAATATTAATATTAGTAGAAGTAGAGGTACTAGTAGTAACAGGAACTGCAGTAGTAGAAGTAGCAGTAGCAGAAGTAGCAAACTTAATAATAATATTTTTCAAGCAGAACTTTTACAGCTGAAATTACTGTGGCAATTCAACGAACATTTTCTTTACCTCGAACACTTGGAAACTTCAGTTGTTATAACAACTTCTTTCTTGAGCTGAGTCTTGAAGAGCTGGAAAAGTACTTTATGCAGTTCCAGTGTGTCTTCTCTAATCCCTGATGATTTTAAAATATGTTTTATTACCAGCAGCACGTCGGTTCCCAGAACCAGCATCGCAATCTGGACCACAAATGTCTACAGTGAATATATAAATGTCTATATATTAAAGTTGTTATTTATTCAGGTTCCATAATGTAACTTTTCTCTTGCCTGAGACAGGTTTGAATGTGTATATCTGGTTACCGCTTCCTAACTTCACCAGCTGAGCTATACTCTGTTCATTTTTGTTGTTATTATTCTTGTTAACAACAACAATGAACAGAGTAGCGCTCAGCTGGTGAAATTAGGAAACGCTAACCAGACATTCACATTCAAATCTGTCTCCGGCAAGTGAAAAATCACATTATGGTAGGTGAATGAATAGAAATTTTAACTTATTGACTCAGAATCACTGACAGTAGACATTTCTGGTCCAGGTTACGATGTTGGTTCTGGGAACAGACGTGTTGCTGGTAATAAAATATGGTTAAAAATCATCAAGGATTTAAAAAGACACACTGGAACTGTATAAAGTAATTTTCCAGCTCTCCAAGACTCAGCTCAAGAAAGAAATTGTTATAACAACTGAAGTTTCCAAGTGTTTGAGGCAAAAGAAAATGTTCGTTGAATTGCCACAGTAATTTCAGAAGCTGTAAAAGTTCTGCTGGAAAAATATTATAAGTTTACTACTACTACTTCTCCTACTACTGCTACTACTATTGCTGCTGCTGTTGTTCCTGTTACTACTAGTTTCTCTACTTTTACTAATATTAATATTTTTATTATAATTATCTTCATCGTTATTAAATTTTTTGTTATTTATTAATATTATTTTTATTACTAATAAAAGTTTTGCGTTAGTATCAGTACTACTACTACTACTAATAAAAGTAATACTAGTAATAAGAGTAGTAGTTGTAGTAGCAGCAGTACAAGCTGTAGTAGTAGTAGTAGCAGTAAGGGTAATAGTTTAATAAGTAGCAGTAGGTGTAGTAGAAGCTGGAGAAGCAGTTGTCAGTCAAAGATTTCTTGTACATTATTCAGTAAAGAATAAACAAAGACTACGTATTACTCAAATGATAATCACTAAATAAATTTTTACACAAAGACAAAGAGAGGAAATATAAGTGATGGTGACAACTATGAAGCTATGTATCCTTTGGATCATATTAAAGAAAACACCGTATGTCTTAATGAATAGTTTAAAATGATTTCCTTTTTCTAAAATGGGAATGTAAAATTAATAAAATACTAGGTTCATATTAATCAGTGATTTAAAATATCTAGCTTGATTAGAGCAGCATAATGTTTATATAGAAACATTACATTATTTCTTTATTTTTATTAATACATCTGCCATTTCCTATCAAGGCAGGGTAAGTCGAAGAGGAAGAAACACTTCCTTCATCATTCACTCCATCACTGTCCTGCCAGAGGCGCGCTTACACTACTGTTAAAAAGCTGCAACATATCAACACACCTCCTTCAGAACGCAGGCACTTTACTTCCCACCTCCAGGACTCAAGTCCTGCCTGTCGGTTTCCCTGAATCATTTCATGTTACTTTACTCATACTCCAACAGCGCTTCGAGTAATAAAAACCATTTGTCTCCATTCGCTCTTATCTCTCACGCTCTCACACGCTCTCTGGAAGTCCAACCTTTCCTAGGCTGACTCCCGACCCAACCTTCCTTCCACTACAGATTTATACGCTCTCCAAGTCATTCTATGTCGTTCCATCCTCTCTAAATGTCCGAACCACCTAAACAATCCCTCTTCAGCCCTCTGGATAATACTTCTTAGTAACCTCACGCCTCCTCCTAATTTCCAAGCTATGTATTCTCTGCGTTATATTAACACCGCACATTGCCTTCAGACACGACATGTCCACTTCCACCAACCTTCTCCTTGTGGCAACATTCACTATCTAAGCTTCACACACATATAAGTGCGTTGATATAACTATACTATCATACATTCCCCTCCTTGGATAACGTGCTTTGTCTCCCCAGTCATCAGTGCACCACTAACCTTTTTTCCCTCACCAGTTCTGTGATTCACCTCGTTTTTCATAGATCCATCAGCTCAAAAGTCCACTCCCATATATCTGAATACGTTCACTTCCTCCATACTTCCTCCAATCTGGTATCCAATCTTTCGTTATATAAATTTTTTGTCCTCATCACCTTACTCTTTCCTATGTTCACTTTTAATTTCCTTCTTTTAGATACCCTACCAAACTCGTCCACCAACCTCTGCAACTTCTCTTCAGAATCTCCAGAAGCACAGTGTCATCAGTAAAATGCAACTTTGACAACTACCACTTTGTGTTAGAGTCTTTATTTTTTTAATCCCACACTTCTTGCAACAACATAACATTCACTTAAAAACTCTTCATTGCCTTCAGTAACCTACCTCCTATTCCATACATTAGCAACATCTTCCACATTGCCCCTCCTATCCACTTTATCATACGTCTTTTCCAAATGCATAAATGCAACAAAAACATCTTTACCCTTATCTAAATACTGTTCACCTATACGTTTCACTATAAACACTTGGTCAACACTCCTCCTACACTTCCTAAAGCAGCCTTCTTCATCTACGATCCTACTCTCCGTCTTACTCTTAATTCTTTCAGTATTAACTCGACAATACGCTCTACCATGTATATCCAACAGGCATATTCCCCTTTAATTTTTACACTCCTTTGTCAACTTTGCCTTTATATAAAGGAGCTATGCATGCTCTCTGCCAATCCCTAGGTACCTTACCCTCTTCCATACATGCAAAAAATAAAAGCACTAACCATTCCAAAAACTACATCAAACTTGCTTTTAGCATTTCTGTGTTTATCCCATGAATCCTAGCTGCTTTACCCTCTTTCATTCTATCCACTGTCTCACACACCTTCCCCACACTCACAACTGGCTGTTCCTCACTCTTATCTATAAGATGTTATACCTGTTACATTGTTTTCCGTTTTACTTCGATGGTACGGTTCTCACTATATGTTCTAGTATGGGGTAGCTTAATTTAAGTAAGGTCTTTTAAAGTCTAGGGTAATATTAACTCTCATGATTGGTCATCCTCAGTCCTCCCATCAACCCAACAAAACTAACAAAAGTATGAAGACATGCCCAATTCTTTATCTGCTACAATAATTGTCTTTTCCCATAACATACTCCCCTGCACACTGCACGAAATCACAGCTTCCCTATCCTCATCAACATTTAACAGTTCCTCAAAAATTTCCCTCCATCTTTCCGATACCTCTAACTCTGCATCTTACAAGTCTCCGCTCCTCCTTACATTAATGTACAGTATGATGAGTGTTACCCATAGCGGGTAACCCCATCATCTTTTTCATAGCAATTGCAAATGCAACATTACAATTGCTTAAAAACAAGAGTTGCATGACATAGTCAGGGATGCAAAATGATTAAAACAAAAGCTTAAATGAATGAAAATTAATCTTCCTATAACTGACAAAAAAAGTAATATTTTGCCTGAAAACATATCTAGTCTCATTTCCATCTCATATTATCTAACAAATCACTTTACATGTTATGATCCAAATATTTAAATTGTTGAATGATTTCACAGTAACTCATAGCATTGCCAAAACTAGTATTTCTACTCTTTGCCCGAAATAAAGTACATTTTCCTTTACAAGTCTTAATTTGTAACTTTATATAATGCAGTTTAATGTTAATGTGTATCAACCACATGAACGATAAGCGATTAAACGTAATGATATTTACTCTAAGATGGTGGAACCTTCTCATTTTCACAGAGGCTTTTTCTCCGATAACTTCACCTTAAGATCACATCTGCAATCATTTATGTGAGCTTTGTCTCAGTGAGCGCTCTAATGTCTCGGATGGTCCTTCTATTGGTTCGTTAAATTCATTACATTTTTATGCTATTTTATCAGATTTTATGTTCCGCTGTAATAGTGAGTAGACTCGCCCGTGTTTCTCACTCTCGTTACTGATGAAATATTCACTTTTGTTTTCACTTCCCCCCAAAAAATAATGAACAAGAAGATAAACAATATTAGGAATAATTCTTCTATTTATAGATTATAGTGGTTCACCTTACAAAACGCTAATGCTCTTCCTCTCGTCTTCATTTAAGGCCAAACAGTTTCTTGCAACACTAAAGATGAGTCAATCAAACTTGATCCTTTGGCAAATCAAATTATCTAAAACTAAAGCGTTTCATCCATTTTGATATGAGTTTCACATAATTTAAATAAATTATTTAAAAAAACAGGTCTATAATTAGATGACTCCCTTGCGCGAAAGCCCAACTTCCTACGGAAAGAAAGAAAATTGCCAGGAATATAACACTGATCTAAGAAGCATTTATACAATATACAGTAAGAAATCATTAGACACGTATGTCAATAATACTGAACCCCGTCGTCGTCAACTAAGACAAGTATGTCAGTATATTTCTTTAATCCTCTGCTTATCTTACTAAATTAAATTTACGTTCTCGATTTAACTGTCGACGATTAACCAAAAAATTACGTTCTTCCACATGCGTTACATTATTGCTATCAAAACGTTAACACTATATATTCATAAGATAGCTTCAACATTATTCATCCTATCACTAACATTTGAAGTTTTTTAATTTATTCCTTTGCTCTTGCATCTCTTTCCAGAAAAACTACATTTCTTTGCTTCAGTATTTTTATCCATAGGAAATGAACTTTCATTGACTTCAATTTTTTTTACATAATGCCAAAGCTACTTTAAAAGTTTTTCAACTCTCAATCCTCATCCTAAAAACAATGGAAACTCTCCGTTCCCATTTCTCTTCAACCAGGTGGTACATTTTTCTCTTGATTTATCGTAACAATGTTTAACCTTTCCATTCCAACATGAAAGTATTTTGAGTTTTTATTTTATTTTTAGACAGCTCTCTTAAATTAGAATTATATCATGAAACAAAAGCAGTAAGATAACTCTCCGTCCTAACAGTTATATGATAAACTTATCTTCTTACAAAGACATACGAATCAATTATAAATTCCTTGTCCGAGATATATAATATGAGCCTATTAAGCCATATAATACTGACAAACCATCAATCCAAATAACGATATATTTCTGTCCACAACATGATAGAGAATAGTTCAGGATGTATTATACGGAACGATACACAAATAACCCACACATTGAAGAGAGGAGCTTACGACAACGTTTCGGTCCGACTTGGACCATTTACAAAGTCACACTAACGGGAAGGAGAGGAGGATGGGTATATATAGGCAGGAGAAACTGGTCAATCTCTTTCTGACAGACTTAGAAAGCACAAAAATACTGTTAAGTTTGCCGACACGTCAAAGATCACAGTCATCCTATTGACTGGTCTTCTGCTAAAACTGTCTTCCCTAGTTCCAACTTTAACAGTCGCTGTCTGGTTGAATCCTCCCTAACACACAATTTTCCTTGTATGAATCTTAGTCCTGGTTTCGTCTCTGTAGATGCCTTCCTCTCCCACTACATTTACAATGCTCCAAACTTCAGAACACTTGTGACCTAACCTTATTCCTCCTTTTTTCTTCTTCTCCCTCTTTCCCTTTCCTCTTTCCTTTTTCTCCTTTGGGTTGTCTTTCTTCTGCCCTGTGTAATTGTTCCTTCTTTATTTACTTATTTATTTGTTCCCCCCCCCTCTGTGTTCTTGCTCTTACCCTCTGTGGGTACCAGCTCCCTTGCAGTGCTCCTCTTTCTTAGTATTTGATTGGCCCCTCCTGCTCTTACTACCTCCTCACTACTACTTCCTTCCACCTCCACTACTACCACTACTACTACTACTACCACTTCCTGCCTATATATACCCATCCTACTCCCCTTCTCGTTAGTGTGACTTTATAAATGGTCCAAGTCGGACCGAAACGTCGTCGTAAACTCCTCTCTTCTATGTGCGGATTATTTGTGTATCGTTCCAGTCACGGTATTGTGCCTATTTTTGTTATTATACGGAACAATCAAAAAAGTATCAAAATTCATCAAATTAATATCTAAAGTTTTTAAGTAATATCTCTGACACCAGACCTTACCATTGAAAATATCTACATTAAAAGCACGCAGAAAATAGCATCAAACATATTTATGTAAGACATATTCTAATGCTATCAGAATTAATATAATTATTCAAAGCATTATTTACCAAAGTAACCAAAGCAGGGTGACCCGAAAAAGAAGAAACACTCTTACCATCACTCTATCACTGTTTTGCTAAGCCTTTCGTGTTGCGATCAACATATCGTCAAGAGCTTACAATGCTGCAGAAAAGAGGAGGTCCAAGCAAATACGATCACTGGGAGCGCCTTTGCTGGAGTGAGGCAGAAAGACAGGAGGCAGGAAATGCCACAAGCCATACCAATACCCATAGCCAGAAAGATTGAATATTATAGTATTAGAAATAAAACTACCAGATCACAAGCACTGATACTATAATAGTAGCCAAACGAACGTGACATGACAATTATCAAAAATTGGGTCAGACTACGCTATGATATGAATAACTTTACATTTATAATAACTTTATATATATATATATATATATATATATATATATATATATATATATATATATATATATATATATATATATATATATATATATATATATATCCTGTGATATTGATATCACTGGCAATCAGGAGTTTCCGCACCTCTAGAAAACTGGTACATTTAAAAAAATTGGTTGGTAAAATATTAACTCCATTGCTTGACAACATTTCTGAAGCCCACGTAAAAAACAATGTTAATTTCATTGACAAACTGGAAAATATAAACATGTGTAATTATTTTACACTAGCAAATTTTGATGTCACAGAGTTGTTCAATCAAGTGACTGTCCCTGTCTTACTATCTTATTTGGAAGAATTAGATGAGTTCTCCCCGCCTTTTGATTAAAATACCATTAGTGAACGGATTAAGTTGTGTGCAGTTGACTACAAGTTTGAGTTTGAAGGAAAATACTATGCTCAAAGGCAGGGAATGAATATGGGTAATCTGTTGTTTCCCCTATTGAGCAATCTATATCTAGAATATTTCGAGGCTAGACTGTTGAAAGATATCCAGCCCTGTAAAGCTAAATGGTTCGGATATGTGGACGACATCTTGTGTCTTTGTCCAAATGATAAGGACCTGGATACATTTTTACCAAGACTTAACTCTTTGGTCCTATCTATCAAATTCACAGTGGAGGAAGAAGTGGACTCTAAACTTCCATTCTTAGATGTGTTGATACACAGGCTTGATAGAAAGTTTGAGGTATATAGGAAGACCACTAATGTGTGATCATACATTCAAGACTACTCCAACCATGACGCAAGAGTTAAAAAAAGTGTTTTTCTTACTATGTTTCTGAGAGCTTACCGACTGTGCAGCCCTGAGGTGAAAAATTTAGGAAAATATTTGACAGTACCATTAAACTGAAGTACTCTAAGGAGTTCGTGGAATCTACGTTGCTGGCAGCTAGGAACACTTATCAGATCAAGAATGTCCTAGTTCTCCCATACAGTGAGACTTCATCTATCCTGCCGAATGCTCTTAAAATAATAAACAAGTAGTTTAAGAATTTGTGGACTGTCAGAAGCTTTCTGATAAGAATTCTCCTTAACAGTGTATTGGTGGTGTCTACAGAATTGGCTGCAATGGTAGCAACTTATCCTACGTCGGACAGACTCGCGTACCTCTAAATGTTAGGATATCACAACATTCAGTAAGTACTGCACACGAGTCCTAACATTTATACTATATCTAGCATCTGCTTCAGAAGCTTGTGGGATGAACTATGGCTGTCTCCCTTTGTATAACTTACTGATGTCTCCCTTTAAATGTTTCCCTTTAATAAACCCGTTTTCCAGAGGCACAGAAACTCCCTAAGATTATTGCCAGTGATTTCTATATCACTGGCACTATATGTAACGTTGTTATATATGTAAATTTATTTTTATGTAAAATTATTTATATCATTGCGTTAAATCATAGTATAGTCTACTATTTATATCATAGTATTAAGCTACTATTACAATATCACTCCTTATGAGCTGGCTGTTTTTTCTAATGCTGTTATATTCAATCTTTCAGCGAAAACGCTCCCTGTGATCTTATTTGCTTGGACCTCCTCCTTTTTTTGCAACATTGAAAGCTCCTGATGATGTGTTGGTTGCAACATGAGAGATGTAGAGCTATCATTCATCTTCCCTCATGGTGGTTTTGTATGTGCATACGTGTGTGCACTGTTTGAAGAAATCACAATAAAATCCATGTTTGCAAATATGAAATAATACAACAGTGAAATTGGAAATAAAACTTGAGGGCACACATCTTCTTTTGAAGATGTGTGCAAGCACATGAAAGTGCTCGGGATTTTTTTTCCTATTTTCTCTGTGGTACATATATATATATATATATATATATATATATATATATATATATATATATATATATATATATATATATATATATATATATAAATGTATATATGTGTGTGTGTGTGTATATATATATATATATATATATATATATATATATATATATATATATATATATATATATATATATATATATATATATATATCGATATATATGTCGTGCCGAATATGTAAAACTGGTTAATTAGCAAGAACTCATTTAAAATTAAGTCTTTTCTAAAATTTTATCTCATACGTTTAAAGATATGTTTCTTCATCAATGTTTACATAAAGATTAATAATTTCATACCAAAAGCACCCTAGAAAACATACCTAACCTTATTATAACAAGCTCAATTTAATTTAGCCTAGTTCAGCCAAATATATTTTAGATAGGTTTACAATAATTTAATATACAAACACAATGAAATATATTTTTTCGTTTGCTTCAGAACGATTTTTGCGAAATTATTGCATACACAAATTTTCGCATGCCTTATTCGGCAAGAATAGCGTTGCTATTAAAGCCAAAATCGCAAGTTTTACCTATCCGTATTGTATCTCCATTTATTGTAATTGATTTTAACTCAGTTCAGTTACTTAGCCGTTTTATTTTTTATGGATTAAATAATAAGATATAAACAGGACCTAAATGAGGTAAGTTACTTTGTATGACTTTTTTTTGTTAAGTTTGCCTCGGTAATATCCAGTATATATAATAATTGTACTTATGTGTAGCTGTACCTCAATAAACTTACACCCAAGAAGAAACATACCAAGAGTTTCACACTCACTCTTATAAATGATAATTCTAATTATATTCTAAGAAGTCCTCTTCCATATTTTTGAACATTTTTCCACAGAAGCTTAGTCCCAACCACCAACACTGTAGAACACTCACCACCAACACTGTAGAACACTCACCACCAACACTGTAGAACACTCACCACCAACACTGTAGAACACTCACCACCAACACTGTAGAACACTCACCACCAACACTGTAGAACACTCACCACCAACACTGTAGAACACTCACCACCAACACTGGAGAACACTCACCACCAACACTGTAGAACACTCACCACCAACACTGTAGAACACTCACCACCAACACTGTAGAACACTCACCACCAACACTGTAGAACACTCACCACCAACACTGTAGAACACTCACCACCAACACTGTAGAACACTCACCACCAACACTGTAGAACACTCACCACCAACACTGTAGAACACTCACCACCAACACTGTAGAACACTCACCACCAACACTGTAGAACACTCACCACCAACACTGTAGAACACTCACCACCAACACTGTAGAACACTCACCATCAACACTGTAGAACACTCACCACCAACACTGTAGAACACTCACCACCAACACTGTAGAACACTCACCACCAACACTGTAGAACACCCACCACCAACACTGTAGAACACTCACCACCAACACTGTAGAACACTCACCACCAACACTGTAGAACACTCACCACCAACACTGGACAACACTCACCACCTACACTGTAGAACACTCACCACCAACACTGTAGAACACTCACCACCAACACTGTAGAACACTCACCACCAACACTGTAGAACACTCACCACCAACACTGTAGAACACTCACCACCAACACTGTAGAACACTCACCACCAACACTGTAGAACACTCACCACCAACACTGGACAACACTCACCACCAACACGGTAGAACACTCACCACCAACACTGTAGAACACTCACCACCAACACTGTAGAACACTCACCACCAACACTGTAGAACACTCACCCAACACTGTAGAACACTCACCACCAACACTGTAGAACACTCACCACCAACACTGTAGAACACTCACCACCAACACTGTAGAACACTCACCACCAACACTGTAGAACACTCACCACCAACACTGTAGAACACTCACCACCAACACTGTAGAACACTCACCATCAACACTGTAGAACACTCACCACCAACACTGTAGAACACTCACCACCAACACTGTAGAACACTCACCACCAACACTGTAGAACACTCACCACCAACACTGTAGAACACTCACCACCAACACTGTAGAACACTCACCACCAACACTGTAGAACACTCACCACCAACACTGTAGAACACTCACCACCTACACTGTAGAACACTCACCACCAACACTGTAGAACACTCACCACCAACACTGTAGAACACTCACCACCAACACTGTAGAACACTCACCACCAACACTGTAGAACACTCACCACCAACACTGTAGAACACTCACCACCAACACTGTAGAACACTCACCACCAACACTGTAGAACACTCACCACCAACACTGTAGAACACTCACCACCAACACTGTAGAACACTCACCACCAACACTGTAGAACACTCACCACCAACACTGTAGAACACTCACCACCAACACTGTAGAACACTCACCACCAACACTGTAGAACACTCACCACCAACACTGTAGAACACTCACCACCAACACTGTAGAACACTCACCACCAACACTGTAGAACACTCACCACCAACACTGTAGAACACTCACCACCAACACTGTAGAACACTCACCACCAACACTGTAGAACACTCACCACCAACACTGTAGAACACTCACCACCAACACTGTAGAACACTCACCACCAACACTGTAGAACACTCACCACCAACACTGTAGAACACTCACCACCAACACTGTAGAACACTCACCACCTACACTGTAGAACACTCACCACCAACACTGAAGAACACTCACCACCAACACTGTAGAACAACACTACCACCTACACTGTAGAACACCACCACCAACACTGTAGAACACTCACCACCAACACGGTAGACCACACACCCCAAACACTGGAGAACACTCACCACCAACACTGTAGAACACTCACCACCAACACTGTAGAACACTCACCACCAACACTGTAGAACACTCACCACCAACACTGTAGAACACTCACCACCAACACTGTAGAACACTCACCACCAACACTGTAGAACACTCACCACCAACACTGTAGAACACTCACCACCAACACTGTAGAACACTCACCACCAACACTGTAGAACACTCACCACCAACACTGTAGAACACTCACCACCAACACTGTAGAACACTCACCACCAACACTGTAGAACACTCACCACCAACACTGTAGAACACTCACCACCAACACTGTAGAACACTCACCACCAACACTGTAGAACACTCACCACCAACACTGTAGAACACTCACCACCAACACTGTAGAACACTCACCACCAACACTGTAGAACACTCACCACCAACACTGTAGAACACTCACCACCAACACTGTAGAACACTCACCACCAACACTGTAGAACACTCACCACCAACACTGTAGAACACTCACCACCAACACTGTAGAACACTCACCACCAACACTGTAGACAACACTCAACACCAACACTGTAGAACACTCACCACCAACACTGTAGAACACTCACCACCAACACTGTAGAACACTCACACTGTAGAACACTCACCACCAACACTGTAGAACACTCACCACCAACACTGTAGAACACTCACCACCAACACTGTAGAACACTCACCACCAACACTGTAGAACACTCACCACCAACACTGTAGAACACTCACCACCAACACTGTAGAACACTCACCACCAACACTGTAGAACACTCACCACCAACACTGTAGAACACTCACCACCAACACTGTAGAACACTCACCACCAACACTGTAGAACACTCACCACCAACACTGTAGAACACTCACCACCAACACTGTAGAACACTCACCACCAACACTGTAGAACACTCACCACCAACACTGTAGAACACTCACCACCAACACTGTAGAACACTCACCACCAACACTGTAGAACACTCACCACCAACACTGTAGAACACTCACCACCAACACTGTAGAACACTCACCACCAACACTGTAGAACACTCACCACCAACACTGTAGAACACTCACCACCAACACTGTAGAACACTCACCACCAACACTGTAGAACACTCACCACCAACACTGTAGAACACTCACCACCAACACTGTAGAACACTCACCACCAACACTGTAGAACACTCACCACCAACACTGGACAACACTCACCACCTACACTGTAGAACACTCACCACCAACACTGTAGAACACTCACCACCAACACTGTAGAACACTCACCACCAACACTGTAGAACACTCACCACCAACACTGTAGAACACTCACCACCAACACTGTAGAACACTCACCACCAACACTGTAGAACACTCACCACCAACACTGTAGAACACTCACCACCAACACTGTAGAACACTCACCACCAACACTGTAGAACACTCACCACCAACACTGTAGAACACTCACCACCAACACTGTAGAACACTCACCACCAACACTGTAGAACACTCACCACCAACACTGTAGAACACTCACCACCAACACTGTAGAACACTCACCACCAACACTGTAGAACACTCACCACCAACACTGTAGAACACTCACCACCAACACTGTAGAACACTCACCACCAACACTGTAGAACACTCACCACCAACACTGTAGAACACTCACCACCAACACTGTAGAACACTCACCACCAACACTGTAGAACACTCACCACCAACACTGTAGAACACTCACCACCAACACTGTAGAACACTCACCACCAACACTGTAGAACACTCACCACCAACACTGTAGAACACTCACCACCAACACTGTAGAACACTCACCACCAACACTGGACAACACTCACCACCTACACTGTAGAACACTCACCACCAACACTGTAGAACACTCACCACCAACACTGTAGAACACTCACCACCAACACTGTAGAACACTCACCACCAACACTGTAGAACACTCACCACAAACACACTGTAGAACACTCACCACCAACACTGTAGAACACTCACCACCAACACTGTAGAACACTCACCACCAACACTGTACAACACTCACCACCTACACTGTAGAACACTCACCACCAACACTGTAGAACACTCACCACCAACACTGTAGAACACTCACCACCAACACTGTAGAACACTCACCACCAACACTGTAGAACACTCACCACCAACACTGTAGAACACTCACCACCAACACTGTAGAACACTCACCACCAACACTGTAGAACACTCACCACCAACACTGTAGAACACTCACCACCAACACTGGACAACACTCACCACCTACACTGTAGAACACTCACCACCAACACTGTAGAACACTCACCACCAACACTGTAGAACACTCACCACCAACACTGTAGAACACTCACCACCAACACTGTAGAACACTCACCACCAACACTGTAGAACACTCACCACCAACACTGTAGAACACTCACCACCAACACTGTAGAACACTCACCACCAACACTGGACAACACTCACCACCTACACTGTAGAACACTCACCACCAACACTGTAGAACACTCACCACCAACACTGTAGAACACTCACCACCAACACTGTAGAACACTCACCACCAACACTGTAGAACACTCACCACCAACACTGTAGAACACTCACCACCAACACTGTAGAACACTCACCACCAACACTGTAGAACACTCACCACCAACACTGTAGAACACTCACCACCAACACTGTAGAACACTCACCACCAACACTGTAGAACACTCACCACCAACACTGTAGAACACTCACCACCAACACTGTAGAACACTCACCACCAACACTGTAGAACACTCACCACCAACACTGTAGAACACTCACCACCAACACTGTAGAACACTCACCACCAACACTGTAGAACACTCACCACCAACACTGTAGAACACTCACCACCAACACTGTAGAACACTCACCACCAACACTGTAGAACACTCACCACCAACACTGTAGAACACTCACCACCAACACTGTAGAACACTCACCACCAACACTGTAGAACACTCACCACCAACACTGTAGAACACTCACACTCACCACCTCACACTGTAGAACACTCACCACCAACACTTTAGAACACTAACGAACAACACTGTAGAACACTCACCACCAACACTGTAGAACACTCACCACCAACACTGTAGAACACTCACCACCAACACTGTAGAACACTCACCACCAACACTGTAGAACACTCACCACCAACACTGTAGAACACTCAAGACCAACAATGGACAACACTCACCACCTACACTGTAGAACACTCACCACCAACACTGTAGAACACTCACCACCTCACCACCAACACTGTAGAACACTCACCACCACACTGTAGAACACTCACCACCAACACTGTAGAACACTCACCACCAACACTGTAGAACACTCACCACCAACACTGTAGAACACTCACCACCAACACTGTAGAACACTCACCACCAACACTGTAGAACACTCACCACCAACACTGTAGAACACTCACCACCAACACTGTAGAACACTCACCACCAACACTGTAGAACACTCACCACCAACACTGTAGAACACTCACCACCAACACTGTAGAACACTCACCACCAACACTGTAGAACACTCACCACCAACACTGTAGAACACTCACCACCAACACTGTAGAACACTCACCACCAACACTGTAGAACACTCACCACCAACACTGTAGAACACTCACCACCAACACTGTAGAACACTCACCACCAACACTGTAGAACACTCACCACCAACACTGTAGAACACTCACCACCAACACTGTAGAACACTCACCACCAACACTGTAGAACACCCACCACCAACACTGTAGAACACTCACCACCAACACTGTAGAACACTCACCACCAACACTGTAGAACACTCACCACCAACACTGGACAACACTCACCACCTACACTGTAGAACACTCACCACCAACACTGTAGAACACTCACCACCAACACTGTAGAACACTCACCACCTACACTGTAGAACACTCACCACCAACACTGTAGAACACTCACCACCAACACTGTAGAACACTCACCACCAACACTGTAGAACACTCACCACCAACACTGTAGAACACTCACCACCAACACTGTAGAACACTCACCACCAACACTGTAGAATACTCACCATCAACACTGTAGAACACTCACCACCAACACTGTAGAACACTCACCACCAACACTGTAGAACACTCACCACCAACACTGTAGAACACTCACCACCAACACTGTAGAACACTCACCACCAACACTGTAGAACACTCACCACCAACACTGTAGAACACTCACCACCAACACTGGACAACACTCACCACCTACACTGTAGAACACTCACCACCAACACTGTAGAACACTCACCACCAACACTGTAGAACACTCACCACCAACACTGTAGAACACTCACCACCAACACTGTAGAACACTCACCACCAACACTGTAGAACACTCACCTCCAACACTGGACAACACTCACCACCTACACTGTAGAACACTCACCACCAACACTGTAGAACACTCACCACCAACACTGTAGAACACTCACCACCAACACTGTAGAACACTCACCACCAACACTGTAGAACACTCACCACCAACACTGTAGAACACTCACCACCAACACTGTAGAACACTCACCACCAACACTGTAGAACACTCACCACCAACACTGTAGAGCACTCACCACCAACACTGTAGAACACTCACCACCAACACTGTAGAACACTCACCACCAACACTGTAGAACACTCACCACCAACACTGGACAACACTCACCACCTACACTGTAGAACACTCACCACCAACACTGTAGAACACTCACCACCAACACTGTAGAACACTCACCACCAACACTGTAGAACACTCACCACCAACACTGTAGAACACTCACCACCAACACTGTAGAACACTCACCACCAACACTGGACACTCACACTCACCACCAACACTGTAGAACACTCACCACCAACACTGTAGAACACTCAAGACCAACAATGGACAACACTCACCACCTACACTGTAGAACACTCACCACCAACACTGTAGAACACTCACCACCAACACTGTAGAACACTCACCACCAACACTGTAGAACACTCACCACCAACACTGGACAACACTCACCACCTACACTGTAGAACACTCACCACCAACACTGTAGAACACTCACCACCAACACTGTAGAACACTCACCACCAACACTGTAGAACACTCACCACCAACACTGTAGAACACTCACCACCAACACTGTAGAACACTCACCACCAACACTGTAGAACACTCACCACCAACACTGTAGAACACTCACTACCAACACTGTAGAACACTCACCACTAACACTGTAGAACACTCACCACCAACACTGTAGAACACTCACCACCAACACTGTAGAACACTCACCACCAACACTGTAGAACACTCACCACCAACACTGTAGAACACTCACCACCAACACTGTAGAACACTCACCACCAACACTGTAGAACACTCACCACCAACACTGTAGAACACTCACCACCAACACTGTAGAACACTCACCACCAACACTGTAGAACACTCACCACCAACACTGTAGAACACTCACCACCAACACTGTAGAACACTCACCACCAACACTGGAAAACACTCACCACCTACACTGTAGAACACTCACCACCAACACTGTAGAACACTCACCACCAACACTGTAGAACACTCACCACCAACACTGTAGAACACTCACCACCAACACTGTAGAACACTCACCACCAACACTGTAGAACACTCACCACCAACACTGTAGAACACTCACAACCAACACTGTAGAACACTCACCACCAACACTGGACAACACTCACCACCTACACTGTAGAACACTCACCACCAACACTGTAGACAACACTCATCACCTACACTGTAGAACACTCACCACCAACGCTGTAGTACACTCACCACCAACACTGTAGAACACTCACCACCAACACTGTAGAACACTCACCACCAACACTGTAGAACACTCACCACCAACACTGTAGAACACTCACCACCAACACTGTAGAACACTCACCACCAACACTGTAGAACACTCACCACCAACACTGTAGAACACTCACCACAACAAGAACACTCACCACCAACACTGTAGAACACTCACCACCAACACTGTAGAACACTCACCACCAACACTGTAGAACACTCACCACCAACACTGTAGAACACTCACCACCAACACTGTAGAACACTCACCACCAACACTGGACAACACTCACCACCAACACTGTAGAACACTCACCACCAACACTGTAGAACACTCACCACCAACACTGTAGAACACTCACCACCAACACTGTAGAACACTCACCACCAACACTTGACAACACTCACCACCAACACTGTAGAACACTCACCACCAACACTGTAGAACACTCACCACTAACACTGTAGAACACTCACCACCAACACTGGACAACACTCACCACCTACACTGTAGAACACTCACCACCAACACTGTAGAACACTCACCACCAACACTGTAGAACACTCACCACCAACACTGTAGAACACTCACCACCAACACTGTAGAACACTCACCACCAACACTGTAGAACACTCACCACCAACACTGGACAACACTCACCACCTACACTGTAGAACACTCACCACCAACACTGTAGAACACTCACCACCAACACTGGACAACACTCACCACCTACACTGTAGAACACTCACCACCAACACTGTAGAACACTCACCACCAACACTGTAGAACACTCACCACCAACACTGTAGAACACTCACCACCAACACTGGACAACACTCACCACCTACACTGTAGAACACTCACCACCAACACTGTAGAACACTCACCACCAACACTGTAGAACACTCACCACCAACACTGTAGAACACTCACCACCAACACTGTAGAACACTCACCACCAACACTGTAGAACACTCACCACCAACACTGTAGAACACTCACCACCAACACTGTAGAACACTCACCACCAACACTGTAGAACACTCACCACTAACACTGTAGAACACTCACCACCAACACTGTAGAACACTCACCACCAACACTGTAGAACACTCACCACCAACACTGTAGAACACTCACCACCAACACTGTAGAACACTCACCACCAACACTGTAGAACACTCACCACCAACACTGTAGAACACTCACCACCAACACTGTAGAACACTCACCACCAACACTGTAGAACACTCACCACCAACACTGGACAACACTCACCACCTACACTGTAGAACACTCACCACCAACACTGTAGAACACTCACCACCAACACTGTAGAACACTCACCACCAACACTGTAGAACACTCACCACCAACACTGTAGAACACTCACCACCAACACTGTAGAACACTCACCACCAACACTGTAGAACACTCACAACCAACACTGTAGAACACTCACCACCAACACTGGACAACACTCACCACCTACACTGTAGAACACTCACCACCAACACTGGACAACACTCATCACCTACACTGTAGAACACTCACCACCAACACTGTAGAACACTCACCACCAACACTGTAGAACACTCACCACCAACACTGTAGAACACTCACCACCAACACTGTAGAACACTCACCACCAACACTGTAGAACACTCACCACCAACACTGTAGAACACTCACCACCAACACTGTAGAACACTCACCATCAACACTGTAGAACACTCACCACCAACACTGTAGAACACTCACAACCAACACTGTAGAACACTCACCACCAACACTGTAGAACACTCACCACCAACACTGTAGAACACTCACCACCAACACTGTAGAACACTCACCACCAACACTGGACAACACTCACCACCTACACTGTAGAACACTCACCACCAACACTGTAGAACACTCACCACCAACACTGTAGAACACTCACCACCCACACTGTAGAACACTCACCACCAACACTGGACAACACTCACCACCTACACTGTAGAACACTCACCACCAACACTGTAGAACACTCACCACCAACACTGTAGAACACTCACCACCAACACTGTAGAACACTCACCACCAACACTGTAGAACACTCACCACCAACACTGTAGAGCACTCACCACCAACACTGTAGAACACTCACCACCAACACTGTAGAACACTCACCACCAACACTGTAGAACACTCACCACCAACACTGGACAACACTCACCACCTACACTGTAGAACACTCACCACCAACACTGTAGAACACTCACCACCAACACTGGACAACACTCACCACCAACACTGTAGAACACTCTCCACCAACACTGTAGAACACTCACCACCAACACTGGACAACACTCACCACCTACACTGTAGAACACTCACCACCAACACTGTAGAACACTCACCACCAACACTGTAGAACACTCACCACCAACACTGTAGAACACTCACCAGCAACACTGTAGAACACTCACCACCAACACTGTAGAACACTCACCACCAACACTGTAGAACACTCACCACTAACACTGTAGAACACTCACCACCAACACTGTAGAACACTCACCACCAACACTGTAGAACACTCACCACCAACACTGTAGAACACTCACCACCAACACTGTAGAACACTCACCACCAACACTGTAGAACACTCACCACCAACACTGTAGAACACTCACCACCAACACTGTAGAACACTCACCACCAACACTGTAGAACACTCACCACCAACACTGTAGAACACTCACCACCAACACTGGACAACACTCACCACCTACACTGTAGAACACTCACCACCAACACTGTGGAACACTCACCACCAACACTGTAGAACACTCACCACCAACACTGTAGAACACTCACCACCAACACTGTAGAACACTCACCACCAACACTGTAGAACACTCACCACCAACACTGTAGAACACTCACCACCAACACTGTAGAACACTCACCACCAACACTGGACAACACTCACCACCTACACTGTAGAACACTCACCACCAACACTGGACAACACTCATCACCTACACTGTAGAACACTCACCACCAACACTGTAGAACACTCACCACCAACACTGTAGAACACTCACCACCAACACTGTAGAACACTCACCACCAACACTGTAGAACACTCACCACCAACACTGTAGAACACTCACCACCAACACTGTAGAACACTCACCACCAACACTGTAGAACACTCACCACCAACACTGTAGAACACTCACCACCAACACTGTAGAACACTCACCACCAACACTGTAGAACACTCACCACCAACACTGGAAAACACTCACCACCTACACTGTAGAACACTCACCACCAACACTGTAGAACACTCACCACCAACACTGTAGAACACTCACCACCAACACTGTAGAACACTCACCACCAACACTGTAGAACACTCACCACCAACACTGTAGAACACTCACCACCAACACTGTAGAACACTCACCACCAACACTGTAGAACACTCACCACCAACACTGTAGAACACTCACCACTAACACTGTAGAACACTCACCACCAACACTGTAGAACACTCACCACCAACACTGTAGAACACTCACCACCAACACTGTAGAACACTCACCACCAACACTGTAGAACACTCACCACCAACACTGTAGAACACTCACCACCAACACTGTAGAACACTCACCACCAACACTGTAGAACACTCACCACCAACACTGTAGAACACTCACCACCAACACTGGACAACACTCACCACCTACACTGTAGAACACTCACCACCAACACTGTAGAACACTCACCACCAACACTGTAGAACACTCACCACCAACACTGTAGAACACTCACCACCAACACTGTAGAATACTCACCACCAACACTGTAGAACACTCACCACCAACACTGTAGAACACTCACCAAGGGTTCTAAAGGAATGTAAAGAGGAGCTTAGCACACCTTTGGCTAATCTTTTCAACATATCACTACAAACTGGCATGGTGCCAGATAAGTGGAAAATGGCAAATGTGATACCTATTTTCAAAACAGGTGACAGGTCCTTAGCTTCGAACTATAGACCAATAAGCCTAACCTCCATAGTGGGAAAATTTATGGAATCAATAATTGCCGAGGCAGTTCGTAGCCACCTTGAAAAGCATAAATTAATCAACGAATCTCAGCATGGTTTTACAAAGGGGCGTTCCTGCCTTACGAATTTATTAACTTTTTTCACTAAGGTATTTGAGGAGGTAGATCATGGTAATGAATATGATATTGTGTATATGGACTTCAGTAAGGCTTTTGACAGGGTCCCACATCAGAGACTATTGAGGAAAATTAAAGCACATGGAATAGGAGGAGAAATTTTTTCCTGGATAGAGGCATGGTTGACAAATAGGCAGCAGAGAGTTTGCATAAATGGGGAGAAATCAGAGTGGGGAAGCGTCACGAGCGGTGTTCCACAGGGGTCAGTGTTGGGCCCCCTGCTGTTCACAATCTACATAAACGACATAGATGAGGGCATAAAGAGCGACATCGGCAAGTTTGCCGATGACACCAAAATAGGCCGTCGAATTCATTCTGACGAGGACATTCGAGCACTCCAGGAAGATTTGAATAGACTGATGCAGTGGTCGGAGAAGTGGCAGATGCAGTTTAATATAGACAAATGCAAAGTTCTAAATGTTGGACAGGACAATAACCATGCCACATATAAACTAAATAATGTAGATCTTAATATTACGGATTGCGAAAAAGATTTAGGAGTTCTGGTTAGCAGTAATCTGAAACCAAGACAACAGTGCATAAGTGTTCGCAATAAAGCTAATAGAATCCTTGGCTTCATATCAAGAAGCATAAAAAATAGGAGTCCTCAGGTTGTTCTTCAACTCTATACATCCTTGGTTAGGCCTCATTTAGATTATGCTGCACAGTTTTGGTCACCGTATTACAGAATGGATATAAATTCTCTGGAAAATGTACAAAGGAGGATGACAAAGATGATCCCATGTATCAGAAACCTTCCCTATGAGGATAGACTAAGGGCCCTGAAACTGCACTCTCTAGAAAGACGTAGAATTAGGGGGGATATGATTGAGGTTTATAAGTGGAAGACAGGAATAAATAAAGGGGATGTAAATAGTGTGCTGAAAATATCTAGCCTAGACAGGACTCGCAGCAATGGTTTTAAGTTGGAAAAATTCAGATTCAGGAGGGATATAGGAAAGTACTGGTTTGGTAATAGAGTTGTGGATGAGTGGAACAAACTCCCAAGTACCGTTATAGAGGCCAGAACGTTGTGTAGCTTTAAAAATAGGTTGGATAAATACATGAGTAGATGTGGGTGGGTGTGAGTTGGACCTGATAGCTTGTGCTAACAGGTCGGTTGCCGTGTTCCTCCCTTAAGTCAATGTGACCTGACCTGACTAGGTTGGGTGCATTGGCTTAAGCCGGTAGGGACTTGGACCTGCCTCGCATGGGCCAGTAGGCCTTCTGCAGTGTTCCTTCGTTCTTATGTTCTTATGTTCTTAACACTGTAGAACACTCACCACCAACACTGGACAACACTCACCACCTACACTGTAGAACACTCACAACCAACACTGGACAACACTCATCACCTACACTGTAGAACACTCACCACCAACACTGTAGAACACTCACCACCAACACTGTAGAACACTCACCACCAACACTGTAGAACACTCACCACCAACACTGTAGAACACTCACCACCAACACTGTAGAACACTCACCACCAACACTGTAGAACACTCACCACCAACACTGTAGAACACTCACCACCAACACTGTAGAACACTCACCACCAACACTGTAGAACACTCACCACCAACACTGTAGAACACTCACCACCAACACTGTAGAACACTCACCACCAACACTGTAGAACACTCACCACCAACACTGGACAACACTCACCACCTACACTGTAGAACACTCACCACGAACACTGTAGAACACTCACCACCATCACTGTAGAACACTCACCACTAACACTGTAGAACACTCACCACCAACACTGTAGAACACTCACCACCAACACTGTAGAACACTCACCACCAACACTGTAGAACACTCACCACCAACACTGTAGAACACTCACCACCAACACTGTCGAACACTCACCACTGTAGAACACTCACCACCAACACTGTAGAACACTCACCACCAACACTGGAGAACACTCACCACCAACACTGTAGAACACTCACCACCTACACTGTAGAACACTCACCACCAACACTGTAGAACACTCACCACCAACACTGTAGAACACTCACCACCAACACTGTAGAACACTCACCACCAACACTGTAGAACACTCGCCACCAACACTGTAGAACACTCACCACCAACACTGTAGAACACTCACCACCAACACTGTAGAACACTCACCACCTACACTGTAGAACACTCACCACCAACACTGTAGAACACTCACCACCAACACTGTAGTAGAACACTCACCACCAACACTGTAGAACACTCACCACCAACACTGTAGAACACTCACCACCAACACTGTAGAACACTCACCACCAACACTGTAGAACACTCACCACCAACACTGTAGAACACTCACCACCAACACTGTAGAACACTCACCACCAACACTGTAGAACACTCACCACCAACACTGTAGAACAACACTCACCACCACCAACACTGGACACTGTAGAACACTCACCACCAACACTGTAGAACACTGTAGAACACTCACCAACACTGTAGAACACTCACCACCAACACTGTAGAACACTCACCACCAACACTGTAGAACACTCACCACCAACACTGTAGAACACTCACCACCAACACTGTAGAACTGTAGAACACTCACCACCAACACTGTAGAACACTCACCACCAACACTGTAGAACACTCACCACCAACACTGTAGAACACTCACCACTCACTCACCACCAACACTGTAGAACACTCACCACCAACACTGTAGAACACTCACCACCAACACTGTAGAACACTCACCACCAACACTGTAGAACACTCACCACCAACACTGTAGAACACTCACCACCAACACTGTAGAACACTCACCACCAACACTGTAGAACACTCACCACCAACACTGTAGAACACTCACCACCAACACTGTAGAACACTCACCACCAACACTGTAGAACACTCACCACCAACACTGTAGAACACTCACCACCAACACTGTAGAACACTCACCACCAACACTGTAGAACACTCACCACCAACACTGGAGAACACTCACCACCAACACTGTAGAACACTCACCACCAACACTGGAGAACACTCACCACCAACACTGGAGAACACTCACCACCAACACTGGAGAACACTCACCACCAACACTGTAGAACACTCACCACCAACACTGTAGAACACTCACCACCAACACTGTAGAACACTCACCACCAACACTGTAGAACACTCACCACCAACACTGTAGAACACTCACCACCAACACTGTAGAACACTCACCACCAACACTGGAGAACACTCACCACCAACACTGTAGAACACTCACCACCAACACTGTAGAACACTCACCACCAACACTGTAGAACACTCACCACCAACACTGTAGAACACTCACCACCAACACTGTAGAACACTCACCACCAACACTGTAGAACACTCACCACCAACACTGTAGAACACTCACCACCAACACTGTAGAACACTCACCACCAACACTGTAGAACACTCACCACCAACACTGGAGAACACTCACCACCAACACTGGAGAATACTCACCACCAACACTGTAGAACACTCACCACCAACACTGGAGAACACTCACCACCAACACTGGAGAACACTCACCACCAACACTGGAGAACACTTACCACCAACACTGTAGAACACACCACCAACACTGTAGAACACTCACCACCAACACTGTAGAACACTCACCACCAACACTGTAGAACACTCACCACCAACACTGTAGAACACTCACCACCAACACTGTAGAACACTCACCACCAACACTGGAGAACACTCACCACCAACACTGTAGAACACTCACCACCAACACTGTAGAACACTCACCACCAACACTGTAGAACACTCACCACCAACACTGGAGAACACTCACCACCAACACTGTAACACTGTAGAACACTCACCACCAACACTGTAGAACACTCACTACCAACACTGTAGAACACTCACCACCAACACTGTAGAACACTCACCACCAACACTGTAGAACACTCACCACCAACACTGTAGAACACTCGCCACCACACTGTAGAACACTCACCACCAACACTGTAGAACACTCACCACCAACACTGTAGAACACTCACCACCAACACTGTAGAACACTCACCACCAACACTGGAGAACACTCACCACCAACACTGTAGAACACTCACCACCAACACTGTAGAACACTCACCACCAACACTGTAGAACACTCACCACCAACACTGTAGAACACTCACCACCAACACTGTAGAACACTCACCACCAACACTGTAGAACACTCACCACCAACACTGTAGAACACTCACCACCAACACTGTAGAACACTCACCACCAACACTGTAGAACACTCACCACCAACACTGGAGAACACTCACCACCAACACTGGAGAACATTCACCACCAACACTGTAGAACACCCACCACCAACACTGGAGAACACTCACCACCAACACTGGAGAACACTCACCACCAACACTGGAGAACACTTACCACCAACACTGTAGAACACACCACCAACTCTGGAGAACACTCACCACCAACACTGGAGAACACTCACCACCAACACTGTAGAACACACCACCAACACTGGATAGCACTCACCACCAACACTGGAGAACACTCACCACCAACACTGGAGAACACTCACCACCAACACTGGAGAACACTCACCACCAACACTGGAGAACACTCACCACCAACACTGTAGAACACACCACCAACACTGTAGAACACACCACCAACACTGGAGAACACTCACCACCAACACTGGAGAACACTCACCACCAACACTGGAGAACACTCACCACCAACACTGGAGAACACTCACCACCAACACTGTAGAACACACCACCAACACTGGAGAACACTCACCACCAACACTGGAGAACACTCACCACCACAAGGCAGCCATCCCTTTAACCCTCTTTCAAGTATATCACTTTAATACAGTCATTTCACTGTCTTGGTGAGCAACTGTCACTAGGGATTTTCTTGCATTTAAGTCAAGATGACTCATCCAAGGCATAGGCTTCACCATTATTTTATTAATATATTTTGCTAGATTGCAAGCTTATGTGAATAATGGTAA
This sequence comes from Cherax quadricarinatus, assembly GCF_038502225.1. Classification (NCBI taxonomy): domain Eukaryota; kingdom Metazoa; phylum Arthropoda; class Malacostraca; order Decapoda; family Parastacidae; genus Cherax; species Cherax quadricarinatus. The sequence goes on from NC_091298.1 coordinate 32,870,659, forward strand.
ACAGTGAATATCGGGAATGCTTTTTGAATATCGGGATATGCCTGTTGAATATCGGGACATGCCTGTTGAATATCGGGACATGCCTGTTGAATATCGGAACGTGCCTGTTGAATATCGAGACATGCCTGTTGAATATCGGGACATGTCTGTTGAATATCGGAACGTGCCTGTTGAATATCGAGACATGCCTGTTGAATATCGGGACATGCCTGTTGAATATCGGGACATGCCTGTTGAATATCGGGACATGTCTGTTGAATATCGGAACGTGCCTGTTGAATATCGAGACATGCCTGTTGAATATCGGGACATGCCTGTTGAATATCGGAACGTGCCTGTTGAATATCGAGACATGCCTGTTGAATATCGGGACATGCCTGTTGAATATCAGGACATGCCTGTTGAATATCGGGACATGCCTGTTGAATATCGGGACATGCCTGTTGAATGCCTGCAGAATTAATTGGGATATGCCTGCTTTATGTCAGGTTAGTTTCAAGTTATTCCACGTTGATAGAAGCAAAAGGGAGTCTGGGTGGCACTATATGTTAGAAAACACTTAAATTTCTGCATGAAACCGGGTATTAAGACTGAAAGAAGACACACACAGTCTATCTGGATAAAATTTTCTGAAGGTTATGAAAAATTAGTTTTAGGCGTGATTTATGGTCCTCCAAACTTTGATAGGGACCAGGGGAGACTGTACTGGGAAGAAATTGATAAATTAGACACATGTGCAACTCTTGGGTATCTTTATTGAGGAAACGTTTCGCCACACAGTGGCTTCATCAGTCCATACAAAGGAGAATCTTGAAGAACAGGAGGAGAATGAGGTAATCAGTCCCTCAACCTTGAGTCGATGTGTTCAGTCCATCAATCTTGAATAGAATACGGCATATCAGCGGAGAAGCAGCTTATAAACCGTATGGCAGGAGAGGTGCAGCAGTCACAGGTCGTGTCACATTTGTTCAATGTGGAAGTAGGTCGTGCCCAAGAATTAGGCAAGCGAAGAATTCCTAAGTATTAAGATCCCAAGAAGTTGCAGTGTCTGACAGATTTGTAGATGAATGGTTCAGAGAACCGACATGTTGATAAATTAGACACATGTGCAACTCTTGGGTATCTTTATTGAGGAAACGTTTCGCCACGTATGGACTGATGAAGCCACTGTGTGGGGAAACGTTTCCTCAATAAAGATACCCAAAAGTTGCACATGTGTCTAATTTATCAACATGTCGGTTCTCTGAACCATTCATCTGGGAAGAAATTGTTACAGCCATAAGGCACGATAACATTGTAATTCTTGGAAACTTTAACTTTAGTCAAATTGACTGATATTTATTGACTTCGAATTTTGAATCAAATGACTTCCACTAGAAAGCTCAAAATTGTTTTCTGGAGCAGTTTGTAACAGTAACAACGAGGGTAAACAACCTGCTTGATTTGTTTCTTGCTAACAAGGATAGCCTTATTAATAAACTAGAGATAACAGTGTAACTTGGTGCAAGCGATCACAAATTAATTACCTTTACTATCAATTGGAAATATGATAGGGATAATCCAATAACAGTCAAAGATTTTCGACTGGCAGATTACAATGGGTATAGAACACACCTACAATCTGTGGTCTGGGGGTATCGAAGAGAACTGTCAATGTGTGTTTTCTAAACACTCTAGAAGATGGCCAATGAACATTTATTCTGTTCAGAGAAATGAGATCGAATAGAAATGATCCGAAATAAATGAGCAATAGGCTTAAATATCCTTGAGGGCAAAAGAAATTTATTGGAGGATCAGATGAGGTGAAGGGCATCTCGTATATCAAGAGGCAGCTTAAAAAGGGGATAAAAAAAATTAATTAATGTGGTAAATGTATATGGAGCGAAGGTCAGAGAAAAGAAAGGTCCTCTAAAAACTATCTCTGGACAGTTTACTGAAAAAGAAAATAAATGTGCTCGAATTTTAATAAAAAATATTAATTTATTCAGTCTTTCTTTGCAATGAAGATTTCTTACGCAATCGATTAATGGTGTCATTCTTCGCCAAATGTTTTCGAAAGAAGTCTCACGAAATCGTAATGACACGGTTGCAAACAAACCTTACCACGGGAGGGGACAGAACCCGCGGACAGAGAGTCATAAAACTTCATACCGACCTATGACTCTCTGATCGCGGGTTTTATCCCCGCCCGTGGTATGGTTTGTTTTCTAAAGAATTTTTATTCATTCTGTAATATGGCGACCACATGGGAGTAAACAATAATCAGGTGGCACAAATGAACTCTTCATGACTTTTCATTTACCGGATTATTCCACTTCTAATAACAAAAACAATAATAATAATAATAATAATTATAATAAGTAACACTACTGCTATTGCTACTAATGCTGGTATTTCTACTGCTCCTAATAATAATAATAACACTAATGCTAATAATAATAATAATAATAATAATAATAATAATAATAATAATAATAATAATAATAATAATAACGTAGGTCCAACACTGTTACCAGTCAGTCACTGAGCTTCCAATAGCATAATCTTGCAAAAATCACTTCCGTAATATATTTGTATCAGGCATATCAATATGTCACAGATAAGAGTGTTAGACCTGTTACATGTAAGAATCACGGCTGAAATCCCCTTCTATTCTGCTATTAATTCACTGTCGTTTATTAAGAGTTATTTTGGATTTTAAAGATCGTGTTTACAAATTTGGGGTGCAAGTCTTGCACCCCAACTTTATACTGTAGTGGCTTGTGTGAATCTACGTCTGATCTGATATGAACTCATTCAGCATGCTTATTTAGACTCATTCATGACTTGTAAATGAATGGTATACAATTCAGACAAAATGAAAATTAAACACATGTGAAAAAAAGCTGAAATAGTTTTGACTGATGTTTTTGACTGGTGTTTTTGACTGATGTTGCTGGTGTGTCGTGCAGCTTCATGATCCATAGGCAGTCGAAAGGCTTTAAAAATCTCACAAACAAAATACAACAGTTTTATTTAACAATTTTAATTAGAACTTTTTGGCAAAAAATAATACAATTATATTAGTTTTGTTGAAAATAAATGTTACTAAATACAATGCAGCACATTCTGAAAAATCAACAAATCAGTTATTTTTCTTACCTATATGTGCTACTTACGATTTTTCGAGAATTGTATGAGAAGAGCTTTGAAATGATTTATCACTGAACGTCGTTGCAACCCCTCCCGGGGTCACCGCCCCCAGGGAATTATTTAGAGTGCAGTGTTGCCAAAAACCTGCAGTTGGGTATAAGGAAACAAGGTGTGGTTTCCTGGTTTTCATGGAGACTGAATAACTAAAATTCAACGTAGAAACAAACGCACATTCCCCGCAAAATATATATGATTATAGAATTTATATTTATATATTTTTGTGTGGATATATGCATTTGTAAACATAAGCCATTTTATGTATGCTTAAATATATGTATGAAGTCATTCTTGTCTCTTTTTATGGCTAATATAATTCCAACAAAACTGATTTTATGAGTACTCGGTGAAATTCACGTACTCCGTGCAACCCTAAAGCTCATTTTTAACTTCGCACATAATTTCTGCTCCCACTAAGTCTGTCATTCGTGGTCATAAAATCGTCTCTCTACCTGATTGCTCGTATTTTTATTCTTTACAGATCTTGCTCTCCTTAATTGTCCCAAGTTTCAACTCACTTTATTTCCTTTCTAATTTAATGTTAGATTTTGTGACACATTATGGTGACGATTGCACTTGAGAATATAAGTAAGAATATAAGTGAGAATATAAGTAAGAGTTGTAAATGGTTAAAGCACATTATGGAATGAGGAAAATATATCTACGTAACGTATGAGAAAACAGTACTTTGCTTAGATAAATGAACGCACCAGTTTTTCCAGTTGATCGACATACAACACCTGAACCATTTATGATGATGTGGGCGAGGTGGTCAAGGGCCTATCAAACACAGTTTATATTTTACCCAAGGTTAAATATTTTTACTTGTCGAATATATATTAAACTCTTCCCAAATTTTATTAATTAAAAATGAGTAAGTTGCATAATACTGAACTAATATTCATATTAATTTCAAAACTATTTTTATGAAGGTAAAAGAACATAAGTGAAACTATTGTGACATTTTATTGTTGCAACATTTCGCTCTCCAGAAGCTTTTTGAAAATCAATTGGATGGTTAAAATATCTGACATGAATAAACAGAACATTAGACTCTTGTCTAATTCTAATACTAATATTTATGTTGTAATCTTAATTCAAGACTTTTCACAGTTTGACAGTAATAAACTTTATTCCATTTTTACAAGGAATTTTATGCACACAGTTGTCAGTATTTTCTGGTGAATTTTTAATCAAAAGTTGGTTCACTGTATCAACATTTTTAAATACATCTTTGATTTTAAAATTAAGAAGATAATGTATATCAAGAAAGTTTTCATGGTAAAGAAGAACCAATAAATTTTTAGTTGAATAAATTTGTTTGTGCTTTATCGAAATGTAAAACGTATTTCTGTCAATTTTAAAAGATTTTTTTAAGTGTTTTAGGTGTTTTAGATCTTTACGTATTTCATAAATTTTCAAGATTTTTTATCTATGAACTCTGGGCTGCAAATACGCAAAGCTCTCAAAAATATTAATGAGAATACATAAAGTTTAACTATCATGATGTGAAGAATAATAGTGCACATACGAACAGTAATTTAAAATCATGACTTCCCTTAATAATTAAAACATCTGGAAAAGGCAAAAAGTTATTTTGTTCGAACTCAAAATAAAAATTCATGGAGTGAGCTAGACATTTTAATTTAATAAGGAAATGGTTTTTAACTATTTACTTATTAATTAGATATAAAACATCAACATATCTGTACAATTTAGGTCTATTGGGAAGGAGTTTGTTAAGAAATCTTGTTTCAGAGTATTCCGTATAGAAATTGGTAAGAACAGGTGAGAGAGGATTTGATAGATGAAAATATCTTGAATTTTTAATTAAATAGGTCGAGGATCAGGCAGGAGTACAAAGAGACCTGTACAGGTTACAAGCCTGGTCCAGCAGCTGGCTCCTTGAATTTAACCCTGCCAAATGCAAAGTCATGAAGATCGGGGAAGGGCAAAGAAGACCGCTGACAGAGTATAGTCTAGGTGGACTGCAAACCTCGCTGCAAGGAAAAAGATCTTGGGGCGAATATAATACCGAGCACATCTGAGGCACACATCAATCAAATAACTGCTGCAGCATACGGGCGTCTGGCAAACCTAAGAATAGTGTTCCGATACCTCAGTAAGGAATCGTTCAAGACTCTGTACACCATATACGTTAGGCCCATATTGGAGTATGCAGCACCAGTTTAGAATCCACACCTGGTCAAGCACCTCAAGAAATTATAGAAAGTGCAAAGGCTTGCAACGAGACTAGTCTCGGAGCTAAGGGGATTGTCCTACAAAGAAAGGTTGAAGGTAATCGGCTTGACGACACTGGAGGACAGGAGGGTCACAAGAGACATGATAACGACATATAAAATCTGACACAGAAACAAGGGGTCATAATTGGAAGTTGAAGACTCCTATGAATCAAAGGGACATCAGTCATAGAGTTGCCAAGAAATAGAATAGCCTAGAAAGTGACGCAGTGGAGTCAGTAACCATACATAGTTTTAAGAAGAAGTTTTATGAAGCTCATGGAGCAGGGGAAGAGAGAGGACCCAGTAGCAATAAGTGAAGAGGGGGGACAGGAGCTATGACTCGAGACCTGCAACCACAAATAGGTGAGTACACACACACACACAAAAAAAAAAAAAAAAAAAAAAAAAAAAAAATGGATTGCCAGAGAGCAACAAGAAAAATCAAAGGACAGGAGGAGGAAACTGCAAAGGAAGATTGGGCAGCAGAGCTCATAAAAAGAGATCATGAATGGGAAAAGAAACTAGAAGAACTTAGCATGAGAATGGAAGAGAGGGTAGATATGGAAAGCAGGAAGTGGGAGGTGCATGTCAAAGCAGCAGAGGCTAGGATACAGAGTTTAGAAGAGGAACTGAAAAATCTGAAACAGCCTAAAGAACATTTTGGGACTGCTACCTCAGCCACAAATAAGGGGACTGTAGGGAAAGAAGGGGCACAACTGCATGGGGAAGCTCTATCAGAGGAGACTGTAGTAAATAAAAGAGCTAAGCTTTATGTGGAGGCCCTAACAGACAACAACAGAGCCCAAGGAAAGCAGAGAAGAGAAAATGACAGGCCACTGAGCCCAAGTACATTAGCCAGTGAAACTGAAGAAAGGAAAGCTGCAGTGCAGGAAACCAAATTAAATGAGGGGATACACAGGGATACGCAGTGGGAGAATGAAAGGGTGAGGTCAGTCTTTGTGTATGGGCTCCACGAAGTTGAAGGGGAAACATATGAAGCAAGAGAACAAGGGGAAAAAAAACAATTGAAAGCATCATGAAAGCAATAGGAGAAGACGACATGACCCAGCTGGAAAATTTTCGGAGAATAGGGGGGTTTGTAAAAAAAAGAACCCGGCCAGCGAAAGTGACCTTCAAGGCAGAAGCGACTCAGACCAGGACCCTGCAGGAGAAAGCACGATTAAGGGACATGCCGGCATACAGGAAGGTGTATCTCGACCGCGACAGAACACAAGAAGAAAGGCAGAAACTGAGAGAGATGGTAAAAAGGCGAAAGGAGGAAAGAGAGGGGATGGAGAAGACAGACAGGAGATCCCAGACCCAGGAAGATCAAATACAGCCACCCTCACAACTTCCTATAGAAGCCTCCCAACCAGTGCAACCAAACACTCTAAATCAAAACACCCATGCCACATCCAATGCCCCCACCCACTACATTACAAACTCCACCCCCACAGCAACAACCCATAGTTCCTTACCAGGTCTCCCACTTCCCCAACCCCAATATACCTCCCAGACCACAGTTTTAGAAAAGAAGTTGAAGGTGTGGTATACAAATGCAGATGGAATAACAAACAAGTATGAGGAGTGGCACGAAAGAATCAAAGAGACATCCCCAGACATAATAGCACTCACAGAAACAAAACTCACCAGAATAATAACAGATTCAATCTTTCCATCCGGATACCAAATCCTCAGGAAAGACAGAGGGAGGAGAGGGGGAGGAGGAGTTGCACTGTTCATTAAAAACCAGTGTGATTTTGAGAAAATGGAAGGAATGGATGGCACGGGCGAAAGGGACTACTTAGTAGGAACAATCCAGTCTGAGGGACATAAGGTGATAATTGCAGTAATGTACAACCCACCACAGAACTGCAGGAGGCCAAGAGAAGAATACGATGAGAGCAACAGAGCAATGATCGACACACTAGCCGAGGTGGCCAGGAGAGCACACATGGGGGGAGCAAAGTTGCTAGTTATGGGTGATTTCAATCACAAGGAGATTGACTGGGAAAACCTGGAGCCCCATGGGGGTCCCGAAACATGGAGAGCCAAGATGATAGATGTGGCACTGGAAAACCTCATGCATCAACATGTTAGAGACACTACCAGAGAGAGAGGAAAGTATGAACCAGCAAGGCTGGACCTTGTATTCACCATGAGTAGTTTGGACATCGAGGGTATCATGTATGAAAGGCCCCTGGGAGCTAGTGATCATGTGATTCTGTGCTTCGACTACATAGTTGAGCTCCAAGTGGAGAGAGTAGCAGGAATAGGCTGGGAAAAACCAAACTACAAAAGGGGGAACTACTCAGGCATGAGGAACTTCCTTCAAGACATTCAGTGGGAGAGGGAACTGACAGGAAAACCAGTACAAGAAATGATGGACTATGTAGCAACAAAATGCAAGGATTGTAATAAAGTTGGTAGAATTACCGACAATATGTAAAGTAAAAGGACACAAGTGCAACTAATGTGACATTTATTGTGGCAACGTTTCGCTCTCCAGGAGCTTTATCAAGCCATTACAAACAATACATGGACACAGAGGGTATATAAAGGCTCAGAGTGAGGTGAATACTAGTGAGGTACCATTCCGATGTTCACTAGTGGTAGTAGTAGTAGTAGTAGTGGTAGTGACAAAAGCAATTAATTCGTACATGAGTAAAAGGATATAAAAGCTATTACTTGGGTAACATAAAAATAGGTTGGACAAATATAAACTGGAATGAGGCAGGATGTTTCAGTGTTCACTCTCTGTGCTTTGTGTAGTATAACAGGAGAGACTATGTGATGGCAGGGTTTACTGTTTTCAGGAGGATTCTTGCTAAGACTTCGGAGATGGTGAAGCTGCCGTTGTTTTGTTTAATTGTATTCGAAACAGCGATCAGTGCTGATTCAAGGCATTTGCGTGTGCGGAAATTAGTTTCTTTTATCACTAATTGGGCGTCTCTGAATTTCATAAGATGATTGGTGGAATTTCGGTGTTGTACACAGGCGTTGTTTAAGTTGTCGTTCCTACAAGCGTAAATGTGTTCATTGAGGCGGGTGTCGAGGTTTCTTGCTGTTTCACCTACGTAGATCTTGTCACAGCCTCCACAGGGTATAGTGTAAACTCCTGCATTGACTGGTTCGTGGTGCTTGGGTTTTGTCCTGGTTAGATCCTTTATTGAAGTGGTAGAAGCGATGGCGACTCTGGTGTTAGCTTGTGAAAGTACTTTTGAGACGTTTAGTGCAACCTGGCTGTTGGGAAGAATTATAACTTTGTTGGGAGCGGTGTTGATGCGTGGAGAATTGATGATCTGAAGATCTCTTTTCTTGCAGTCTTTGATGAAAAAAGAAGGAAATTGTAACTCAGTGAATGTTTGGTGAATGTAAGTACATTCCTCGTCAAGAAACTCAGGACTACAAATTCGGTATGCTCTTAGGAAAAACCCGATGATGATGCCTCTTTTGGTCTTGGTATCTTGACTGGAATAGAAGTGTGTGAGATCATTTTTATTGGTGGGTTTCCGATAAACTTGAAATCTTAGGTTGTTGTCTACTTTGTGAATGAGGACGTCGAGGAAAGGTAGCTTGTCATTGGACTCTTCTTCTAGTGTAAACTGAATCGCTGGTTCAACTGCGTTGAGCCTTGCCTGAAGATCCCGTACATCAAAACGTTTTGGAGTTATTACGAGGACATCGTCCACGTAACGTAACCAAGTGACGCTTGAAGGGATGATGTTGGCGAAGTGTTCGGACTCTAGGTGTTCCATGTATAAGTTGGCTAGGACGGCACTTATTGGGGACCCCATTCCCATGCCGTATTCCAGTCAAGATACCAAGATCAAAAGAGGCATCATCATCGGGTTTTTCCTAAGAGCATACCGAATTTGTAGTCCTGAGTTTCTTGACGAGGAATGTACTTACATTCACCAAACATTCACTGAGTTACAATTTCCTTCTTTTTTCATCAAAGACTGCAAGAAAAGAGCTCTTCAGATCATCAATTCTCCACGCATCAACACCGCTCCCAACAAAGTTATAATTCTTCCCAACAGCCAGGTTGCACTAAACGTCTCAAAAGTACTTTCACAAGCTAACACCAGAGTCGCCATCGCTTCTACCACTTCAATAAAGGATCTAACCAGGACAAAACCCAAGCACCACGAACCAGTCAATGCAGGAGTTTACACTATACCCTGTGGAGGCTGTGACAAGATCTACGTAGGTGAAACAGCAAGAAACCTCGACACCCGCCTCAATGAACACATTTACGCTTGTAGGAACGACAACTTAAACAACGCCTGTGTACAACACCGAAATTCCACCAATCATCTTATGAAATTCAGAGACGCCCAATTAGTGATAAAAGAAACTAATTTCCGCACACGCAAATGCCTTGAATCAGCACTGATCGCTGTTTCGAATACAATTAAACAAAACAACGGCAGCTTCACCATCTCCGAAGTCTTAGCAAGAATCCTCCTGAAAACAGTAAACCCTGCCATCACATAGTCTCTCCTGTTATACTACACAAAGCACAGAGAGTGAACACTGAAACATCCTGCCTCATTCCAGTTTATATTTGTCCAACCTATTTTTATGTTACCCAAGTAATAGCTTTTATATCCTTTTACTCATGTACGAATTAATTGCTTTTGTCACTACCACTACTACTACTACTACTACCACTAGTGAACATCGGAATGGTACCTCACTAGTATTCACCTCACTCTGAGCCTTTATATACCCTCTGTGTCCATGTATTGTTTGTAATGGCTTGATAAAGCTCCTGGAGAGCGAAACGTTGCCACAATAAATGTCACATTAGTTGCACTTGTGTCCTTTTACTTTACAAAATGCAAGGAGGCAGAGGAGAGGTTTGTTCCTAAAGGAAACAGAAATAATGGGAAGAACAGAACGAGTCCTTGGTTCACCCAAAGGTGTAGGGAGGCAAAAACTAGGTGTACTAGAGAATGGAAAAGGTACAGAAGACAGAGAACTCAGGAAAATAAAGAAATCAGCCGAAGAGCCAGAAACGAATATGCACAAATAAGAAGGGAGGCTCAGAGACAATAAGAAAATGACATAGCATCAACAGTAAAGACTGACCCGAAGCTGTTGTACAGCCACATCAGGAGGAAAACAACAGTCAAGGACCAGGTAATCAGACTGAGGAAGAGTGATGGGGAATTCACAAGGAACGACCAAGAGGTATGTCAGGAGCTCAACACAAGATTTAAAGAGGTATTTACAGTGGAAACCAGTAGGACTCCAGGAAATCAGAACAGGGGGGCACACCAGCAAGTGCTGGATGAGGTACATATAACCAAGGAGGAGGTGAAGAAGCTGCTATGCGAACTTGACACCTCAAAGGCGGTGGGACCAGACAACATCTCTCCATTGGTCCTTAAAGAGGGAGCAGAGATATTGTGTGAGCCATTAACAAAGATCTTCAACACATCATTTGAAACTGGGCAACTCCCTGAGGTATGGAAAATGGAAAATGTAGTCCCAATTTTTAAAAAGGGAGACAGACATGAGGCACTAAACTACAGACCTGTATCACCGTGTATAGTATGCAAGGTCATGGAGAAGATCATCAGGAGGAGAGTGGTGGGGCACCTGGAAAGAAACAAGTGTATAATTGATAACCAACACGGTTTTAGGGAAGGAAAATCCTGTGTCACAAACCTACTAGAGTTTTATGACAAGGTGACAGAAGTAGACAAGAGAGAGAGGGGTGGATCGACTGCATATTTTTGGACTGCAAGAAGGCCTTCGACACGGTTCCTCACAAGAGGTTACTGCAAAAGCTAGAGGATCAGGCACACATTACAGGAAAGGCACTGCAATGGATCAGAGAATACCTGACAGGGAGGCAACAACGAGTCATGGTACGCGACGAGGTGTCAGAGTGGGCGCCTGTGACAAGCGGGGTTCCACAGGGGTCAGTCCTAGGACCTGTTCTGTTCTTGGTATATGTGAACGACATAACGGAAGGGATAGACTCAGAAGTGTCCTTGTTTGCAGATGATGCGAAGTTAATGAGAAGAATCAAATCGGATGAGGATCAGGCAGGACTACAAAGAGACCTGGACAGGCTACAAGCCTGGATCAGCAACTGGCTCCTTGAATTTAACCCTGCCAAATGCAAAGTCATGAAGATTGGGGAAGAGCAAAGAAGACCGCAGACACAATATAGTTTAGATGGCCAAAGGAAAAAGATCTGGGGGTGAGTATAACACCGAGCATATCTCCTGAGGCGCACATCAATCAGATAACTGCTGCAGCATACGGGCGCCTGGCAAACCTACGGATAGCGTTCCGATACCTCAGTAAGGATTCGTTTAAGACTCTGTATACCATTTATGTCAGGCCCATACTGGAGTATGCAACACCAGTTTGGAATCCACACCTAGTCAAGCACGTCAAGAAATTAGAGAAAGTGCAAAGGTTTGCAACAAGACTAGTCCCAGAGCTACGGGGATTGTCCTACGAAGAAAGGTTGAGGGAAATCGGCTTGACGACACTGGAGGACAGGAGGGTCAGGGGAGACATGATAACGACATATAAAATACTGCGCGGAATAGACAAGGTGGACAAAGACAGGATGTTCCAGAGAAGGGACACAGACACAAGAGGTCACAATTGGAAGTTGAAGACTCAGATGAATCAAAGGGATGTTAGGAAGTATTTCTTCAGTCATAGAGTAGTCAGGCCGTGGAATAGCCTAGAAAGTGACGTAGTGGAGGCGGGAACCATACATAGTTTTAAGGCGAGGTATGATAGAGCTCATGAGGCAGGGAGAGAGAGGACCTAGTAGCAATCAGCAAAGAGGCGGGGCCAGGAGCTGTGACTCGACCGCTGCAACCACAAATAGGTGAGTACAAATAGGTGAGTACACACACACACACACACACACACACACACACACACACACACACACACACACACACACACACACAGAGTTTAATTAATATACAAAAATTAAATGTTTTTCGATAATAAGAACATTGTACTGAACTCGATCTAATTGTTGTCCATCTTAATTCAGTGAATTCTAACATCAACAACAATATCTGTTCCATAAAAACATTTATGTTTGCCTATAACTACCAGTAAGACATTTAGAATAAGAAATCAATATTTTAATTAGGGATGAGAATCAGATGTGAAGGAAGATAAATGGTTGTTGAAGCCTGAGGTTCCTGATACTGCTTGGACAAACTTTGGCCTGATGCTGCAACTCAGAGATAATGGACTACGGAAAGGAGAGATTAATTGAGTCATGCTTTCACTGACGTGATTTTCTCATTCATATTCATTTCTTCTGTCTCTCTTCTAAAGATAATCTTTTCACCTGCCTTTTCTGTCTCCTTTTACTTAATGTTATTCTCAGTTAAAATTCCTTTTTCACATTTTTATTATTTGTTTTAGCATCCTTTATCAGATTTCCTATTTTTTATCACTCTCCTTACCCTCCCTAACTACACACATTCAGTCTCTTATAGCTCATTTTCATGTACATTGCTATTTTTCCTTGCATATTTCGTTCTCCTAATCTCTTTTCATACCTCTGATATACACATTACCCATCATTACAATGGTCTGCATTTGGAATGTTTTTAATTTTTTTTATTCATGGTTGCGATCTTTCATATTCTTGGGCTGCTAACTGTAAATATCTAAACTATTTTGCTCTATCATGTAAGGATTTTGAATCAAATACAAATTAATGATGAAAAATGTGAATTTTTAATAAATAATTTATTAAAATTAGGCAAGTAATCATGGAGAAGCACATTCTGTTAGTTTTAAGAACATATGAATTCCAAATCAACATGAATCAAATCAAATGATTTTATTAAAAAAATATGCTCCTCGTGGTTAGCCTATATACTGAATCAAAGGAAGGAGGAGCTAGATGCCTGTGTTCCTTCAGTCTAGAGCCAAGTAACTGTGCACTTTCATTTGGAAGGTTAATATCTCTCACCTAGTCATTGAGCTCAACCTGAGTGAAGGGTTTGGGATCGTCATTGGTTGGTGGTTCATAGTCTACTTCCATCTCCTTAGAATCACTGGTATCAGACTCTGATGAAATTTGCAATGTCTCAGGTGGCACAGGTACGGGAATATCTTCAGTGTGTGCAACAGGCCTTATTGCTGACGGAGTATTTGGGTATATTATGCGATCTTTAGTCTTCTTGTTGAATCCAGCTACTTTAGTCATACAAAAGTAGCAGTCATCATGGTGGTTCATCTGCTCCCGCCATACCATTAGTACTCCAAATTGCATACATTTAAGTTTTCCAACTGACTACATTTGGAGCTTACTGATGCAACTTTTGCAAGTTTTGTGTGGTGCAGATGGTTTGTCCTGGTCTCCAAGTTTGTAGCCAAAATCAGCAAAGTAGCAGCGCTTCAATAAAAGAGTAAAGTTGCTCCGGGAATCTGAAGAGGTGAAGTGCCCGCAGACAGCAAAATATGTCTGGTGAATTTATGCAGCCTCTAGACATATTAATAACCTGAAAATAAAGAAAAATATATTAAATTTAACTAAGTCAATATAAGGTAAGCATTTTAATTGGTAATATACCATTTTCTCATTTACTTATGTTATACGAAAAGAGAAAAGTAACGTTTCCGTATAACTTGACAACTTGATATGATAGAGATGAATAAAAAACACAATGAAGCACTCTTTTGCATATATATACCGAAAAAGATACCATAGGGTCCTAAAAAAAATCATGCAGACCAGTGATATAGATGATTTTCATTGCGCCTACAGATTATTGAGATTGTAGGCTTAAAATTTTTTTTATTAGATATCATGAAACGGGAACTTTATGTGGTTGCCTGAAATTTCTTCATTTTTGATCCTTTACTACTTTCTCTAGTTTTTTTTCGCTAATAACTCGATATAACAATTTTCGATTGTCTTCAGTTTTTGAAAGTTTGTATACGGTAACCAGAAGCAAATTTCTGGAGCAGTTAAGACGGGCAAGTGAGCTATAACTAAAGTTGTATGATAAATTTCCAGCATTCTGAAATGGCTTGAATATATTCCAAAACATCTTCAGTGAAACTTCAAACGTTAAAAAAAGAGTAGCTCATAATTGAATAATAACGGAGAGTGAAAGTCTAGCAAGTTGGTGCAAGTTTGTCATTTTATGTTTTAAATAATGCGTAATTTTTATTCCCGTTAAATTTTGTTAAATTTCAGTTAACTCTTCTGAACTCCTTCATTATCTAATGACTTGTGGCAAGAAGAGCTCCTATTAAATTTGTTAATATAGAAAAATAATTAAAATAAAACTGAATAGTCGAAATCCCTGCCATTACCGGAGAATGACTCATGTGATCGGCTTCAAATTTTCCTGACTGTTGTGGCATCCTGAGTGGAAGACTCGCACTGGTATTGGATGGCATAAGTCGCAATTTGTAAATTTTATTGAATAAGTAGTGATATATATTAATTATTTAAAAAATGCTTATTCCGATCGGCTTCAAAATATTACTGATGTTGTATTCATCAAGAAGGATGATACCTCTAAATGTTTAGTTAAAAAGTTTACCGAATCTGAGATAAAACATGGAAGTGAAGGAATAAAATCAGTGAGCGGAGAATGTCTCCTTTTATTGGCTTCAGACTCTCAATGTTGTTATCGTTCACTTGGAGCTTTATAACTTTCAGTTTGCTAGTTTTATTAAAACAATTATTGCCATGTAATATCTGGAGAATGCTTATCTGCTTCAAACCTTAAAAACAGGAGTATCGTAATTGGAAGTATTTTTAATATTATTGTGGACAGTGCCAATTTTGTTTTTATATTATCAAATTCTATTTCCTTAAAAAAATATTTTTTTATGGAGATGTGGAAAATTCGAAAGGGAATATAAATTAGAAAGGAAAGGGAATGAAATTAAAAAATGAGGTTTATTTTTTATTGTTTAAATGAACTGGTAACAGACTTTCTTTTTTTCCTATAATTTTCAGCAACATTTTCTTTTCTTTCTTCAAAATTTCCGTTTAAACCTCGAGGAAGCCGTATTCTCCTTCCTTCAAATTTTCAACACTGTTGAACTGTATTTAGGACAAGATTAATGAGACTGTTGTGAGGATGTGGTAACTGGAGAAACCTTCCTCTTATCATCAGTGTCATTACACGTGCATCCTATTTAAAAGTTGATAAGCAAGATAATGCAACAGTTAGTTATCTTTATTCCGAAACGTTTCACCTGCACAGAAGCCCTCTTCATTCGAATACAGAAGTAGGCAGCAGAAGCAGTAGTAATATAAAGAGGATGTATACCATTATCATGTTCGCATCCTACTAAGAAGATGGTTGATATTGTTAGTAGTGTTGGTGCAATTTGAACGACGAAATGTTAGATTACAGAATTACATTATGTGTCGTTTTCCTGATGTATGAATCTTGGTCTAGTGGAGTGGACTACAATCGATCAGAATGCGCTTAATGACACATACTTATTTAGCCATTCCTGGCTATAATATAACAATTCCGAACATCATCAATCCTTAATGGCTGTTTAATAAATTGTAATGAATGAAGAATTTTTTGGCTTCAAACTATATAGATGATCACTTTATTGGATTCTGTGCAATAACTGGATAATGCCTTTTCTGACTGGCTTTAAACTTTTAGTGCTGTGTTTTCCTTAGTGGAAGCATTGTCTTATTTTAGGCTGTGTATGTTTCAATAAGCAAACTTTATTAATCAAAATGTTTCTGTGAAACACCTGGAGAAAGTCTCTTCTGATCACAAATGAATCACAGTATTTGAATTTATTTAATTATCTAAGATTAAATGTACATGATGTTCAGTAAATAAAACATAGCTACTTACATGGATACTTACATCTTAAGCGCTAACAAATCTTACTTAAGACAAAAGTTTGGATATATTTGGTCCTGTGTTACTCTCAATTTGGTACTTTTGTATGAAACTTGAAATGAAAAACTGATTTTCCAGCAATAACTTCTGATTGCCTCATCCAATAGAATTTACCTTCAATTCTGAAATGTATAATAAACAAATCCCACACTCTGCAATGATATTTCCGCATGTTTGACGTAGAGGCCTCTGGGGTTATGCAGAAGAGGGATGGATGTCTTTCTCGGACTGCAAAGTGACGGAAATATGTCTAGATAATTTTATAATTATCAACTAGGAATATTGCACTCCTCGAGAAGAGTGAGGTAGTGGCAGAGTCAACTGCATCTCGTTAAGGAATATGAGAAGCAATACTATTTGGTACAAAAGTCGTGAACAGAAGACTGAGTAGATATGATTGTGTATGGTTGACTCTCGATCAACACAGCTTATTGCACACCTGGAGTATACCTGGAGAGGGTTTCGGGGGTCAACGTCCCCGCTGCTCGGGATGAGACCAAGCCTCGTGGTGGATCAGAGTTTGATCAACCAAGCTGTTACTGCTGGCCTCACGCAAACTAACGTACGAACCACAACCCGACTGTTCAGGTACAGACTTTAGGTGCCTGTCCAGGGCTTTCTCGAAGACAGCCAGGTGTCTATTGGTAATCCCCCTTATGTATGATGGGAGGCAGTTGAACAGTCTTGGGCTCCGGACACTTATTGTGTTATCTCTCAGTGTCCTCGTGGTGCTCTTGCTTTTCACTGGCGGAATATCATGTATCTCGCCTTCGTTCCAGGGAATACAAATCAAGGACCTTCAACGTTTCCCAGTAATTTAGGTGCCTTATCGTACTTGTGTGTGCCGTGAAAGTTCTTTGTACACTCTCCAGGTCATCAATTTCGCCTGCCTTGAAGAGGCCAGTTAGTGTACAGCAGTATTCTAGTCTAGAGAGAACAAGCGATTTGAAGAGCATCATCATGGGCTTGGCTTCCCTAGTTTTGAAGGTTCTCATTATCCACCCTATCATTTTGCATCCTATCATTTTGCATGACAATGGTATCATATTATTTGATTATATGAAGGTATAATTTCCAACAAACAATTTCTATGTGCCGAGAGAATGTATGTAGAATACAGTAAGTTATACGCAGTGGTTTCTCATAACAAATTTTAAAAATGTGCATGAATTGCAGTACAGAAGTGAGATCGTACAATATGCTTCTCTTCTCAGTCTAATAAATTTAAAAGAAAATATTTTTTATCCCTTATTTAAAAGAAATATTCATTAGAAATACTCTGAGCACAAAATGATTATCCGAGGGTGAATTATGGAGTCACTTCCCCAGCTGTCAGATGGTGCAGTAACTAAACCCACGCGTCCATCCTAGGTGTCATAGGAACATAAGAAAGAAGGAACACTGCAACAGGCCTACTGACCCATGCGGAGCAGGTCCATGTCCCCCCCCGGATTAGACTAATGACCCACCCAGTCTGGTCATCTCCACTCAAGGATGGAGCACTGCATCAGACTCAGCAGCAAAAGCTAGTCAGGACCAACTCACACCCACCCACACCCACTCATGTATTTATCTAACCTATTTTTAAAACTACACAACGTTTTAGCCTGAATAAACTGTACTCGGGAGTTTGTTCCACTCATCCACAACTCTATTACCAAACCAGTGCTTTCCTATATCCTACCTGAATCTGAATTTTTCCAACTTGAAACCTTTGCTGCGAGTCCTGTCTTGGCTGGAAATTTTCAGCACGCTATTTACATCCCCTTTATTTATTCCTGTTTTCCATTTATACACCTCGATCATATCCCCCCTAATTCTACGCCTTTCGAGAGAGTGCAGATTCAGGGCATTCAGTCTATGCTCACAGAGAAGATTTCTGATACATGGGATCATCTTTGTCATCCTCCACTGTGCGTTTTCCAGAGCGTTTATATCCATTCTGTAATACGGTGACCAGAACTGAGCAGCATAGTCTAAATGAGGCCTAACCAAGGATATACAGAGTTGAAGAACAACCTGAGGACATCTATTATTTATACTTCTAGATATGAAGCCAAGAATTCTGTTAGCTTTATTGCGAACACTAATACACTGTTGTCTTGGTTTTAGATTACTGCTAACCAGAACTCCTAAATCCTTTTCGCAATCAGTAGTATTAAGATCTACATTATTTAGTTTATATGTGGCATGGTTATTTAACTGTCCAACATTTAGAACTTTGCATTTGTCAATATTAAACTTCATCTGCCACTTCTCCGACCACTGCATCAGTCTATTCAAATCATCCTGGAGTGCTCTAGTGTCCTCATTAGAATGAATTGGACGGCTTATTTTGGTGTCCTCAGCAAATTTGCTGATGTCGCTATTTATTACCTCATCTATGTCCTTTATGTAAATTGTTAACAACAACGGGCCCAACACTGACCCCTGAGGAACACCGCTTGTGACGTGCCCCCATTCTGATTTCTCCCCATTTATGCAAACTCTCTGCTGTCTATTTGTCAGCCACGCCTCTACCCAGGAAAAAATTTCTCCTATTTCGTGTGCCTTAAGTTTCCTCAATAGCCTCTAGTGTGGAACTCTATCGAAAGCATTACTGAAGTCCATATACACAATATCATATTCATTACCATGATCTACCTCCTCAAACACCTTAGTGAAAAAAGTTAGTAAATTCGTAAGACAGGAACGCCCCTTTGTAAAACCGTGTTGAGATTCATTAATCAATCTGTGCCTGTCAAGATGGCTACGTATTGCTTCGGCAATTATTGATTAAATAAATTTTCCCAATATGGAGGTAAGGCTTATTGGTCTATAGTTCGAAGTCAAGGATCTGTCACCTGCCTTGTAAATAGATATTACATTTACCATTTTCCACTTAACAGGCACTATGCCAGTTTGTAGTGATATGTTAAAAGATTAGCCAAAGGTATGCTAAGTTCCTCTTTACATTCCTTTAGCACCCTTGCAAACAGTTCATCAGGGCCTGGGGATTTGTTAGGTTTTAGTTTCTCTATTTGTCTGAGGACCATGTCACTAGTTGCCGCAATCGTACATAGTTTATTATCATCCTGTTCTACGTAATCTGTTATTTCAGGAATATCGCTAGTATTTTCCTGGGTGAAAACTGAGAGGAAGTAGGTATTTAGAATTTCACACATATCCTTATCACTGTCAGTGATCTGACCAGAGTTACTCTTAAGTGGGCCAATCTTGTCCATAATCTTACTTCTGTATACCTGAAAGAACCCTTTTGGGTTAGTCTTTGAATCCCTTGCGACCTTAGCCTCATAATCCCTTTTTGCTTTTCTTATTCCTTTCTTTATTTCTCTCTTTAATGGAATACATTGATTTCTTAACTGCCCATCCCCTCTTTTGATACGCCTATATATGCCTCTCTTTTGACCAATGAGATGTTTTAATCTATTGTTCATCCATTTGGGATCATTTTTGATAGACCTAATTTCCCTACTCGGAACAAAAGTTGTCTGGGCAGCTAGAACTATGCTCTGAAAAACGTCATATTGGCAACTAAGATCACTTACCTGACCCATAGTCAGGACATCCCAATTTAGCCCACCCAGGTAATTTTTCAGTCCCATGAAGTCGGCCAAGCGAAAATCTGGGACAGAGATTTGATTGCAGTTATTTGGGTAATTCCATGATATATTGAAACTAAGTGATTTGTGATCACTTTCCCCAAGCTCATCATTAACCTCAAGATTATTAATTAGTGAATCTTTGTTGGCAAGCACCAAATCGAGCAGATTGTTTCCTCTAGTTGTTTCTGTCACAACCTGTTCTAAAAAGCAATCCTGAACCGTATCAAAGTCACTAGACTCAAGATTTCCTGTCATATTGTTCCAATCAATTTGTCTAAAGTTAAAATCTCCCATCATCACAACATTTTCATATCTAGATGCCTTATGAATTTCGTCCCATAACAGCTTGCTGCCCTCCCTATCAAGGTTTGGGGGCCTATAAATCACACCCAAAATTAATTTATCACGTCCCTCGAGAAACTAGCCAAACAGATTTTGTGTTCGATGTTTCTAATCTTATATCATGTCTAAGACAACAATTAAATTATCTCTGATATACATCGCTACACCACCACCCTTCCTGTTGACCCTATCAGTATGGAATAGTTTATAACCTTTTATGTTGCATTCAGAAGGCATTTCTCTATCTTTCAGGTTGAACCAGGTCTCTGTTATACCAATAATATCTATATTACCTACATTTGCAAGTAATCTTAGCTCATCTATCTTATTTCTTAGACTCCCACTATTTGTATAGTAAACCTTAAGGGAGCTAGTCACTCGTTGCCCTCTACTATCTCTCTTTGTTTGTTGATCAATTGATTTGCCATTACTAGCAACTTTATTTTGAATATTGTCTTTTAACATATCCCTGAGGTATCCCGGTAATAACTGTTGTTTTTAACCCTAATGCTGCAGCCACAAACACCCATACCTCTATAATCTATCAGTTTAAATTCCTAGACAAGTCATCAATTACCCTCTCAATTGAATTGGCTAATGCAACCACTCCATCCCCAGAGAGATGAACCCCATCCCTTGCATACATATCACGTTTGCCAAAGAATAGGTCCCAGTTATCAATGAATGGGATTGCAAGTTCCTTGCAGTACCTGTATAGCCAGCAATTTATACCAATTGCCCTAGATATCCATTCATTGCCCACTCCCTTTCTAGGCAAGATGCTACATATGACTGGGATCCCTCCCTTAGACCTAACTACTATGGCTGACCTGTACTAATCCAGCAGCTCCTCTCTCCTGCCCTTCCCAATGTCATTACCCCCAGCACTAAGACATACTGAGTTGTTCTTGCTTTTCATTAGCAATATTTTGCTCTGTTTGTCGAGCCTCTTGGTGTGCAGATTAAGGATGGCAACCTCCAGAAAAAAACCCACGGGCAATTTATAATTTACCTGTCCAGCCGTCGTTCCAGGGACAACAGTTCATAACATTACAGGCATTACATTCCATAATAATTTAGGTGCTTGGCTGAATCTGAATTACCAGCAACGGGATTAAATTAATCACTGAATGAATTGAGTTCAAACCCATGGCTAGCTAGTCGTAAGGCTGACAAGCTAGTGTCCATAGTACACACCGGCTTGTGAGGTTCTGTGGTTTGTATGCAGTCGTGTTATTACGATTTCGTGAGTTAGAAAAGAGGGGTTGTTAGTGTGTAGCAGAATTCTAGTCTTAAGATCACAGGGGATTAAAGAATGTCATCACTGGCTTGACATCTCTTGTTTTGGAAGTTCCAGTTTTCCTGCCTATCAGTTTTCTTGCGTTTGTAGTCACAACACTGATGTGATCAATAAACGCAAGATCTGGTATTTTCCTGCTTGTATCCTTATATTCCTCTCTTGAGCTGGTGAGTGACTGAAGTTTGCTTTTCATTTCTTTCTAATATTCGAGTCTTCATTTTTTCTAGAGTTGAGCGAGGGAAATTTGTCCACATTTAACATATTTTTTCTTGTATACTACTGGATGAGCTGCTTAATACCAGGTTGGAGATTTGCTATGACGTCAGTGTAGGCCACCCTCATCTGTGTTCAGCAATCTTAATTCTCTAGACATTTTTAGAGATTTTGATGAGGGACGTAAGTGCGATCTATTGTTTCATCAAATGCTTTGCTGCTACCATTGTAATTGAAGTATTATCTGAGGCTTTAATGACAGTCGGGTTATTTCGGTGTTTAGTCTGTTTCTATAAGACATTTAAGTCAGAAACATGAATGAATTTTGCTCTGCTGTCAAAGGTTTGAAGGAACCTATGTCATCTGTCTGTTCGTGGTACCTGATGTCATACTTTATGGAGCAGCAGAACATTCTAATCCAAGTATTATACAAATGTGATATTGGTGGATAATAGTTTAAGCTAAGCATTTATAGCTTTTCATGTTGCAGAGCATAATTTCACGTCAGTATTACTACTTACCTGTAATGGATGCTTATAAAAAATCTAATATAAGTGTGGCAGTTGACTGGTGACCAGTGTTGAGGGGAGCCAAGCCACTCAGGAATGACTGATGCAAAAAACTTAGGTAAGTCGAAAATCTGAGAAATATGCAGTTAAATTTTTCAAATGCGTGAGCAACATTTTAGTATTTAAAGAACTTAATTACGACAATTCTAAGTATCTTCATAAATAAATGCAAAGTCAGTTTAATATCATAATCGGATGCACCACGTCAGCAAATGTTAGTAAGTAATAAATTTTGTATATATTTTTTTCGTAAGTGGGTTTCGTTCATTAACAGTGTTAATGATATTTGAACACTGGTAACTTAGAGACATCTTCGCGTATGTAACCACAGCAAAATGTGAGGGCGCTAGAGCGTATATACACCGTGAAGTGTGTGTCCCACAGGGTATATTTGAGTTTATTTGAATCTCTACTGATTCAGGTGTTCTTGACTTACAGTGAAAAGGTTACATCCAGACTTAGTGACTCTGAGTATTCTAAAGGCTTTAGCCCTAATTAACCACAACATCCAAGAGTATCACTATGTGGTCTGACAATTGCGGTTTCAGACAGTTCATCCATCATTCCAGGTATACCTGTTGTTTGTATAACTACCTGGTCAAGTACTGGGCAGCGGGAGCGTTCACCCCCGGAATACCTTGCAGGTAGACTCCAGGTAGGTAGACAAACTTAATTTTTGTAACCACTAGATGATGATTAAAGAAATTCTCTTTAAAACATTAACACAACTGCATACATTTTTTTGATCTTAAAGCAAGTATCTTTGCGTGAATATTTTTGGGTCTTGGTATAATTTTCGATTTTTAAAAAGCCTCAAATAACACATTAACATCGTATTTACAATTAGGGTAAGATTTACCATTATTTGAATGTTACATATTTTCCCATAAAACAGAAAGTGAAAATGAAATTTTGTATCATATGTTTTTACTTATCGAATTTTCATCACATATATCGCAAATATCACTGCGCAATAAATGCAATTCATAAACACTTTTTTTTTTTGCATTACACATTCTGGTGTTCGCTACTCTTCAGAGAGCTTCACGGGAGAGGGAAGGAAAATGTAATGAATGATCCATTAATTAATCGGAGGGCAATTTGAGCCGGCGCTGGAGAAACTTTTATAACTACCAGGTCGTTATCAGCGGTTAACGGCCATAAACTATCGCTCATCAAGCAAGACTTCAAGAAAATCCAATTCAACCCAAGTTTATGACCTCTCCACCTGAGAAGAATTTGAAACCCAGCTTTAATTAAGACTCTGAGTGATGATTCATAAAAACTGCTGTTAAACGGTCATGGTGTTCCTTCGTAGGAGAACGTACTTAATACATTCAATAAAACTAAAGAAAGATTTGATGATTTGTTTGCCGGAATGCGACGTTTAACAACGCATGTGAGGAAGGGAAGAAGGAAGGAAGAACAGAAAGAAGAAAGTAAAGAAGGAAGAACGTAGGAAGGATGGAAAAAAGGATTTTATATATATATATATATATATATATATATATATATATATATATATATATATATATATATATATATATATATATATATATATATATATATATATATATATGTCGTGCCGGATATGTAAAACTGGTCAATTAGCAAGAACTCATTTAAAATTAAGTCATTTTTAAAAAAAATTCTTATACGTTTAAAGATATATTTTTTTCATTAATGTTAATGTAAGAATTTTTAATTTTGCTCCAAAAGAATCTTAGAAAACTTATCTAACCTTATTATAACAAGAACAATTTATTTTATCCTAACCCAACCAAATATATTTTAGATTTGTTTACAATAATTTAATACTAAACAAAAACAGTGAAATATTTTTTTTTCGTTAGGTTTAGAATGATTTTGGCGAAATTATTGCATGCACAAATCTTCGCTTGTCCTATATGGCAAGATGAACGTTGTTATTTAAGCCAAGATCGCAAGTTCTGCCTATTCGGTACGACATATATATATATATATATATATATATATATATATATATATATATATATATATATATCTAATTATATATATATATATATATATATATATGCAATAAGATCACAGTAAACAGGTGATTTCAAAATATGCAAAACAACCACTCTGAAAGAATAGAGAAATTCCAAGCGCTTTCGTGACTACTCACATTATCAAGGAACTATGAAAGTGAAGCATCCAAGGAAGCTATATAAGGGGTCGGCCAGCACCTCACTATCAGATCCCACAACGGTTAAACACGTGACGCGCGGCGAGCCAACTTGGATAGGTCCTTTGCAAAACTCACCCCCAAGCTATTTATTTGTCCAGTGTATTATTAAATTTTACCCAAATTCTATTAATTATAAATGGATCTAATTTATATAAACCAAAGGAAATATTCATATTATTGTCAAAACTGCTTTTTATGAAACAAGATTCATTTATATTCCTGTCGACCATGGACTTGCTTGATACTACTTTCTCAACTTTTTGAAAATCAATTGGATGGTTAAAATCTCTTACATGAATAAATAGAGCATTGGAATCTTGTCCAGTTCTAATGCTATATTTATGTTGTTTTAATCTTAGTTCGAGATTTTTACCAGTTTGACCGTAATAAACTTTATCGCAAATTTTACAAGGAATCTTATAGACACATCCATCAGCATTTTGGGGGGAATTCTTAATCAAAAGTTTTTTTTACTGTATCAAGATTTTTGAATACAACTTTAATATTAAAAGTCTTAAGAAGAGAAGGCATATCAACCAAGTTTTCATGGTAAGGGAGAACCAACATATTTTTAATTGAATAAGGCTGGTTGCCCTTTTTTGGATTATAAAAAGTGTTCCTAGCAACTTTAAAAGTTTTATCTATTACATTTCTTGGGTATTTTAAATCATTACCTATTTCATAAATTTTGGATATTTCCTCATCTATGAACTCAGGACTACAAATTCGTAAAGCTCTCAAAAACATTGATGAGAAAACAGACAGAACATTAAAATGGAATAAAATACCGACAGGTTGTTAGGTAAGACACATATGCAACAGTTAGGTATCTTTATTATGAAACGTTTCGCCTACACAGTAGGCTTCTTCAGTCAAGTACAGAAAAGTTGATAGAAGCAGAAGATACTTGAAGACGATGTAATCAGTCCATCACCCTTAAAGTTTTGAGGTGGTCAGTCCCTCAGTCTGGAGAAGAGCATTGTTCCATAGTATGAAACAGACAGTTTGACTCTATCTTGATGCGAGGAATAATAGTGGACATAGGAAAAGTTATTTGTAGGTTTTCTGTAAATTTTAAATTTGAATTCATTACTACCCTTAATAATTAAAACATCTAGAAAAGGCAATGAGTTATTTTCTTCAAACTCAACAGTAAAGTTTATAGAATGGGCTAAGCTATTTAATTTGTAGATATACACCATTTTCTTGGAAAATTAAATAGCTTAGCCCATTCTATAAACTTTACTGTTGAGTTTGAAGAAAGTAACTCATTGCCTTTTCTAGATGTTTTAATTATTAAGGGTAATAATGAATTCAAATTTAAAATTTACAGAAAACCTACAAATAACTGTTCCTATGTCCACTATTAAATAAATAAAGATTCCCATATGCTGCATAAGTGTCTCAATCTTCCACTATTATTCCTCGCATCAAGATAGAGTCAAACTGTCTGTTTTCTCATCAATGTTTTTGAGAGCTTTACGAATTTGTAGTCCTGAGTTCATAGATGAGGAAATATCCAAAATTTATGAAATAGGTAATGATTTAAAATACCCAAGAAATGTAATTGATAAATCTTTTAAAGTTGCTAGGAACACTTTTTATAATCCAAAAAAGGGCAACCAGCCTTATTCAACTAAAAATATGTTGGTTCTCCCTTACCATGAAAACTTGGTTGATATGCCTTCTCTTCTTAAGACTTTTAATATTAAAGTTGTATTCAAAAATCTTGATACAGTAAAAAAACTTTTGATTAAGAATTCCCCCCAAAATGCTGATGGATGTGTCTATAAGATTCCTTGTAAAATTTGCGATAAAGTTTATTACGGTCAAACTGGTAAAAATCTCGAACTAAGATTAAAACAACATAAATATAGCATTAGAACTGGACAAGATTCCAATGCTCTATTTATTCATGTAAGAGATTTTAACCATCCAATTGATTTTCAAAAAGTTGAGAAAGTAGTATCAAGCAAGTCCACGGTCGACAGGAATATAATTGAATCTTGTTTCATAAAAAGCAGTTTTGACAATAAAATGAATATTTCCTTTGGTTTATATAAATTAGATCCATTTATAATTAATAGAATTTGGGTAGAATTTAATAATACACTGGACAAATAAATAGCTTGGGGGTGAGTTTTGCAAAGGACCTATCCAAGTTGGCTCGCCGCGCGTCACGTGTTTAACCGTTGTGGGATCTGATAGTGAGGTGCTGGCCGACCCCTTATATAGCTTCCTTGGATGCTTCACTTTCATAGTTCCTTGATAATGTGAGTAGTCACGAAAGCGCTTGGAATTTCTCTATTCTTTCAGAGTGGTTGTTTTGCATATATATATATATATATATATATATATATATATATATATATATATATATATATATATATATATATATATATATATATATATATATATATATATATATATATATGCAAAATAAGTTATTTATGAGATGGAAAACAGTAGCTCTAGGCCTGTAGCACTTCCATACGTTGTCAAGAGCAATACAATGTCGGAAGAGTTGCTTTAATTAGGTTGAAGGGAAAGATTCTCTAAGAAGCTAGAAAGTGTGTCCGGCACATTGCATGTGCCGTCGTAGAAAACAAGAAACCTGGGACAGACACCTACACCATATCCTCGCATCCGCCCCCTGTCTATATTGGGTACGGGAACCATCTATGGTTCATAGACAGCAGGATATGGAAAAATGTGGACCAGTGATGGGCCGAATCCAATCATTATCAACTAGTCTAATGTTCTCGCTATCAATGGTACTTTTCTTGCTTCAGTTTTGGCGATTCACATATAAATAAGGCAGATAGATCATATCTGCTCTAGGAAAGTTGCGTATTGCTTTGATGACTGATCAGGCCAGCGATTTGTTTGTTCTAATGGGTCCTGCTAGACAAATGGTAGCAGGTTGTGCTTGCTATGCCCTAACGGTGCTTTTGGCTACTAAGTAGTTAGATCTTTCATTTACCTGCCTAAGAATGTCTGTAAATTTGCCTAAGCATGTGAAGTAAGGTGCTGCTTGCAAAGCTCTAATCTAGGTACTCACAACTGTTTAGGTTGCCAGTGGTGCATTTGCCTGTTTATAAGGGTTCCTATGTGCTTTGTAGGGGGACCATGTGTGACGTAGTATAACTATTATGTAGACAAATAATGCCACTTCTAGTGAGATCCTGATATTCTCTATGTATCCTATACGTCTCTCCCTCTTACAATTTCTTAGAAGCATTGTTTTCATTGGGTATGTGACTGGCTAGCTATCAAATCTTATGGCATCACTGATGGGATGGGAAGAGGAAAAATTTGGGTGGAAGTGGACTGGACACGCGTATCATGTTGTGGAAGGTGGGAAATTGTGCGGTCACTATGATAAGATATTGCTTTTGACTCCATTCACGTGAGGAAATAAAAGGTGAGGGGGTGGTTCACACTAGGCACGGAGACCGACCAGTGGCTATGTCATCCACTACACTACACTCAGATCACTACAAGCGAAGAGCTCACTCGTTGGAACCATTGCTCTACCTACACTCACACATGCGATAATAAATCTATGAATATAATACGATAGTTAATGATGATAAAGAAATGAATTGTAGTCTTCTTGCTACTCCAAAACTTTCTTTAGGTAATCGCACACAGGTCTATTGATGTTTATCCTGGGAGGTATTCTTGACTGGAAATTATTGAACCCAAAACTCTAACAGAACCTTCCATAGCTGGTACACACAATCGAATTGATAGTTTGGGATATATTTGAATCTACCATTGCTGATTCGGCTGTATAGCCTCCTGATACGACTCTGTGCAATTACAAATAAAAAATGGGACCCGAGCTACACTTGAGCGCCAATAGTGGTGCCAATGAAAATTATCTAAATAAAGCTGCAGTAGGGTTTCAGCTGCTGGCAGCCTCTAACATTCCCAAGTATAATCTTAGGCGGGCATGAAATCTTATTGATGCTTGGACACCTGAATCAGTTAAGTGGAGGGGTAAGTTATGCATACACCCGAGTTACGTCTTACCAAGCCCTCTATAAAAAATTATTAAAGAGCTTCCAACTATTAATACACATCATAAAAATGATCTATGCGAACAATTTTGATACTGTTTGTAAGACGTTCTACATTTATTGTTTGTTT